>NW_028274819.1:50651808-50957097 GCF_037043125.1 Eumetopias jubatus
GTGCAATAATCACCATATAATATTAAATGAAAAAATAAGATGCCAACCCTGCATCTTACATATGATTAATTTCTAATTTTGTAAATATATGCTTATAGAAAGAGGCTGAAAGGGTATATGCAAAATTTAAAAGTGATCTACTTCAGGGCACCTGGGTGGCTCAGTCGGTTAAACGACTGCCTTCAGCTCGGGTCATGATCCCAGGGTCCTGGGATCGAGCCCTGCATCGGGCTCCCTGCTCGGCAGGAAGCCTGCTTCTCCCTCTCTCACTTGTGTTCCCTCTCTTGCTGTCTCTCTCTCTCTCTCTGTCAATTAAATAAATAAAACCTTAAAAAAAATAAAAATAAAAAAAGTGATCTACTTCAACTGGTAAAAAGTGGAGATTTATTTTCTTATTTTTCTTTCCTATATTTCTAAATTTTCTACAGTGAGCTACCTTTGTTATATAATAGCAATAAAAACCTTATGAATGAAAGTGTTGATAATCATACGATGACCAAGCCAAAAATTCTGAGTATCTAATAGATTTATGCTTTGTGCTTTACATTCATTCTCTCATTTTCTTCTTACAGCTATGATTTAAATGCCATCATTATCCTTTCTATATCAGAGATGAGTAAAAAAATTTAAAGCAGATAAATAATTTTGTAGTTAAGAAACTTTGTAATTGCATGGAAATTAAGTGACAGAGCCACAATCAGAAAAATTTACAATAAGAGCAATTATGACGTTTTCAATAAAGCATACAAAATGAACATAACCTAAACTTAAGTGTCACCTTTGGTCCTTCCTCTGCTTCACTGTTGAGCTTCTTACCATTTATTTTGACAGGTCAGTTTCCTTTGTTTCTGTGCCTTTACATGTGACATTTCTGCGTACACACACTCCCTTCTCCACCTGGCTAACCTTCCTTCTGATTTTCAAATTCAGTTCTGTCTTTGTGTGGTGCTTCCAAAGGGACTAGTCATCTTCTCTACTTTTCTTTACCCTTTAAAAATATTTCAAGTATTCAGATATTATAATTGCCTATTTACATCTAGATCTGTAAGCTCCTTCAGAAAATTAACTGTCTCAGTCATCGTTACAGGAGGAAGTCCAGTGTCTAGCCAGATAAGCTATTAATATGGGCTTTAGGATGAGTGGATGAATGAAAACATGAACTTGACACAGTTCATTCTCTCCAGAGTCTCCATTCATCATTGGAATTCCTACTTTTCTCAATGACTGCTTTCCCTTTAGTCAGAACGCCACTTTCATGAGAAGCTCCATTTCAGGACAAAGTGTAGTGTTTGGTGCTGGTGAACAGGATTGGAAAGGTAGAGGGAGGAGAGATGGAACAGCCCGCTGGATTCCCATAGAACTTCTGGAAACTACTGGGGAAGAAGACATGGCACCCTGGCTCAAGAGTGGGAGGCATCACAGAACCTGGTGGCTCATGGCCAGCCCACAGGCTCCTTTCTACCTAGTCCCTCCAGAACTTTTGCAGAACATTTCTCTGCTAATCATTTGACTGACTGCCCCGGGGATAGGAACCCACTCTTCTAGGCCTTCTGCACCCATAAAGTTGTCCTAAAGAAGTAGTGTACTCTGATGTGCTCTGCTTCATGAATGTTCCATTGAGGCAAGTCTTCCCTGAGTTAATTAGAAGAAAGTTGAACTTGGAGGAAGTATATGTCCTGTGGAGGCTGCAGGTCTGGGTCAGAAAGTTTTAGAGGATAGAACTGGGAAAAAAAAAAAAAACAACTAGAAATCTAAATCTTTTTGTGGTCTCAGATCTCACTTGCGACATAGCAAGAGAGGAACTGATGAGATCTTCCCAGTGTGGACACAGGAATAGAATGAGGTGTCCCTCCAGAGGAGCCCTTGGCTAATCGGGCCATTGGCAGAAACCTTACCTGTGCCCAGCAGGGAAATCTGCCTTGTTCAGCTCTGCCTGACACCCATACTTCATGCTTGCCCGTGAATGTTTGAAGAGCTCTGGCTCTGTTGTCAGAAGAACGAAAAGAGGAACCAGGGAAGTCTTACTTTCTATCCTGCATAAGCCATTAGTGGCTGGACTCAAAGCCAGGTGTCTGCTGCCTCCTTTGTCAGGCATGAGTGAGCACACTACATGGACTGGCCATGCTCCCAGTCCCGACTTAGGAGAATTATTCCCAGTTATGCCTCTTTTGTCCTCAGAGCGGGGTAAAGGGCTGGCACTTGTATTTTCCCCCAGGTGTTATTGGGCTTACCTTAGCTCCTTCCTCAATGGTGCCTGACCTTTCTTGAATTTACTGTCCTTTGAGACCACCATGAATTTCAGATGACAATAGGATGAATTTCAAGAAAACAAAAACAAAAACCCTCTTGGCTAAGAAGAAGTAGCATTATGTAGAATAAAGCACTAAATTTGAAGTCAGAGTGACTCTAAATTTAATTCTAGAACTGGATCTGTCTGGTTTGTGATGCTTAGTAACTTTTAAAAATTTATTTTTTTTTAAGATTTTACTTGTTTATTTGACAGAGAGAGAGAGAGAGAGACAGCAAGAAAGAAAACACAAGCAGGGGGAGTGGGAGAGGGAGAAGCAGGCTCCCCATGGAGCAGGGAGCCCGATGTGGGGCTTGATCCCAGGACCCTGGGATCATGACCTGTGCCAAAGGCAGATACTTAGTGATTGAGCCACCAGGCACCCCCAAAATTTACACCCAACCTCTACACCCAACTTGGGACTCGAATCCACAACCCTGAGATCAAGGGTAGAAGGCTCTACAGACAGCCAGCTAGTCTGATGCTTAGCAATTTTTAAAGTTTATTTAAAAAATCAACATGAAGAATATCATATACACATCATACAACTGCATATATTTTATAAAAAGAAAATTTCAAATATATAAATAAAGTTTATTATAGAAATTTTCTATAAAGATATATAGAAAATTGATAGTAGTTGCCTCTCAGCAGGGAAATAGAGTACCAGAGGTCAGTATTGAGACATCTACTTTTGATTGTATATAATTTTATAATGGTTGAATTTTTTACTTAAAGAGTTCCAAAGATAGCGTAAGAAGTCCTTTTTATACTTTGTACACGTTTCCCTAGTTTTAACATCTTAAAGTTCATTTCTCAGAACTTAAAAAATTAACATTGGTACAATACTATTAAGTAGACTGCAGGCCTTAATTGAATTTGATCAGTTTCCCACAAATGTTTCCTTTCTTTACCAGGATTCATTACAGGGTACTACATTGCATTTAGTTTTCACATATCCTTACTTTTCTCCAATTTGTGATATTCTTGCCTCTTGGTTTTTCATGATGAGATGGGTTTTTTGTTTTTTGTTTTCTGGTTTGGTTTGATTTGGTCTGGTTTGGTTTGGTCTGGTTTGGTTTCGTTTGATTTAGAAAGGGGGGAATAATACCACAGAGTGAAGTGCCCTTCTCATCACATCACATTGGAATGTGCATGATATAAACATGACTTATCACTACCCCTTTTCCACATTCTATTCCTTAGAAGTGAGTTGCTAAGTCCAACCCACATTCAAGGAAGGGAAATTTATCTCCACCTCCAAAAGGAAGGAATCTGGCTGAATTTTTATCATGTGCAAGTATTTGTGGGGTTTTTGTTTTGTTTTGTTTTGTTTTGTTTTATAGAAAGGAGATATTTGAAACAAAAAACTAACATTCTGGTTTCCTCCACTGATTAATAACCTTGTGACCTGGAAAAAATTATTGCATGTCTCAGTTTCGTATGTATAAGATGCCCAGTAAAGACATCTCAAGAAGGAAATGAGATAAAGTATAGAAAACATGCTAGGCCCTGACAAATGTCATATATGGTAAGGTTCCATTAAGATGTTATTTGACCTGGGACTTGAAAGTTGCCATCAAAGAGGGAAGGAGCATTCCAGTTGACTATATGATGACCAACATCACTACTAATACTGCCACCAACATCATTTCTGCAATTACTGACTTAGATCTTTATATATACAAATCTCTTTGCTTTGTATATTATTCCTCTTTGTTTTTACTTGGTTAACTCCTACACACTCTTCTGATACCAATTTAAATGTTACTTCCTTGAGAAGAAAGAAGTCTTGCCATGTGTGATAACATGGATGGAAGTAGAGAGTATTCTTCTAATTCAAAACTTTATCTTAACCCAAACCCTAACTGCTAACCACTAATGGGTAGCCACTAACCCTTAACCCTAACCCCTCACCTTGACCATAACACTCATCCTAAACATATCCCTCTGGAGAGGTCTCTGAACTGCAGGATAATAGGCCCATACCCTCACACTGGTAATAACCCTAACCCTAACCTTATTCTAGCCCTAAATTGAACCCTAATCCTAGATCTGAGGAAAATATATATATATATATGTATATATATATACATATATATGTATATACACACACACACACACACACACAGTGGAATATTACTTAGCTATAAAAAAGAATGAAATCTTGCTATTTGCAATGACATAGATGGAGCTAGAGAGTATCATTCTCAGCAGAATAGGTCTGTCAGAGAAAGACAAATACCATACGATTTCACTCACATGTGAGAGTTAAGAAACAAATGAGCAAAGGGGAGAAAAAGGGAGAGAGGCCAATGAAGAAACAGACTCTTAACTATGGAGAACATATCAATGGTTACCAGAGGGAAGGGAGAGAGAGGATGTGTTAAACAGGTGATGGGGATTAAAGAGTGTATTTGTGATGAGCACTGGGTGTTGTATGGAGGTGTTGACTGACTTATACTGCACACCAAAATCGAATATTACACTATATATTAACTAACTGGAATTAAAATAAAAACTTTTAAAAAAGTTACTTTCTTGGTGAGGTCTTCTCTGATCTAAATGCAAATTAGGAATCCCTCCTTTATTTTTTTAAATTTTTAATCTAATTTTTTAATTTGATACATCTATTTATTTTTTATTTTTTTATGTTATGTTAGTCCCTCCTTTAATTCTTTCTCAGAGTATTATGTTCTTTTCCTTCATAGCAAGGATATTGATTTGTAATTATATATTTATTTGTGCAATTCTTTGTTTAATATCTCTCATCTCCATTGGACTACAATGTCCCCAAGGGCAAGGACTCTGTTTTGCTCATCCTTGTACATCCTGTACTTAGCAGTGAGTGTAAAGGAGGATTGGGAAGTGAGCAGGGGAGCAATGAGAACAGTGAGGAGGCTCTTATAATAATAATTTAGAATTCAAGGCCTGGCTTGTGGTGTGTAATGGCAGGGCCAGTGAACATGGGAATTGAGCCAAAGTTTGAGTAAGAATTTTGCCAAGAAAGAATGAGTAGGATTAGGAGACTGGTGGAACATTTCTATGATAGCATTTATCAAAGTGAAGAATTATGACGTAGTACAGCACTTTGCATGGCTGTCTTTTTGTTCTACAGCTGTTTGTGTACTTGTCTACTTCTATATAACTGTATTGTGTAGTTGCCAAGAACTCCCTGAGGGCAGCACCTTGTTCATTCTTATACTCTCAAGATTCAGTATGTAAATATTCACTGAATAAATGAAAGCCTATGTCAATGAATGGTGGGGTTAAAGAAAAAAGAAGTTGGAATATTATTCAGCCATCATAAAGGATGAATACCCACCATTTGCACTGACATGGATGGAACTGGAGGGGATCACGCTAAGTGAAGTAAGTCAAGCAGAGAAAGACAATTATCATATGGTTTCACTCATATGTGGTACATAAGCAATAGCACGGAGAACCATAGGGGAAGGGAGGGAAGCCTGAAGGGGGAGAAATCAGAGAGGGAGAGGAACCATGAGAGACTATGGACCCTAGGAAAAAAACTGAGGCGTTCAGAGGGGAGGGTGTTGGGGGGATGGGGGATCAGGGTGATGGGTATTAAAGGATGGCACGTGTTGTGCACTGGGTATTACATGCAACTAATGAATCATTGAACACTACATCAAAAACTAATGATGTACTATACAGTAGCTAACTGAACATTAAAAAAAAGATCTGAAGAGGGAAAAAAAAGAAGTAACAGGAATTTTTTTTTCAAGATCGGAGATTGGGAGAGTAAGTTTGTCTGGAAGCACAGTGCTAGACATATGCCTTGACAAATAAGCAGAAATGTCTTAGAAGCAGTTGGAAATATAGAACTCACATTTCAGTGAGAGGTGAGGGTTAAGGAAATAATTTAGGGGTTATCCATTCATTTATTTTGCACTTACTGTACACCAGGCACTGAATTAGGCGTCAGAAATACAAACATGAATGATAAGCTCTCTTTACTGTGGAAAATACAATTGCAATGCCTTTAATGCTTAATAGTGATATGTGCAAGACACCATACATGTACAAAGGGGAGTGAACTCAGATTTGCCTGTAGGAATCAGGGAGAGACTCATAGAAGAGAAAAAGTTCAAGTTGAATCCTAAATGATACACAGAAGTTAACTTGGTATGGGAAAAGGGGCTGAGGAGCAGGAATTGTAGACAGAGAAAATGAGTAGAGATATAAAGATTTAATAATAATATCTACCTTTCCTTGAAGACTTATTAGTTCCAAGTATCTTTCTTTAGAGAATAAAAATAACTTCATTAGTTCTTTCAGTGATCTCAAAGAAATAGTTCACCATATATATAGTAGATCCTCTATTTATATACATGGGTTGCAAAGGTTTTTTTTTTTTTTTCTCTTATGATCTTCCTGAAGCCTCTTGGCTTTCCATGTTACATATTATTCTTTTCTTTTCCTTCTAACTTCTTTATAGTGTCTGCCTTTATATTTTGGAGTAGGCATATGCTATATGCTATAAAAGAACATGACATTTTGGGTTCAGGTAGACCTGGATTCAAACATAAGCTCTGACACTTATCAGTTGTACCTTTGTGCTATTCTATACATCCTGATAATACCTGTGAAGAGTAAATGATATTTTATTTATAAATAAGTAACTCATATTTGACAGTAAATACATGTTATTCCTTTCTTTACCCTGCTCTCTGGGAAAAGGAGGGAACCTAGTAATTTATCTATGTTACAATTAGTAGCAAACTAATTGAGAATTCTTAATAATTGATATCCTACTTTAAATTCCAAGAAATACTAAAGATTAGACTCATAAAGTTATACAAGTGGAAGTGGTTGCCTGCATGGTGCCTCCACTGCCACAGGATGATTGGTGTTAACACCTTCACAGTAGGTTCCATTGTTCTCATTTTCATCCTTTTTTTTAAAAGATTTTATTTATTTGACAGAGAGAGACACAGTGAGAGAGGGAACACAAGCAGGGGGAGTGGGAGAGGGAAAAGCAGGCTTCCCGCTCAGCAGGGAGCCCAATGTGGGGCTCGATCCCAGGACCCTGGGATCATGACCTGAGCCTAAGGCAGATGCTTAACGACTGAGCCACCCAGGCGCCCCTTTATTTTCATCTTTATATCAACTCCAAGGTAGGTATTATCACCTCATTCACAGATGAGGAAACCTAGGGCTAGAAATTTAGAGTAATTTGCATAAACATACATAGCTGGTAAATAGCAGATACGAAATTTGAACTAAGGTTTTTCAGAATGCAAATTGTTGACGGGAATAAAAAAGACTAACTTTAGAGAAAATAGAAATGCATGGTGTAGGGGGAAAGAAAATAGTTCCAGAGGGCAATAGTTGACTATCTATTCAACTATATGGTTGAGGTATGGTAAGAACCAAAATTGGAAAAATAAACTAGAGCTGAACTACATAGAGCTGAAATAGAAGGGGGTTTGTATAATATATGAACATTAATTTCATCCTGAAGATGAGGGTGAATTGTTGGGATTTTAAGTATGAAAATGGCAGATTTTCACATGCACACTTAGAACTCGAGATGGTAAGGAGGATGAATTAGAATGAGAGGCACATGTAAGTCTGCAACATGACTGGTGGCTGGGAGATCAGTTAGGAGGCTTACCAGTAATCCTGATGGGAGATATAAGCCAATACCCAAGGTTCATCTCCACAAGGAGGCTTCATCTCCACAGGATTTGTTGAAACCCTGGCAATGGATGGGATCTCTAAGAGATAGTACACAAGGAAGACAAAAGATGAGGGTCAACCTCTAAACTCCCATGATAAGTATAGTTCAAAAAGACTTGAGAAATAAAACAAAAGAATCTGTACTTGGATGTGTGTGGGGGAATAGCAAGGAAATTCACGGTTATGGAAAGCAAGGGGACAAAAAGTTCCAAGGGCAATATCCCATTTATGCAAGCATCAAAGAAAACCTGAAGAGCATTTGATTTCCTCAAGAATCTCTGGCCCAAATGTGGGATCACTGCTCCCCTCTAAGGCCTTGGTCCCTCCAGACCTCTACCGGCATAATCAGTCTCTGAGGGCCAGAAGAGACCCTGGGGACCTGAGAGTGAATGCCTAGGAGTCTCTGCTAACGGGGGATTGTTCTCTCTCCCTCTGACACAGCTCTGCTGCAGGCTGAGCTCTGTTCTCACTGGTTTCTATTCTCCTTCTCCTCCATCCCTGGGGTTGCAGACCAACCAGCCTATTAATGAGCAGTCACAGCCTGTGACCTCATTAAAAAGTTGTTAATGAGGCACACTGCTGCTCAGGGAGTACAGTTGACTGAGGCTCCCAGTGGCCTATCCTGGGGCCTGAAGGGAAAGCTTAGGTGAATAAGATCAGATCTGGGGAGAGGGCTAATGAACTCAGGCTGCAGAGCCACACCTCCCAATGAACTCATTGTGGCAAGCAGGCCAGCTTTGAAGCTCAAATCCCTGCTGGCCTGCAGGCTAACAGGAGTGGATGCAGTCCAGGGCAGCAGTGATTTTATTCTGATCTGTCAGCTCTGCTGAATGCCTACTCTGCTGACCCATTTTGATGGAGGATTTCAAATTCTGAGATTAAGAAGTGGTTTTGTGTTATAAGTCTGTGGCTCATGAACAAGTATATAAGCGTTCTGAATGGTCTCTATCCCACAGGCTTTGTCCCATGCCACACATTCTCCATACTACTGCCAAGACAGACTTTTCAAACACATAGCTTTATTACTTCATGCTTAAAAAAAATTTTTTAAAGATTTTTTGTTTATTTATTTGACAGAGAGATAGAGAGAGAGCACAAGTAGGCAGAGAGGCAGGCAGAAGGAGAGGGAAAAGCAGAATCCCCGCTGAGCAGGAGCCTGACATGGGGCTCGATCCCAGGACCCTGGGATCATAACCTGAGCCGAAGGCAGCCACTTAACTGACTGAGCCACCCAGGCGCCCCTTAAAATCTTTTAATAGAAATAAAATTTTATACAGAAATGAAATATAGAATTAAAATACAGAAAATCGGTATAACCAGAAGTCAGTTCTTGGAAAACATCTACAAAATTGACAAATGTTTAACTAGACTGCTCAAGAAAAAAATAGAAATAGTTCACAAAATAAATTCAAAGTCTTCAGCACAGTAGTGCTTTGAATATTTGACTCCTGTCTATCTCCCTACCCTGATCTCCAGACTTTCTTTTCCATGGGTATCATTTTCATTACTATTACCACCACTCTCATCATCATCGTAATTAATATTTCTATAGTTCTTATGTATCCTGCAGCATTTTACATATATTAATCATTTAAACTTCACAACAACTCAATGAAGTAGGTGTTGTAGGCATCTCCATTTTATAGATGTCTCTCAGTCAAGAGATGCTGTATAACATGTCTAATGTCTTTTTTTAAGATTGTATTATTTATTTATTCATTTATTTATTTAAGAGAGAAAGAGAGAGCACAGAGGGAGAATAAGAGGGAGAAGTACACTCCCAGCTGAGCAGAGAGCCTGATGAGGGGCTAGATCCCATGACCCAGAAATCATGACCTGAGCCAAAGGCAGATGCTTAATCGATTGAACCACCCAGGCTCCCCTTGCCCAATGTCATTGCTACTCAGAAAGACAGAGCCAGAATTATGATCCCAGGCATTTTGGCTTCAGAGTTTACCCTCTTACCCATTTGAAGGTTTAGGCTTCTACACCTTTTGCATTTACTACTTATTTGTCTTGGAATGTCTTTTTTTTTAAAATAAGATTTTATTTATTTATTTGAGAGAGAGAGAGAACAGAGGGACAGTAGGAGGGAGAAGCAAACTCCTGCTGAGCAGAGAGGCTGACACAGGACTCAATCCCAAGACCCCGGGATCACGACCCGAGCCGAAGGCAGCTGCCCAACAGACTGAGCCACCCAGGCGCCCCTTGTCTTGGAATGTCTTCTCTCACATATAATCTTAATGGCTCCCATTCCTTTTAAAACTTCTTGCTTTGCTACTACTTCCAATCATTATACATATATTATTATCCAGAGTCCTGATGTTTATATGTCTGTCGCCCCACTGGTCTGAAAGTTCTTGTACACCAAGGATTGAGTTGGGTTCAGTAACTATTTTTATGGTTTTACTGAATACTTCACTATTTATTATATTAGTTTTAACACACACAACACTGTATCTGCTTTGACAAACTAGAAACTAAATTCTTGACCTTTCTCTTGCTCCCATGCTTCTACTGCATGCTCGTCCTCTCTTCTTTTCAATCTCAATAAAAGGAACTCTAATAATGTTGTTTATCCCAGAAATATAAGTGGAGTCTTTCATACCTATCCAAAGGTAAATTAGCATCTGCTCTCACCTAGTTTACTGCCATTCCTGCTAGTCTCTCTCTTTATATTCTTGCCACTTACAATAAATTATCCACCCAGCAGACATATTTATCTCTAAAAAGAAATTACCCCTTGTTCAAAATACTTTAAGAGTTTTTCATTGCACTTAGATTAAACCCAAAATCTATAACATGGTCAAAAAACCTCTGTATAGCCTAACATCTTTTTACCTATACAATCAATTTTTACTTCTCTTGTCCTTATTCACACATTTCAGCCAAATAGATTTTTCCCTGGTTTTGATATCATGGCAATACTGATGGGTATGTTGGGAAGTCTTCCTTCCTTTTTAATTTTTTCTAACAGTTTGTGAAAGATTGGTGTTAATTCATCTTTAAAAGCATGGTAGAATTGAGCAATGAAGCCATCTGGCTGTGGGCTTTTGTTTGTGGGAAGGTTTTTGATTATTAAATCCAGTAGATTGCTTTGAGCAATATGGATATTTTGACAATATTAATTCTTCCAATGCATGAGCATGGAATATCTTCCCATTTACTGTGTCTTCCTCAATTTCTTTCATCAATGTCATAATTGTCAGTATACAGGTCTTTAAACTCCTTATTTAAGTTTATGCCTAAATATTTTGTGTTTTTTGATGCAATTGTAAGTGGGGATTTGTTCCTTAATTTCTCTTTGTAATAGTTTGTTTTTAGAGTATAGAAATACAACTGATTTTTTTATGTGATTTTATATCCTGCAACTTCACTAATTCATTTATAAGTTTTAATAGTTTTTTGGTGAAATCTTTAGGTTTTTATATCATGTGATAGTTTTACTTCCTTTCCACTTTGGATGCCTTTTATTTCTTTTTCTTGCCTAATTGCTCCAGCGAGGGTTTCCAATACTGTCTTGAATAAAAGAGGTGAGAGTGGGCATCATCGTCTTTTGCCTAATCTTAGAGAAAAAGTTGTCAATTTTTATCTTTGAAAATGATGTTAGCTGGTGGGCTTCTCATATATGGACCTTATTATGTTGAAGTGCATTCTCTCTATACCTACTTTGTTAAGAGTTTTTATTATGAATGGATATGAACACTGTCAGTTGAATACTGTCAGATGCTTCTGCATCTACTGAGATGCTCATGTGATTTTTATTCTTTATTCTGTTATGTGGTGAGTCACACTGATTGATTTGTGGAAGTTCAACCATATTTGCATCCCTGGAATAAATCCCACTTCATCATGGTGTATGATCCTTTCACTATATTGCTGAATTCAGTTTGCTAATATTTTGTTCAGGATTTTTGCATCTATGTTCATCAGGAATATTGGCCTCTAATTTTTTTCTTGTGGTATCCTTGTCTTGTTTTGGTATCAGGGTAATGCTGGCCTCATAAAAGGAGCTTGGAAGTGTTCTCTTCTCTTCTGTTTCTTGGAAGAGTTTGAAAAGGATTGGTATTCATTCTTCTTTAAAAGTTTGATAGAATTGACAAGTGAAACCATCTAGTCCTGGACTTTTGATTGTGGAAAGTTTTTTGATAGTTGATTCGATCTCCTTACTAGTAATCAATTTGTTCAGTTTTTCTATTTTTTCTATGATTCAGTCTTGATAGATTGTATGTTTTTAAGAATTCATCTATTTCTTCTAGGTTGTCTAGTTTGTTGCCATGTAATTGTTCATATAATCCTTTGTATTTCTTGTAGCGGTTATAGCATGTCCTCTATCATTTCTGATTTTATTTCTTTGGGTCCTCTCTCTTTTTTCTTCATAAGTATAACTAAATGTCAATTTTGTTAATTTAAAAAACAACAACAAAAAAAACCAATCCTATTTCATTCATTTCTCATTTTTTTGTCTGAATTTCATTTATCTCTGTTCTGACCTTTATTTCCTTCCTTGTACTAACTTTGCACTTCATTTGTTCTTCTTTTTCTAGTTCTTTGAGGTATAAAGTTAGGTTATTTATTTGACCTATTTATTTCTTGATATAGGCGTTATTGCTATCAACTATGCTCTCAGAACTGCTTTTGCTGCATCCTGTAAGTTTTGTTATATTGCATTTCAATTTTTATTTGTCTCAAAGTATTTTTTTTTATTTACCTGTTGGTTTCTGCTTTGACCCATTTGTTCAGTAGCATGTTGTTTAATCTCCACATATTTGTGAATTTTCTAGTTTTATTCTTGTATTTGATTTCTAGTTTCATACCATTGTGGTTGCAAGAGATGCTTGAAATTATTTCAATCTTCTTAAATTTATTAAGACTTGTTTTGTGCCCTGACATATCATCTATACTGGAGAATGTTCCATGTGCACTTGAGTAGAATGTGTATTCTATTGTTTTGGGGTAGAATGTTCTTTGTATGGTCTACATGTTGTTTAAGGCTAATGTTTACTTACTGATTTTCTGTCTGGATAATGTATCTGTTGATAAAAGTGAGGCATTAAAGTCCCCTCCTGTTATATGTTGTCTCTTTCTCCTTTTAGATCTATTAATATTTACTTTATATATTTAGGTACTCCCATGGGTACATAACAAATGTTATATCCTCTTGTTGGATTGACTGCTTTATCATCATGTCATGACCTTCTATGTTTCTTAGTACAGTATTTATTTTAAAGTTTATTTTGTCTGATATTAGTATAGCTACCCCAGCTTCCTTGTGGTTTCCATTTGCATAGAACATCTTTTTCCATCCCCTCATTTCTAGTTTGTGTGTGTTCTTAAATCTGAAAGGAGTCTCTTATAGGCAGCATATAGATGCATTGTTTTTGTTTTGTTTCATTTTGTTTTTATCCCTTCAGCCACTCTGTGTCTTCTGATTGAAGAATTTAGTTTATTTACATGTAATGTGGTTCTTGATAAGCAGGTTGTTAGTTATTTCCATTTTGCTCATTGTTTTCTGGTTGTTTTGTAATTCCTTTGTCCCTTTCTTCTTCTTTTGTTTTCTTCCTGTATAATTTGATGATTTTTCTGTAGTGGTATGTATCTTCTGTGTATCTACTTAAGGTTTTTGCCTTGTGGTTACCATGAAGCTTACGTAAAACAAGTTATAACAGTCTATTATAAATTGATAACAATATAAGTTTGATCCCATCCTAAAGCTCTACATTTTTATACCCCCCCCACCATGTTTTATGTTTTTGGTGTCATGATTTACATCTTTTTATCTGTGTATTCCTTAAAAAATTATTGTAGTTATAGTTATTTTTACTACTTTTGTCTTTTAACCTTCATACTAGCTATATAAGTGCTTGACCCACAACTTTACAACATTAGATTATTCTGAATTTTACTTTATACTTACCTTTACCAGTGAGATTTATAGTTTCATATGTTTTCTTGTTACTAATTAGTGTCCTTTCATTTCAGCATTTCAGCTTAAAGAAGTCACTTTAACATTTCTTTTAAAGTCAGTCTAGCAGTGGTAAATTCCTTTGCCTGGTAAATTTTGGTTGGGAGTATTTGGGTTTTTTTCTTTCAGCATTTTGAATATAATGTGTAACTCCCTTCTGGCATGTAAAGTTTCTGCTGAAAAATCTGCTGATACTGTTATGGGGGTTCCTGTATATGTAACAAATTGTTTTTCTCTTGCTGCTTTTAAGATTCTCTCCTTGTCTTTACTTTTGATACTTTAATTAAAATGTGTCTTGGTGTGAAGAATTGGGAATTGGGTTCATCCTATTTAAGAACTCTTTGGGCTTCCTGGATCTAGATGTCTGTTTCTTTTCCCAGGTTAGGAAATTTTCGGCCATTATTTTCTTCAAATAAATTTCCTGCCCCTTTCTCCTTCTGGGATACCTATAAAGTGCATATCATTCCACCTCCCTGTCATAAGTCCCTTAAAAACTGTCTCATCACTCTTTTTCATTCTTTTTTACTTTTTACTGCTCTGTTTGGGTGAGGTCCACTATCCTGTCTTTGAGTTCACTAATTCTTTCTTCTGCTTCATCTAGTGTGCTGTTGAATCCCTCTATTGTATTTTTCAGTTCAATTATATTATTCTTCAGCTCTGTAACGTCATTTGTTGCTTATATTTTCTATCTCTTTGTTGAAATTCTCACTTTGTTCATCTATTGTTTTCTTTAGCTCAGTTAGCACCTTTATGACCATTATTTTGAACACTTTATTGGGGAAATCACTTATATCCATTTCATTAAGATCTTTTCCTGGGGTTTTAGCTTGTTCTTTCATTTGGAATATATTACTCTATTTCTCTGTTAGATAGAACAGCCACCTTTCCCAGTCTGAAAGAGTGGCCTTGTGTAGAGATGAAATTTATTGATCAACCCTGCCCTAGCTCTTGATTGTATCTCAAACCTTTGTGACTGTCCAAGCTTTCTACTTTATTTTTAGTGGCTTCCAGTAGTTAAGGGTGTGCTAAGACCTTTGATGTCCCACTTAGATGTCAGCAGCTAGATTCAGGCTATCGGAAGCCAGACCTTCAGGCAGCAGCTTTAAAACATGCAAATGTACCTCTTTCAGGGGAAGAGTGGAATATGGGTGTTCCCATATCCTCTTTCTGCATTGATCCCTGCAATGACAGCCAGTTAAGAACTATTCATTTGTTTGCTATCACCCCATTGTATCTGTGAACACAAGTACCACTGACCACCTGAGCCAAGCTATCAAGGGATGTGTTCTCTGGGTGGCAGCCACAAAAGCCAGTGTGCCAGACAACAGCACCTCTCTTGGAGACACTGACAAGCTGGGGTAGGACAGAGGGTGGGTGTGAAGATGGAACCTGTCAGCTTTTCCTTTCTCTGGAGAGTACTGTAGCTGGCCCCTAGATGTGTGTTTAATTGGAAGCCTACCCCTCAGGCCACAGCTATGAAGATAAGCTAATAGTCCTCTTTCACAGACAGACTGGTGCCTCAGCCTGTTGCCTCTCCTCTGTGGCCTGGGGTGTAGCCAGTTAAGAATTCTTTCTTCATTTGTTATAGGCCTATGGGACCTGCAAGCATAAGCCTGGCTGGCCCAGAGCCAGGCAATCAAATGGTGTCTCCTGGGTAGTAGCCACAAAAATGAGGGTGCCAGATGAGTGCACAAGCTCCTTTCCAGGAGATACTGGCAACCTGGAGTAAGCCAGAGGGAGAGTGCAGAGATGGTACCCACTAGTATTTGTCTTAGGAGAGTATTTCAGTAGGCTGCCAATGTGTTAAATTAGATGCCCACCCTTCAGGCCAAGATTTAAGATAAGCAAATAGGCCTATTTCACAGAAAGTCTGAGTGCTTTTCAGTTGGCTGCCTCTGTGCTGGGCCCTGGGGTGGGTGACTCTGCACAAGCTCTTTAAGAACTGTTTCTCAGCTCACTATAGTCTTGTGGGTCTCATGGATACAGCTCTGCTGGTTTCAAAGCTAGATGTTTGGGGGACTTGTCTCTCAGAGGCAAGTCTTAAAAATTGGGTGCCAGATTGGGGATTCAAAATCTTTGCTCTGGGGTATAGCTCAGTGGTAGAGCATTTGACTGCAAAGCCTTTGCTCTTCAGTGAGAAGCTTGGAGTTGTGAGCTCCCTCCTGATTGTGGGCTGCAGTGCTGGGGATGTGGTTTATGCTAACATTGTGTCTCAGCTTCTCCATGTGTTTCAATGTAGGGTTTTTTTTTTTCCCTCATTCTCCCAATATGTAGGAGTTGCTCATCTGGTTTTGGGTTTCTTTCAGAGGAAATTTTTCCATATGTGACTGTGGGTTCAGTGTGTCTGTGGGAGGAGGAAGTTCAGGATCTTCCTATGTTGCCATCTTCAACTGGAACTCCCATGCTTTTCTTTCTTTAGATTCAATTGGAAGTATTGTTCTGGGTCATCTATTGAAGAGCAGCATCTTTGTTATATTTTCCCTGAGCCATTTTGCCCAAATGGAAGGCAGAGGAAGAAGCAGGCTCCCCGCTGAGCAAGGAGTCCAATGCAGGACTAGAACCCACGATCCTGGGTCATGACATGAGCTGAAGGCAGACACCTAACCAACTGAGCCACCCAGGCATCCCAACAATGGTTTATATTTTACTTATGTTACATTTGCAGTGTGGATTTATTGCAATGTTGCTCTGTGTTTTCTTACTGGAGGACCTGGGTAAATGGAGCATCCTCTATCTCAAACATTGTCTCATGACTGAGGAAGAATAGAAAGGTGGTAAACTACAAGAAAGGTGTTAAAGCTTCAACTCAGAAAGGACATAGACTTCCACCCACATTTCATGGACCAAAGGAAGTCACATGGCTAAATCTGAATTTATTAGGAAGAGATGTAAAATTCTTGTACCAAGGAGAGGTACAGCAAGTCACATGGCCATGCTGGACTTCAGTATTGCAGGGATATATAATTACCCTAGAGAGAAAAGAACTGTAAGCAGTAACATAATATGTCCCACTGTCTGTATTATCTTTTGGAAAATTAAAATTTCATAATTGAAGTGGATAATTTTCAACAAATATCCTGTTTAATATTCAAATAATACAGCCATGTAACTAGACTGACAGAAAGTACATTTATTTGTAACAGATTCTTGAAGTTGTTTCACTTGCCAGTTTTTTATTTTTTACTGAAATTCATCACTTAAGGGTTTACAGAAGGGTAGAAAATATTGTCACACCAATGATGTATTTGTGTCACATTCTTTTGAAACTAGTAGGTCTGATGTCTTTTTCTTTTCTTTTTTAAAGCATTCCATCTATTTTCTCTAAAAATGTCTTTGACAATCAAATTTTTTTCATTTGCTCCAGGAAAAAAATCTCTTTTCAAATACTGATACTTTTGAAGAATTAATTTCCAATGTCTATAAATAAATATATAATATTTTATTTTTGAAATTTGAATTTATAACATTTAAAATAAAAATATTATTAAAATATATATTTTATAAATATATAAACATATATTTATAAAAATATTATTAAAAATAATATATATGTGACAAGTCACAAATTTTAACAAATTTAACAAAAATTGGTCTTTATACAAACAAAAATTCATAACAATAAGCAATTACTTTAATGTAATTAGGGAATCATTATGTAGAGATCCTTATGTCTACAGAATTTACTCTGTGGGTTACTGACGATAAATGAATAGTAATTTTACATTATGATGTCTGTCATGATAAAACTACTTATAGATTAAAATTGGAAACTAAGCAATCCATTCTTAAACAGAAGGAAAATAATATGAACTATAACACGAAATGCTAAATTTGGCCAGCCAAGTAATACTAATAGAGACTTTTATTTTTCATTTTAGTATACTCACTTATTTGTACATAGGCCAGAAAAGAAGCACATTATGTTCAAGTCTTTTACATCCTTACTGAATTTTTGTTTAGTTGTTTTATGAATTACTGGGAAAGGATTGGTGAAAGCGCCTCCTATAATTGTAAACTTGCCTATTTACCTTTTAAATTCTGTCATTTTGGTTTCACACATTTTGAAGTTCTGTTATTAGAGACATTCAAATTTAGGATTATTATATCAATGTGATGAATTGATCTTTTTAGTATTAGGAAATTCTTCTTTCGTTGGTAGTATTTATTTTTCTGAAAATTCTTGATACAGTTTATTAACTCAGCTGCTCCAATTTTCTTATAATTAGTGTTTGCTTTATATACCACTTCTTCATTCTTTTTTTATAGCTTATTTGTGTCTTTATATTTAAAAGGCATTTCTTGTTGACAGAATATATTTGGGTCATGCTTTTTAACCCAGAGTGATAATCTCTGCCTCTTAATAGGAATATCTAGTCTACTCCGATGAAATAAGAATAATTAGGGTAAATACGGGCAATATTTATTTTCCAATTTTAATCCATAACTATTTTTATCATGATAGGCATCATAATGTAATATTACTATTCATTTATCATGAATAATCCACAGAGTAAATTTTATAGACATAAAGATTACTACATGATGACTCCCAAATTACATTAAAGTATTTGCTTATTGTGAAATTTGTCAGTATAAAAATCAATTTCTGTTAAAACAGACTAAACTTACAACTAATTTTGAAATGGTTGGGTTTGTATCCGCCATCCTTTCCTGCCTTCTTTTAAATTGAGTATTTTTCTTCTGTTTTGGTATTTTAACTATGCTTATAGAATTATTGTTTGTTTATGTTTTTATTCTAGGGATGATCATGTGCGTCCTTAACATTTAGCAATCCACCCTGAAGTAATATAACTATTCTTATGTAAATCAACATTTTTTTCTAAAGGTAAGCTTCCATTTACCTGTCTTTCTTTTGTGCTATTACTGTCACACATTTTACTTATATGTATTTTATAAATTTCACAACACATTGTTATTATTTTGCTATTAAAATTGATTTTCCACTTTTACTGATTCTGTCCACTTACTAAACACCCTGGACATTATATATAAAACATAAGCCTCTGAAAGGTGGAGGAAAGCCTGACTAGCTAGGGATCTTGTGGCCCAAGGAATGAAATTGTAGTGAGTTCTCCGGGTTTGTATTTGGCATTATATATTCCACACCTGATACTGGAGAAGCCAGAAATCTAGACATGCGAATAGGTACAAACAAAAAAGCTCCAACCAAAGTGTGTTCTTTCTAACTAAATAACCAGGAAAGGGTCAAATAGCAAGACAGAATGTTTTAGACAATGACCTTTCTACTTCGGCCAAACACAATAGAAAAAACTGTGGTCCTATCCCTACCCATACTAGCAAAGGTTGAGTGGGGAGTCTAGACTTCCACCCTCACTAGGCTGGGTGAGAAGTCTGGAATTTCACCTCCACTGGGAGGTGATGAGCTCCTCTGCTCCACTGCTACCAGCTGTCAGTGGAGAGTTTGGACTTCTCCTCCTACCCAGCAGTAATATGATGTCCTCCTTTCATCTGAAAGTTATGTCAGAAGATGCCTAGAGGAGAGTCAAGGCTTTGGCCACCATCCAGGAGTAATGAGGCCGCCCATGTAGTAACAACAGAGGCCATATAAGGAGCAGTAACTAAAGCACTCTTACTCTTCCTGGGAAGGTGTCAGTGGAATAATAGGTAGCTAGAACACTCATCCTTGCCCAGCAGTAATGAGAAGCTCCACATTGGTTGTCAATGGAAGGTAAATAATGAATTGAGAATTCTACCCACACCTGGCAATAACAAGGCCATGTCTCTCCCTCTCGTGTAGGAGAAATGTCAGAAAAAAACAGTGAAAACATGTTTAAATCAGATGCAAATCTCATAAGAGAATACCCAATATATTCTGGTATCAATATAAAATTAGTCATCATACCAAGAACCATCAAACTGAATGATAAAAACAACCAAGGATTCCAATTCTAAGATTACAGAAATGTTAGAATTATGGAAAAAGATTTTAAAGTAGCCGTTATAATGAAGAATTATGAGCACACTTAAAACAAATAAAAAAATAGAATCTCAGCAAAGAAATAGAACATGTAAAGAAGATACAGATTGAAATCTTAGAGTTAAAAAGCAAAATAAGGAAATAAAAAAGTTCAGTGATGGGCTCAACATCAGAATGAAGGGGGAAAAGGAAAAAATGGAGGAGACTGGTGAGATTATAACAAAAGCTCTTGATATTCAGGTTATCAGAGTCCAGGAAGGAGAGGAGCAATCTCTTGATTGGGGCTGAAAAAGTACTTAAGTAGTGGCTGAAAATCCCTCAATTTGGCAAAAGATAAATCTACAGATTTCAATAAGTTGAGTGAACTCTGAACAGAATAAGCCCAATGAAATCCACAAGCCATACCAGAGACAAATTTCTGAAAACTTAAGATTAAGAAAAAATTTATTTGAAAGCAGCAAGGGAGAAACACCTTGTTTATAAGGGAAAACAATTTGAATGAGCAAATTTCAAATTTATTTGAAAGCAGCAAGGGAGAAACACCTTGTTTATAAGGGAAAACAATTTGAATGAGCAAATTTCTCATTAGAAACCATGGTGGCTAGTTTTCAAATGCTGAAGAAAAACAGTCAACTTTGAACCCAAAACCCAGTGAAAATATCTTTCAAGAATGTAGGGGAAATTTAGACATTCTCAGATTGTTTAAAAGAATATGTTACCAGCAGACATACCCTTAAATAATGGGTATAAGAAGTTCTCTAAACTAAAAGGAAATGATAAAAGAAGTTTGGAATTACGAAGTAAGAACACAGTAAGCAAAAGCATGGATAAATATAAAAGAATTTCAGTTTTACAATTGGTATATAACATTTAGTTTCAGGTGTACAATATGTTGATTTGATACATTTATATATTGCACCATGATTACCATCATAGCATTAGCTAAAACCTCTAACACGTAAGCTTCAGTAATCAAGGCTGTGTGTAATTTATGGAGGCATAGACGTATAGATCAATGAAACAGAAAAAAGAATCTAAAAATAGACCCATAAACATAAGTTTATTGATTTCTGAAAAATGTGCAAAAGTAATTCAATGGAGAAAAGAAAGACTTTTCAACAGATGGTGCTGGAACATTTGAGCATCCATGGATGAAAAAAATTAACATTGACCCAAGTCTCACACCTTATACAAAAACTAACTCAAAATGGAACGTGGATGGGACTGGGTGTCTCAGTCATTAAGCGTCTGCCTTTGGCTCAGGTCATGATCCTGGGGTCCTGGGATCGAGCCCCACTTTGGGCTTCCTGCTCCAGGAGGCCTGCTTCTCCCTCTCCCACTCCCGCTGCTTGTGTTCCTGCTCTCGCTGTGTCTATCTCTGTCAAATAAATAAATAAAAATCTTAAAAAAAAAGATGGAACATGGACTTAAATGTAAAATATAAAACTATAAAACTCTGAGGAAAAACATAGGAGAAAATCGTTGGGAACTACGGTAAAGCAAAACATCCTTAGAATTCACACCCCCAAAAAATTCATAAAAGAAAAAATTGATAAAGCAGACTTTATCAAAATTAAAAGTTTTTCTCTGTGAAAGACTATTAAGGGGCTCAAAGAGAATTCCCTCTTAAACTGTTGGTGGGAATGCAAGCTGGTACAGCCACTCTGGAAAATAGTATGGAGAGTCCTCAAGAAGTTAAAAATATAGCTACCCTAGGACCAAGCAAAAGCATTACTAGGTATTTACCCCAAAGATACAAACGTAGTGATCCAAAGGGGCACCTGCACTCCAATGTTTATAGCAGCAATGTCCACAATAGCCAAACTGCGGAAAGAGCCAAGATGTTCATCGACAGATGAATAAAGAAGATGTGGTACACACACACACACACACACACACACACACACACACACACACACACTGGAATATTACTCAGCCATCAGAAAGGATGAAATCTTACCATTTACATCAACATGGATGGAACTGGAGGGTATTATGCTTGTGAAAAAATCAATCAGAGAAAGACAATTATACGGTTTCACTCATATGTGGAATATAAGAAACAGTGCAGAGGATCATAGAGGAAGGGAGGGAAAACTGAATGGGAGGAAATCAGAGAGGGAGACAAACCATGAGAGACTCTTAACTATGGGGAAAGAGACTGAAGGTTGCAGGAGGGGAGGTGGGTGGGGGGATGGGGTAACTGGGTGATGGACATTAAGGAGGGCACGTGATGTAATGAGCACTGGGTGTTATATGAAACTGATGAATAACTGATCTCTACATCTGCAGCTAATGATGTACTATTTGTTGGCTAATTGAATTTAAATTAAAAAAGAGGCTCAAGAGAGAAGCAGTGGATTGGGATAATATCTTTGTAAATAATACTAGGCTCTAGAACATATAAGGAACTCTCAAAACACCAGTTTAAAAACAGTAACATCAATCCAAGTAGAAAATGGGCAAAAGATACAAAGAGACATTTCACTGAGGCAATATACTGGTGGCAAATACACACATGAAAGATGTTTAATTTCATTAGCCATTAGAGAAATTCAAATTGAATCACAATAATATATCACAACATATCTATCAAAAACACTAAAATGAAAAACAGTGACAGCACCAAATGATGACAAGGATGCAGAGAAACTATCACTCATACATTTCTGTTGGTGATGTAAAGTGATACATCCACTCTGGAAACTAGTCTACAGTTTCTTAAAAAACTAAACATGCATGGGCATCTGGGTGGCTCAGTTAAGCGTGGGACCCTTGATTTCGGCTCAGGTCATGATTTCAGGGATGTGAAACTGAACCCCTCATCAGGCTCTGCCCTGGACATGGAGCCTGCTTAAGATTATCTCTTTTCTGGGGCACCTGGGTGGCTCAGTTGGTTAAGCGACTGCCTTCGGCTCAGGTCATGATCCCGGAGTCCTGGGATCAAGTCCCACATCGGGCTCCCGGCTCAGCGGGGAGCCTACTTCTCCCTCTGACCCTCTCCCCTCTAATGCTGTTTCTCTCTCGCTCTCTCTCTAATAAATAAATAAAATCTTTTTAAAAAATTATCTCTTTCTTTTTCCCTCTGCCCCTCCCCACCCTCTTCCCCTAAAAAAAACAAAACAAAACAAAAAACAAACAAAACCCTAAACATGCAATTAATATATGACTCAGTAATTGCATTTCTGTGCTTTTATTCTCAAGAAATGAAAACTGATATATACATCTTTATAGCAGCTTTATTCATAGTAGCCTAAAGTGGAATCAACACAGATGTCCTTCAACTGGTGCATGTTTAAACAAACAGAGGAACATCCATAGCATGGAATACTGTTCAGCAATAAAAAACAAAAGTCGGAACTATTGATACAGACAACAACCTCGATGAACCTCCAAAGAATGATGTTCAGTGAAAAAAGCCAATTCCTAATGATTCCAGTTACATTGCACTTCTGAAATGACAAATTGTAGAAATGGAGAACAGACGATGGTTGCCAAGACTTAAGGAAAGGATGAGAGCAGGAGCGAAATGGGTTTACCTATAAAAGGGCAGCATGAGGATCCTTGTGATGAAGTTATTCTATATCCTGCCTGCGTCCATGTCAACACCCTGTTAGTGATTAGCGTACTATAGTTTGTAACATGTTACCATTGTGGGAAACTGGGCAAAGGGTACACGGAATATTTATGAAGTATTTCTTACAACTATCAAATAGGTTTTAGTTTAGTACTCTTATTTTTCATGAGCATAATCATATATGAAAATATTTCTGCATATATCTTTAAATATGTATTATTCATTTCTCTCATGTTGTAGTGTATTGACAAAAACTGCCAAAGCAATATGAAATAATAGGTACAAAGAATATTTTTGACATCTTCTATTTTAATAAGAACATATCTAGTATTTCCCCATTTGGTGTATGCATTTATTTTTAAATATTTTTATTTATTTATTTATTTATTTTTTAAGATTTTATTTATTTATTTGACACAGAGAGAGACAGTGAGAGAGGGAACACAAGCAGGGGGAGTGGGAAAGGAAGAAGCAGGCTTCCTGCCGAGCAGGGAGCCCGATGCAGGTCTCAATCCCAGGACCCTGAGATCATGACCTGAGCCGAAGGCAGTTGCTTAACCAACCGAGCCACCCAGGTGCCCCTATTTTTAAATATTTTTAAATAGATATAGATTCCATAAGCCCTTACCTGCAATTCCAAAATCCAAGCAGCTTTGGAAATTGAGCCATTTCACTTTCTGGAGCACTGAGCTTTGTTCCTATCATGGGATCAGTTGAGGCTTATGAATAACACATTGATCCAGACAATGATAACTGCCCAATCATACTTATTTTGTATTGGTTATTTAAATTCTGAGAACTGTTTCCTCCCAAATGAAAGATTCTTCTCTTTTATCTTTACTATTCCCACTAATAATTTCTCTCCAGTCTCAACAGACTCACATTTAACAAATATTTCTTAAACTCTAGTTAACTTTATTGAAAAATACCACACTCCTGGTATTGTTCTAAAAAACTCCCATCCAAAGCTAGAGGGTATTATGCTAAGCGAAATAAGTCAGTCAGAGAAAGACAATTACCATATGATCTCACTGATATGTGGAATTTGAGAAACAAAGCAGAGGATCATAGGGGAAGGGAGGGAAAAATGAAAGAAGACAAAACCAGAGAGGGAGACAAACCATAAAAGACTTTTTTTTTAAAGATTTTATTTATTTATTTTTTTGACAGAGAGAGAGATAGCGAGAGCAAGAACACAAGCAGGGGGAGTGGGAGAGGGAGAAGCAGGCCTCCTGCGGAGCAGGGAACCCGATGCGGGGCTCGATGTGGGGCTCGATGTGGGGCTCGATGTGGGGCTCGATGCGGGGCTCGATGCGGGGCTCGATCCCAGGACCCTGGGACATGACCAGAGCCGAAGGCAGATGCTTAAGGACAGAGCCACCCAGGCGCCCCAAAGACTCTTAATCTCAGGAAACAAACTGAGGGTTGCTGGAGTGAAGGGGGGTGGGAGGGATGGGGTGGCTGGGTGATAGACATTGGGGAGGGTATGTGCTATGGTGAGCACTGTGAATTGTGTAAGACTGATGAATCACAGACCTGTACCCCTGAAATAAATAATACACTATATGTTAAAAACAAAACAAAACAGTTTAGACAAGTAAAGTTAAGGTTTTCATTACTGTCAAACTAAGTATCTATGACTTTTGGTTGCTCAACAATTGGACTACTCACTATTTCCAGGATATCACAATGACACTACTCCCATAAAATAGGAATATGATTGCTTCCACCACTTAGGGCAAACATTGGCAAAACATGGCCCATGGAACAAGTTCATCCTGTGGCCTATTTTTGTAAATAAATGTTTACTGGAACATAAAAAAAAAAAGCCTCTCATCCATATGTTTAATCTTTATTTAATCTTTACAACTCTGTGAGATTATTAGAACTATTTCCATTTTACAGACAAGAAAATGGAGGCACAGAGAGGTTAAATAATTTCCCCAAGGTCACATAGTTAAACAGAAGTGGTATGACTGTGGAGCCCACATTATCCTTTTTTTTAAAGATATTTATTTATTTATTTGAGAGAGAGAGAGCATGAGCAGTTGGGAGGGGCAGAGGGAGAGGGAGAAGCAGGCTCCCTGCTGAGCAGGGAGCCCGATGCAGGGCTCAATCCCAGGACCCAGAGATCATAACCTGAGCTGAAGGCAGATGCTTAACTGACTGAGCCACCCAGGTGCCCTTGGAGCCCACATTATTAACCTCTACTTATACTGATTACTATGGACTGAGACTGTGCCAAGTCTTTTCACAAACTTTATTTCATTTAATCTTCAAAACACCTGTAATATATGTTGTCATTTTATGGAAAATAAACTGATTTTTAACAAACCCTAGATTAAACAAAATATCAACTACAAACATGAAACTAAAACCCAGAAACCTTAACTCTCAATTCAGTGCTCCTTCAATGACATCATGGAATTAAGAAATGTTACCCACATGGTATTGGAAGATAAAGGAAGAAACAGTCTAGCATTACTGAGCCCTGATCATGTTCCAAGCACTCTATATATCTCATAACATTTACTCTTCTCAGCAGCTCTGTGAGGTACATTAATCCCACCTTATAGATTAGGAATCTAAGGCTCAAAAATGTTAAATAAATTACCCAAGATTTCATGAGTGAGCTAGGATATAAACCCGGACTGGGCTGGCCCAAAGCTGAAAGGTTTCCCTTGAACAGGAATGTGGCATGATAGAAAGAAGTAGAGACTAACAAGGAAGAAGGCAGGGAAAGAAATTATGAGGTTGTAGGGTATTGTGACACCTTCTCCTTCATGTAGCTTTCCGGATAAACTTCTATTTCTTAAATTTTCCAAACATATCATTTTAGTCTGTCCCAGTCTTTTTTTTTTCTCTTGTATTTCTTTTGGTCTCTTGGGCTCCTGCATCAAAGCCATCCCAAAGCATCAGAAGGAGGAGGGCAAAAGGGAGACTATAGGAGGGAGGTGCAAGATAAAAGAATCTTTCCTGATTTGGCTGTGTTCTCTGATCATGGGAGAAAAGGAAGATAGTTTCTGTACCATCTTTCTTTGTAGTGATGCATCAACTTTCTTTTATACACATTCCCCAAGTCTTTTCCTAACTAGCCTGGTCATTTTAGGAAGACCCTGAGTCAAAGGCATCTGAATAAAGTGAGTGCATTCTATTACCTGCTTCATTCCTCTTCAAGTGGTCAATTTCCCCATGTTTTCTTTCTGTCCAAGACATCCCTCTTCCTGTTACTCTCTACACCTAATAAAACTCAAACTCCTATCAGCATTTTCCACACCTGGTCCATCCTAATACTCAGATTAATATCACATTCTACATCTTTTCCGCTCATAGCTGGTTTCTTTATTCTTACTCTGCCTGGTCTCCCTGCAGCCTTTGTAACCCTCTATTCATAGTTGATTCTTTCCTTCACCTAATCTTTCATTGGATCTGTTGTCTATATAGCAAATTTATCCTACCCAAACATCATCTATCTTATCTACAGAAGTTCTAAACTTTTGCACTTAATCTAACTTCCTCATGTTTTATCTGGTCCCTGAAGATTTACTCACTTTTCTATAGGTTGTTTTCCTTACATATTATTCCAACTTTGTCAAATTTTCTGGTAATTCATTTAAATTCCCTACTCTGGATCATTTCTAACCAACTCCTTTTTACATTCTGCCTTCTTTATATGCCATTCCTATCATCTGTATCTAATCAGTTCTGCCCATCTCATACCTTTCTCCATTTTCCCATCCATCCATACAACCATTATAATACCTTTACTAATCAGTTACTAAAGCAGAGCTTGTAACAAGAGCTATTGTCAGAAGGAGAAACAGAAGTATCAGTAAATAATCTGCATCTAGAAATATGGGTAGATTTGGAGCATGATAACTAGCAAACTGAAACATGATAAACAAGAATCTGTTCTTGACAGAAAGACTATGTGGAAATCACAGAGTTAGAGAACATCATAAAATATTTAGAAAAATGGAAATAGTAGGCAATGACTGGATTATTGTAGCACAGTTAAGAAATATATTTTGGGGGATTTAGTATGTATTTCTCCAAAATTGGATGCATTTAGGGTCAGTGATATGGGTAGATTTCTATGTAAAATTTCACTCTAGACAAAAATGGCAGTTAGATTGATGAGGGCTGAGGTTGAAGGAAGAAAGACAATGTAATAGGCTATTGAAATGGCTAAATTAAGAAATAACAAGGACCTGGTGGACATAAGGGACTAGGGGGAAGGCAGTAGAAATAGGACAGGAGAAAGGAACAGAGATGAGAGATAATTAAAGAGGAAGCTGAGATAGAACTTGGATTAGTTGTGGGTGAGATGTGGGTTTGGGTAGGAAAAATAGGTATGGAAGACAGGAAATTTTCAGATCTCTGGTATACGTGACTGCATGGAAACTAATGTTATTGATTGCAATAAAGGAATAACAGGCTTAGGAAATATTTTTCTAGACATTTTGTATTTGAGGGACTCGTGTGACATCAAGAGAATTATGTCCCCTCCTTGTTATACCATTAAGGACATGTAGGGCACTTTGGCATAAAGTTCCTCCTTTACGTCCACCTAAGTGATAGCAGCAGTGATATAGCTAGTAAAATAATACCTGGACTTCCACAGGCTCCAGTGGAAACAGTAATGAGAGGAACTTCATCAAACCAGTGTCAGGAAAAGGAAAGAAAGAAGGACAGTTAATGTCTCTATGTGGAGATGCCACACAAGCCAAGATCTGAAGGTTAATTAGGAGTAAGCTACCCTTATGGAGATTGCAGCATGAGCAAAGGTACAGAGGTGATAAGCATGTTGTATGCCAAGAGTCGCAAGGTATAAAATACAATGTATGCTTTGGCAAGAAATAAGGTTTTGGTAGTAGTAGTGGCATATCATGAAGTACTTCTATGCCCTGTTAAATAGCTTGGACATTATTGTGTAGGCAGTGGGGTATTATGGAAAGATTTTAAGTAGGAAGTGAAATGGTCAGATTTGAGCTTCAGGGAGAGACTATAGGCAGTGAAACCAATTAGGAGTCCACATTTGAGAGGCTAATTTTTCTTTCTTTTTCTTTTCTTTAGCATCCAGAGCATCAAACATGATAGAGAAAATTAAAGGCTGAGCAAAAGGTCTGAGGCCAAGAGGGTCAAATGCACAATAAATGGTATATGAGGCAGTTACTGAGGAGAAAGAATCAAGGGTAAGGATACGAATGACAATTGTAATTTTAAGGTTCCCTTTTATGAAGCTGGTATGTAGTATAGGGGTAGGCATAGCAGTTTAAACTTTCAGGGATGAGAAGATGAAGATATGTCCCTACCACTAGATTATAAACTATTTAAAGATTTATTATCTTATTTACTTTTTATGTATCAAATCTCTGAATCTGTGGCCTGGAGCATAGTTGATCCACCATGAATTTTGAAATAAATAAAACTTTGCGCGTGGATGTTAAGGAGGGGAGTGATGAGAAATGCAAGCCAGGGATATGGGCATTTTGTAATTGCATTAAAGTACTTTAGTACTGAGAGAAATGCAAGGGGCTCAAGTACTTAGTAAGGGTCAAGTACTGATGGCAAAGCATAAAGAGAAAGAGAAACTCAGGTATAAAATCATTAGCAAATTCAATATTTTTAGATTCCATACATTAGTGAGACATGCAGTATTTGTCTTTTTCTGTCTTATTTCACCTCTCATAATGCCCTCAAGGCCCATCCATATTGTCACAAATGTCAGGATTTCCTTCTTTTTTATGACTGAATAATATTGCATTATATATAAATATATATGTATATGTATGTTATATACATATATATCACATTTTGCACGTATATTATATACAAGTATGTACATATATACATATACACACAATATACATGTATATTATATACATATACATATATATATCATTTTCTTTATCCATTCATCCATTGATAGCCACTTAGGTTGTTTCTGTATCTTGGCTATTCATAGAAACAAAGCCCTGGGTATTATACTCAACTAATGAATCAAACACTACATCAAAAACTAATGATGTATTATATGTTGGATAATTGAACATAATAAAAAAAAAGAAACAGAGAATAGAGTTATAATGGTGGTTGCCAGGGGCTGGGGAGTGGAGGAAATGGGGAGATGTTGGTCAATGGGTACAAAATTTCAGTTATAAGATGAATAAGTTCTGGGGATTTAATGTATAGCATGGCGACTATAATTAACAAGACTGTATTGTTCGCTTGAAGGTTGCTATGAGAGTACAGCTTTAGTGTTCTCATCATAACAGCAACAAAATTATAATTGTGTGAGGTAAATATTACGGTAAACATTTCACAATATATACTTGTATCAAATTGTCACATAGTATACCTTATATGTTATATGTCAATTATATCTCAATAAAGCTAGAAAAAATCATTATCAAGTTGAAGTTTGGTATGTGAGCACATTCTGCCCCTACTAACCTCAAAAGAACAGGCCTGAGACTAAAAAGTAAGGAAACTCCTGAGGGGAAATAGCACCCTGGTGTTAAGCTGATTCTCCCCTATTCTCCTTTCTAATCTCCGTACTGCCTTCCAGTGCTATGACCATAGAGAGACACTAGGGAGACAGTAACCCTTTCTTCACACCAACTTCCATGTGAATATGTCCACTTCTGTTTCACATCAAATTCAGAAGAGGCTTGAAGTTTTGAAAGGGCAAATTTTATTTTCAATACCAAGATAAACAAAGAGAGTCCTCTACTTCAGGTATGCTTTTATACTGGTCTTGTTCCTGCTAAAATATTTTTAAAAAGGAAGCCATTAGATTGAGATGGCTCTCATGCCTTGGTTGCCTGCTTAAGCAAACCAAAACTTAAGCTAGAGTCAATTGTAAATGTGCTCATAACCAAGAAAACAAAATTTAAGAATAACCAATCACAAACAGCCAGTGAGACTTTCCCAAGTAAGGCAACCACTTAAACTGTAGCCAATCAAATAATGCCCTTGCTTTGCTTTTGAGTCTGCTCTATAAAAGCCTTCCACTAGCTTCTGTCTGTAAAGCACACTTTACCACTTTCAGTTTGGTGCTGCCCATTTTAAATCAATTTTGCTCAAATAAACTCTTAAAAATTTTAATATGCCTCAGTTTAATTTTTAACAATGCTAAAGGAAGGTGTTCTACTCTCATTCCAAGGGAGCACAACTTTTAGAACTAATGGAATTCTCAGTTCTTCTACCATCTAGAATCCACTTCCTAATATAATTTCTAGGTGGGTCCCAAGTCCTCCTCTTAAGTGCTAGGTTATGTAGAACTCTCTTTCTATAGATGCTGTGACTTTCTTGGGTTCTACTTTGTTCCCTCTTTCTTGTAGTATGGAGTCACTTCTGTAGCTGGGCTCTAAAGATTCTCTCCCCTAGATATAAATCCAGGATGTATCTTACAGTCCCTTCTTTGTGTTACCTGAATATTTTTGAAGCTCTGAGGTCCTGACTTCCTGGTTCCATCTCTTACTATCCGTGTGACCTGGAACAAGTTACTTAATCTCTTTATGCCTCAGTTTTCTAAGGTGTTAAGTGGGGTTAATAATAGTATGAACTCACAGCGTTCTTCGGAAGATTAAATGTATTAATATCTGCAAATTTTTTAAAACAGTGCCCACACTATCAATGCATAGTAAGTACTTAATTGTGTTATACATTATTGTTATTCCTCCACTATGTAACTTATTTCCTCAAAACAGAGTCACAATCTAGCTCACAAAAAAACTCTTACTTTAGGGCAGCCGAGACTCTCTTACTATTTGTGGTTTTGATTTATATTCTTCAGGGACCAACTAGTAATCACTTTATTGGTATATGCTTCTCCAAGGGCGATAACAGATTTTTATCCTATCACCAATATGAAACAGTTTATTTTTGTCCACTTTTGTCTTAGCTCATTTCAAGATTACAGAAGAAAGTGATGGCCTCAGTTCAGTGATGAATGACATGCATTACATGCATTCTGTCAATATAAACCCACCAAGAGAAAGGCTGGGTTCTTGCTGTTGGCACCTGAAGATTCTCTGTTCTCTCTCCTGAAGAGCAGTGGGCAACACTGACACCATGGAGCAGAGGAACCAGAGTGGGAGGGTAAGAGAGTTTGTGTTGCTGGGCTTCCCAGCTCCTCCACCAGTGCGGGCACTTTTATTTGCCTTTTCTCTGCTGGCCTATGTGTTGGTGCTAACTGAAAATACACTCATCATTATGGCAATTAGGAACCACCCCACCCTTCACAAACCCATGTACTTCTTTCTGGCTAATATGTCCTTCTTGGAGATCTGGTATGTTACTGTCACTATTCCCAAGATGTTAGCTGGCTTTGTTGGCTCCAAACAGAGCCACGGACAGCTGATCTCCTTTGAGGGCTGCATGACACAGCTCTACTTTTTCCTGGGACTGGGCTGCACTGAGTGTGTCCTTCTGGCTGTTATGGCCTATGACCGCTATGTGGCCATCGGACACCCTCTCCACTACACTGTCATTGTCAGTGGCCGACTGTGTGTGCAGCTGGCAGCTGGCTCCTGGGCTGGAGGTTTTAGCATCTCCATGGTCAAGGTTTTTCTCATTTCTCACCTCTCCTACTGTGGACCCAACATCATCAACCACTTTTTCTGTGATGTCTCCCCATTGCTCAATCTTTCATGCACTGACATGTCAACAGCAGAGCTTACAGACTTTGTTCTGGCCATTTTTATCCTGCTGGGGCCCCTCTCTGTCACTGGGGCCTCCTACATGGCCATCACTGGTGCTCTGGTGCACATTCCTTCAGCTGCTGGGCGCCGTAAAGCCTTTTCCACCTGTGTCTCTCACCTCACTGTTGTGATCATCTTCTATGCTGCCAGTATCTTCATCTATGCCCGGCCAAAGGCACTCTCAGCTTTTGACACCAACAAGCTGGTTTCTGTACTCTATGCTGTCATTGTACCATTGCTTAACCCTATCATTTACTGCTTGCGCAATCAAGAGGTCAAGAGAGCCCTACGCCATACTCTGCACCTATTCCAGGGCCAGGATGCTAAGCATGGGAAACCTAGCAGACATAGGTAGAAAATGCTCTTAAACTTGGGATCTACATCTTTTAAGTCCAGAGAAGTTCTTATGGCCTAAATTAGGGACTAGGGTTCAAAAGCACTATCAAGGAACTAATCCAGGAGAAAGAAGAGGGATGGATTGCAAGCTGGCAGCTGGATTTCTGAACAACATTGTAAATATATGCTAGAAGTTCTCATGTCATCTGCTCTAGTGTAATTTACATAGAACAGATTCGTGTATCATGCAATCTGGTGGTACAGAAAGGATTGAGCGGAAGACTGATTGCACTTCAATATTTAAATAAGCAAACAAATGCAGAACTAGTATCTCTCTAAATGGCCTTTCCTGCATTTGCTCTTTGTTTTAGTTCTGAGGCTGAAAGTGTAGAAAAGGAAAGCAGAAGGAGGAAGCCATTCAAGGAAGCACAGACTTCATTATGGGATAGCATTAGAAGACTTCTGGTGAGATCTCTTCTAGCCATAAACCACTGATTATAGCTTATGAGGTAGCAGGGCCCCAGGTGATTATTCTAGTATGAATTACAGGCAAGCAGATAGGAAACAGAATTTTTGTGTAGGCAACATACCACCTCCTGGACTACAGAGATTTCTAGCTTCATTTCCTGATTTACCCACATGAAGCTAGTGACTGAGTACAGTTGTTTATTTAATCTTCTGTCTCCATAATTAAGGAATTATTATCCCATAAACTTATAGTTTATATATTAAATGGAATCCTATGTAGGTCTTAAAATAACATGATCTACACAGAGCTAATGACAGAAATAAATATTCCCAACATAATAAATGCAAATATTAAGTTATGTAACAACATCAAAAGTATCAGGCTTACAAATGGATAAGGAAGATGTGATATAGATTTATAGACACACACACACACACACACTGAAATATTATTCAGCTGTAGAGAAGGATGAGATGTACCATTTGCAACAATATAGATGGACCTAGAGAGCATTACACTAAGTGAAATAAGTCAGATTAAGAAAGAAAAATACTATATGATTTCACTCATAAGTGGAATCTAAAAAACCAAATGAATAAACAAACAAAAAGCAGAATTAGACGTATAAGTACAGAGAACAAACTGATGGTTGCCAAAGGGGAAGAAGGTATAGGATGGACAAAAGGGTGAAGAGGAGTGGGAGATACAGGCTTTTAGTTATGGAATGAATAAGTCATGGGAATAAGAAACACAGCATAAGGAATACAGTTGATGATATTATAAGAGTAATGTAGTGAGACTGATGGTAGCTACACTTGTGAATGTAGCACAACATATAGAGAAGTCGAATTACTGTGTCGTACATCTGAAACTAATGTACCATTGTATGTCACCTGTACTCAAGTTTTTAAAATTAATTTAAGGAGCGCCTGGGTGGCTCAGTCAGTTAAGCATCTGCCTTCAACTCAGGTCATGATCTCAGGGTCCTGGGATAGAGCCCTGCCTTGGGCTCCCTGCTCAGTGGGGAGTCTGGTTCTCCTTCTGCCCCTCCCCCTGCTTGTGCTCTCTCTCTCTCTCTCTCTCTCTCTCTCTCTAGTTAGCTCTCTCTCAAATAAATAAATAAAATCTTTAAAAAATAAAAAAATAAAAAATAAATAAAATTAATTTTAAAAAGCTAATGACAGGGGCACCTGGGTGGCTCAGTCCTTTAAGCATCTGCCTTCGGCTCAGGTCATGATCCCAGGGTCCTGGGATCCAGCCCTGCATCAGGCTCCCTGCTTAGCAGGGAGCCTGCTTCTCCCTCTCCCTGCTGCTCCCTGTGCTTGTGTTCTCTCTGTCAAATAAATAAATAAAATCTTAAAAAAAAAAAAGCTTATGACAGCCCAGCATAAAACCAAGCATAGGCTTTCAAAAAAAATTCTTTTTAAGTAGGCTCCACACCCAGCGTCTCCTGGCTTGAACTCATGACCCTGAGGTCATGACCTGAGCTTAGATCAAGAGTTGTACACATAACCAACTGAGCCACCAAGGCACCCCAAAGCATAGGCTTTTCTGAGCAAAGAATATTGTGAGAGAGCACGGATGTTATATCATTGAAGCAGATGCTGGTTCTACCTGCAAAAACATATCTAAAATCTGACCATCTCAAAAAAAGAAAAAATATCAGTCTTATTTATTTGTTTAAATTAGACTAGAAGGAAATTAACTGAAATGTTAGCTGTAACTATGCAACGTAGACCTTACTCTTATAAACTGAAATCTGTGGCAAAGGTATTGTTACCAACATATTTATTTAAATAAGCATTTCTTACCCAATAAAACACACAACTTTATTCATCTGGACAGAGAAATGGTGACAGGGTATCTCAGTATGATTTTTAGAAATTTAGCTCTCTACAATTACCCAAGACCCAGAACCCTGAGGGCAACCCCTGACATTAAGCTTCTCTCTCCAGATGTGGGAACCTTTTGTTGTTGCAGCCTGTCTTCCCATAGTTTTCTGTTGCTTAATAAAGTATGAAAGGCTACTAGCAAGGAAATCAAGCATTATTTGCTAGTTGCTACCTATTAAAATTCTAATATAATATTCATATCTTGGGGCACCTGAGTGGCTCAGTTGGTTAAGCGACTGCCTTCGGCTCAGGTCATGATCCTGGAGTCCCGGAATCGAGTCCCATATCGGGCTCCCTGCTCAGCGGGGAGTCTGCTTCTCCCTCTGACCCTCCCCCATCTCATGCTCTCTATCTCATTCTCTCTCTCAAATAAATAAATAAAATCTTAATATTCATATCTTTTTGTGCCAAAAGAATTACATAACCTTATAAGTATTTTTATAATTTGTTTTATATTTTATTATGTTATTACAGTTTATATTATAATGTATATTTATAATGACTAGATAAAAGTTCATCAAAAACACATCTCTCAGCTATCTCCACAGAATACATTTCTGGAATGGGGTTACAGTCTGGGATTGGAGTGTCATCCTCTAGGCACCATTGTTGTAGTTATTATATGAACCTCCTTATAGGCTAACTCCAATTAGTAGGAAGTAAAAACATGACGCTGATTTCCTTCATTGTGCTCTTCTTTATTTTCCAAGCTTTTTATAGTAAGATGCATTATTTTTTTTGAGTTTTAAAAAACACCTCTAATTCTGAATTCAAAATTTAAAACCAATTATTTCAGGTATAGGAAAAGTGTTTAGCACAGTTTCCTGCATATATTCATTTTTCTATAACAATGAATGAAAAGATGCTTGAGTCCATGTGAATTACAGCAAGATCAAAACTTCTCTTGACTTGGACTGCATTTTCATAGTTGTGTGGTGATCCTAATAGGTCATATTGAATTTGATGTAACAAAACCTAAGATTTTTCAAGTAAACTATTAATTGTTAGAGGTAGTGTCACTCATCCTCCATTGATTAATTAATTCTGCCCCCAACCTACACAGAAGACTTTATTTTATACCTGTTACATTTGATCTTTTTTGTTTCAGACTGTCTTTATAGTCTGCCATTCTTTAAAAATATTGTACAGGGTGATGGGTATTAAGGAGGGCACGTGTTGTGATATGCACTGGATGTTATATGTAACTAATGAATCACTGAACATTACATCAAAAACTAATGATGTACTATACACTGGCTAACTAAAAATAATAATAAAAAATATATATATTGCGTAGATACTGTGACTCTTTTATAATTCTCTTTTGCCAGAGCAGTGTCTGGGGATGTCTCCAGTCTCCTTCATCATTACAAGAGATAAGAGTACTGATCCAGACTGGGTGTTTCAGGTAGGAGAGATACTCAGAGTGGCCAGGGGTAACTCACATCTATAGAATAAGTGAGGATCAACATAGAGGGCTTCCATGCTCAAAAATATCTACTGATTCCCATCAACTTTTATAAACTTCAAGCTTCTTAGTCTGCCTTTCAAGTTTCTTCACAATATGGTCTGTTTTCCTTTTGGTCTTTTTTCCCCCCCTTTTGGTCTTTATTTTAATTTCTTGCCCAGTACAACCTTGTACAGATGAATTTTAGATTGTGATTTTTTTTTACTTGAACTTTATAATCAAATCTCTTTATAATTTGCTAACATTTCACATTGAACAAAGTCAGAAAATATCCAAAAACCTTTCTGGAAAAGAGCATTTTGAAATAACAGTTCTTCTATATCACTGAAAACCCTATTTTGCTTAAAAAATCCTTATAAGTATAAGTAAAGACTAAAAAACTATCAGAGGGGACTTAAGAGACAAAATATTTAAATGGAATGTGATATCTTAGAGTGGATCCTGTGACATAAAAAGGATAAGGAAAAACTGGTAAAATCTGAATAAAACCTGGAGTTTAGTTAACAATAATATACCAGTTTTGGTTTCTTACTTTTGAAAGTGTACAGGGCAATGTACTGTGACAATATTAGGGGAAACTGAGACTGGGGGAGAAGAGTGTGAGAACTCTCTTTACTATCTTTAAAACTTTTCTGTAAAACTAATATTATCCTAAAAATTTTATTTAAAAGAGAAATAAATTATTGGTCTCTTTATACCAAATAATTTAATAGACCTTGATTGATTTCAGTGACTTCATAATACTAAAAGTAAGGTGTCCCTTTTTGCTTATGGCAATATGTACAGCAAATATTTGGCTTTTATGTACTACGTTGAAAACCTCTTTTTCAAATTTTACTGGATTTTTAAGTCTCATGAAATTCATATATTGATGCTGTTTTATTTTGCTGATTGATAAGAGAGAGTTGGAGTATATTTGACAAATAATTCTTGCTTTACATTTAGCAACCCTAACAAAACTGTACCCGTTCTTCCAGACAGCACCATTTGGTGCTGGCAAACACGAGTGGACAGTTTCATGCCTGCAGAGAAGAGAAGGCTTATAGGTGTTTTCATTTTCTCTTAGAGTCATTCCTCAGGGGATAATTACCCTCCCTGATTTTCATGTTCCATAGTCTCGTTTCATGAAGACCCAGTGGTCCCAGCCTTCCCAGAATTAGTGCCAACTCACCACATGCTTTTAGACAAAGAATATGGGAGGGTGGGGGAAGAGCTAGATCCCTCCTTCTCCATAAAATTCCAATTAGTCACACATAGACTTTTAAATACCTTCTAGGATCTAAAGTTTCTCTAGGATTTCTCATTTTTTAAGCCCCTGCTTCACTCCCTTACTCCACCTTTGGTTACTCATAGAGACACAAGTATATTTCCTGGGCCTTCATTACAACAAAACTTCTAGCACTTGATTCTTAATTTTGTGGTTACTGACAACAATTAATAGCAGAGTCTATGGGCTAACTCAGCTGTGAATAACTTGACAGACAGGAGTTGTCATTTCACACTGCTCTTAGCTCACAGCGCATGCTTCACAAACATTGATCAAATGACTGAATACTTCCTGGAGTCCAAGTTTGGGGGGGTGTGACCACTAGACACTGCAGGGGCCTCATTATTACATTGTCTCACTTCTCACTATATTCTTTCCTGTGCTAATCTCTCTACACTGAAAGCCCTCTCACCTCATTTCTTCTGATCCACTCATGGCTGTGGTTCACATTCCAATGCAGGTAATATTTTACATTTGTGTAGTTATCACAAAGCTGTTTTAGAATCACTCTCATAGAGGTGCCTTGGTGGCTCTGTTGGTTAAGCATTTGCCTTCAGCTCAGGTCATGATCCCAGGGTCCTGGGATCAAGCCCCGCATCAGGCTCCCTGCTCAGCAGGAAGCCTGCTTCTCCCTCTCCCACTGCCTGCCACTCCCCCTGCTTGTGCTCTCTCTCTGTCCAATAAATAAATAAAATCTTTTTAAAAAATTGCTTTCATATACATATTACTTTTGAAATTAACATTAATGATATCATGTTAACAAGTGAATTATTGTTATCCCATTTTATGGGTGAATAAACTGAGAAATAAAAACAGTTTTATAAAGTCAAAGGTCTTGAAAATGATAGAACCTAGATTAGGAACCGGATCTTCTGACTGCTGAACCTAAATTATTTCCCATCACACTACTTCCACACTATCTTCCTGTATGAGTCTAGAATGACACTTCTTGAATCCTTTTCTAAATTCCTAAGTTACTCCCTCACTGGAGTTCCTAGAGCATGGTGTACCTCTCTTTTGGTACATGTCACAATCTATGCTCATTATAGTGTGTATTTATTATTTTACTTAGAATACTACAAGTTCCTAAAGGGCAGAAACCATGACTTATATATTTTTATTCCAAATAACATATAGCACAGCACCCTACACATAATAAAAGCTCAATAAAAGCTGGTTGTGATTTTGTGAATAAGCAAATGAATGTATTAGTTACCTTATTAACCCAGTTAGGTTTCTTATCCTGGTTTTGAGTAACTTAGTGTTGCATTAAATTGCATACAGTAGTAAGAGAAAAGGGCCACATCCCACCCACAGATATAAATAAACTTGGTCCGGGTATAAACAGGAACTAGTAGATAAATGGAGATTCAGCCTCCCTGTCAAAATCCTCTGGACATAGTCTTAGCAGCACAGACAGAGTTTCCCTAGAGCCAGGAGAGACTGTCAGGGAGCCTCCTGGGAAGAACACATGGGCAAGCCGTAGGTGAGTGTTAAATATATTCTCCTGCCTCAGCTCCAGACTCGTCTTAATGCTGTAATACCTATCAAGCAGTCTAAGCAGAGACCAGATGTGGAACTCCAGGTGAAGTATAAAAATATGCAAGCCAGTCTGCGTTTCCATGTTTAGTTGCAAATGTCTGCAAAATTTTCCACTCTTGAAGAGAGGGCAGGTGGACCATGGTGAGTGGTTGAAAGTTTCAGGTGAGATTGGTTGATCTGATATCTTGATTCAAAAAAGCTCCAAGGAAGATGAAGAGGGACTTGGGGGAAGTGGCTACAAGTACCATGATTCGACAGAAGAAAGGGTATTGTGGAGAATGAATGGGAAAATGAAGAATCACTACTTCTTTACCCAAGGTTGGGGAAATGTGGTCAGCTGTGGGATCTTTTGGGTGTTGAACCAGGCCCAAAAGATATGTTTCTTATTCTAGAAGAAGTCTGTTGGTGTCCATGTTGTCTCTTGGAAATAAGCACATACAAGATTGGAAAAAAGGTTCTATAGTACAACGAAAGGATTTCTTTCCTCAGATACCATAAAAGAGACCCCAGAGCTTAGTGCTTTCAGTTCTGAAAACAAAGAAAATAGTAAGATAGAATTCTTCATTTCTCTATGATACAAAATAAAATCTGCTGAGAGGTACATCCATGGCCAAAAAGTGGAGGAAAATATGAAGTAGCAGGGGTATGCTTGAATATATGAAAGCAATATTCTAGAGAGAGGATAAGAAAGAGGCATGAGTGATTTGTAACCCAGAGCTCTTCAAAGATGCTATAGTCCTTTCAGGAAATTTGGCTTCCCTCATTCCCCCAGAATATAACAGAAAAAAGATGGGTAAAAGAGAGAGAAAATGAATGTCTGCGTGTTTATATGACCACATGTGCGTGAGTAGCATGTGTGAGTCTAATGTGACATAATATAGTAATAGTTAACACTTACAGAGAAAAACCATGGACCAATTCCTATGTTAAGTGCTTTCTGTGCATTATCACATTTATTTTCACAGCAAACCAGTAAGGTAGGCATTATTAACATTCTATTTCACAGCAATGGATCTTTAAGTCCATAATTGTTGAGTATTCTATTCAGGATGACACACCTAATAGCCTTGTTCTGACTCTAAAGTCATTGCTCTTAACTATTAGACAAAGGTAAATGTGTGGGAAATTGTGTGGCTGATGGTGGGAATGTGGAGTGTTATACATGCCCTGAAGGAAAGTTTCTACATTCTTCCCACTGAGACAAGAACATGGGAAAGCTCACTATCTTCTGCTCCCAGAACCAGTTGCTTTTCCAAAGGAAAATTATTAGGTGAAAGGCACAGAAAAACTAGGCCAGAAATGGCTTACTAATGAACTACTTCAGGGTGAAGGTGTTGGTTGGAGGCCTGGAGGTAAGTTACAATCCCTTTCCACCCAGCAAGCAGGGCTGAGCTCTCCTGTTAGATGCTGCTATGGAAAGGAGGTAGTGGGTCAGTAATATATATTTCAGTGCTTCATTCTTCTGTCTCTTGCTATGAGCCATGGCCAGAAGATCTCTAGTCCAATGAGTCCCTGATCAGCCTCCCACCCTCTGCGTGTCAAGTGAAGAGTATGATGGACAAACTGTTTGACAGGAGTGAGCAATGTTCTAAAGGCAGGACCTGACCTCAGTCTTTATGGATCTTTATGGATGAGTGTGATATTTAACAGAGAGACACATTCATTCATGTGTTTTCAAAAGATACCCTGTGGACCATGGGTTAAAATAGTTGGGCTACCTCACAAATATGCTTTCTTCCAGCATGATAAGACTTGCCTATCCTTACACTATATTCACATGCCTTCCTGCCTCCTTTCTCCTTACTCCTCTAGGAGACCTGAGACACTGGATGATATTTTCAGATCCAACCTACCAAGTAACCTGAGACCAGGGATTATATCCACTGTTTTCAGACCCTGTGGGTATGTTTGCTGTGACAATACCCTGGATATGCAAGCTGAGGCTATGCTTAAGATCTGCAGCCTGATAGATAGATGCCGTCTGCCAGCAAAGTACCCTGAATTCACATTCCTCTGCCACTGATCTATTTCCTGTGGATCCCAAAGCTCCAAGGGATTCATTAATTCACTTGTTAATCCATATTCATTTAATATTCATGTATTTTCTAATCACTATCCTAGGCATTGGGTTCACAGTCATGAAGGCAGTCTTTTCCCCCCCAGTTTTATTGAGATATAAGGGCAAGTTTAAGGTGTACAGTGTGAGGATTTGATACATGTATATGTTGTGAAGTTATTATCACAATAAGGTTAAGTGGTATCTCCATCACATCACATAATTATCACTTTTTGTGTATGGTGAGAACACAACATATACTTAAGATATACTCTCAGTAACTTTCAAGTACATGATACAGTATTGTTAACTATAGTCACCTTGCTGCACATCAGATCCCCAGAGCTTACTCATTTTATAACTGGAAATTTATACCCTTTACCAACATCTCCCTGAGTTTTAGAAAGTTGCAGTGTAATGGAGAGAAATTTCAACATGTGAAGGGGTTGTGCACTGGGAGCAAATGTTTTTGAGGCACTTGACTGAGATTTGGTGAGATGTCTCCTAAGTGGAATCTTGAATCTTGAAAGATTGGGGGATGGGCACAATAAGAAGAGGGAAGAGTGTAAGCAAAGCGTGAGGGTGATTAGTGTGTTTGGGGAGCAAAAACTAGTTGAGTATGTCTGGATCATGGAAACCATTTAGAGGGTCATGAGTGATGAGGCAGAAGAAATACATGGCTGGATCAATATATGAAGTGCCTCCTATGTGTGATATCAAACACATTTCCATTTTTATCTGAAAGCAACTGGAGAGTCACTAAGGAACTTTCCAAGAATTACTATCTCTTATTTCCACAAATAAAGTCTGAAGAAACTGCACTGATCAAAGGACAACAGCCAATGGGTCACCCAAATATTAAACTCTGAAACTTTCTCTGACATGAGGTTATCCCTCATATTTCCTTTAGGGAGGAAAGAAATCTTCATGCAGTAAGTTCCTAATTAAACAGAGATCTGGAACCAACAAGGGAGAGACTATCTATGTTTATTGACAAAGGACCTGGGAATGACATGGGTAGTGACATTCAGATATTTAATCAGGGGAGTGAGAATTAAGGGTGGGAGTGCATTTTTTTTAATTTAAATTTTAGGTAGTTAACATACAGTTCAATATTGGTTTCTGGGAGTGCATTTTGATTCTGGGAGACTCATAAAAAACAAACACAAAAAGAACAACAAAACACTTTGATGGAAATGTGTGCTTTCACATTTAAAGATTACTTTGTGTTAATAGAAGTTATTTTATAAGTCATTTGCAGGGAAGTCTGATTTGCTAACTTCTTTTGGTCTCTTGTCTGGTAGCATAATCATCTTCATTATTTGTAGTGCTGTTATATAAGACTTCAATACCTCTCAGTGCTTTTAGTCATGCTGGGGAAAAATATCACTCTGGTCAGTGAATTCATCCTGTTGGGCTTCCCCACTGCCCCATGGCTACAAGTCCTGCTCTTCTTCCTTTTCCTTGTGGTCTACCTGCTGGTGGTAGTAGAGAATCTTATCATCATGTTCACTGTTTGGATCTCTGGCTCCCTCCATAAGCCCATGTACTATTTCCTGAGTAGCTTGTCCTTTCTGGAGGTCTGGTATGTCTCCGTCACTGTCCCCAAGATGCTAGATGGATTCCTTCTGCAGAGACGGCGCATCTCCTTCACAGGTTGCATGACTCAACTCTACTTCTTTATCTCACTCGCCTGCACAGAGTGTGTGCTTCTGGCAGCCATGGCCTATGACCGCTATGTGGCCATCTGCCATCCTCTCCAATACCCAGTCATTATGACCATAGGTTATTGCGTACAGCTGGTGGCTTTCTCCTATGTGAGTGGTTTCATGGTCTCTGTCATCAAGGTTTATTTCATTTCACATGTTGCCTTTTGTGGTTCCAATGTCATGAACCACTTTTTCTGTGACATTTCACCAATCCTCATGCTGGCTTGCAAAGACATGTCCACAGCTGAGCTAGTGGACTTTGCTTTGGCTATTGTGATTCTTGTCTTCCCACTCATCACCACTGTCCTTTCCTATGTCTACATAGTCTCCACCATTCTGAGGATACCCTCCACCCAGGGAAGGAAGAAAGCCTTCTCTACCTGTGCATCACACCTCACTATAGTCATAATTTATTATACAGCCATGATTTTTATGTATGTTCGGCCCAGAGCTATTGCATCATTTAATTCCAACAAACTAATCTCAGCTGTGTATGCAGTCCTCACACCCATGCTAAATCCGTTCATCTACTGCCTTAGGAACCAGGAAGTAAAAAGTGCTATCAAAAAGACCATGGGGGTTGGACAGTGCCTCCTGCTCAGCTAAGCCCTGCTATCTTGAGGAGGAGACAGTGTCTTGGCAAGGATGTCATTCCTGTGACACTTCATGGTTCTGCTTATTAGTGTTATTCTATAAATCTACATTCTTAAAGAAATCACAGCATGGGAAAAGAAGAAAAAATTAAAACTAGAAACGGGACACATTATGTATTTCTTTAATTTTGAATTAGTTTTAATATGTATTGTATATATTTAAAAATTACTTTGACATGCAAAGTAATAATAATAAATATTTGACATATATAAGTTGGTGTTATTGGCACTTTACATATAATAAACCTTTTATTCTCATAACACCTCTATGAGTTAGTTATGATTACTTGCCTGATCTTATGGATCAGGAAACTGAAACATACATGGAGAGAAATAAGTTGATCAACACTGCATAGTTAATAAATATCAAAGCCATTATTTGAACTTGTGGAGTCTAGTTCCACAATCCACTGTATTAGATTCTCTATCTATATAAGAGTCTGTGATAGTAGCTCTAGGGGCACATTAGTTAACACTGATGCCTGGAAGGAAGAAGCAATCCAGCCAGTAAGATATGTGTAGATGTTATGATAATTGATAATGGTATGGTAGTGGTGGTGGTCATAGGGATGGTGGTGATAATGATGTTTATGATTGCATTGGGTTAATGATGACCAACTACCACTGATATTAATAATATTGTTGATCATTTCACAATTTTTTCCAATTGTTGCCTCCTTCCAGAACTATAAGAGCTCATTTCTCATTCTACGGATGGGATCAATAGTTTCATGAGAGATGAAATAATTTGTATTACTGCAACTTTTGTAGTTGTTATATGTCTTTTGAGAAATTGTCTTTTGGGCTCTTGAATTCTTATGGCCTTCCCATGCTGTAATATGACTATTATCAGCAAACAAATGGAATACCATTACATCAATATATGTTCGAGCTGAAAGCCTCAATATATCATTATAAAATATGTCCTACACATAAATAAGGTGAAAAATGAATACAAAATTTTCTAAGACAAATGAGATTGTTAGATACCATTGAGGGATCTGCTGATTAGAAAAAGAAATTTACCAGGGAGAATTCTACAGAATTGAAACTGAAATTGAGAAAAAACAGAAACTAAAATATGAAAAAGAAATCAGAAAGAGCTACCTTTCCTCTCTATATCCTATTCCTTTTAGTAGGAGTCTAAAATTGGTCTCCTGAATGTTGAATGTTATTTAACATTTGTGGACTAATCTTTCTTATATGTATATTGCTCTTACAATGTTACTTTACCACTTAAGAATTCTCAATTTGAATTAAATAGGACCTACTCATTCTATTTATTATTATTACTTTAGAATCACTCTAGCATTCATGAATCTCAATAATATCTAATCTTTTCCCACCTACACCAACTCCACCTTGTTTTTTACTGATTCTCAAAATGAAACATCCATTTTGATGATATTAGTCACCTTAATGTACTCAATGCTTACAATATACTAAGTTATCTTGCTTAACCTCATTCCTTCATTTATTCACTCATTCATTCAGTATTTTTTGTGCTCCTATTCTTTGGACTGTGATAGCCCATGAGAATATACTGGTCAACAACAACAAAAATAAACACAGAATCTTCCTTCAAACAGCTCGGAGATGAGTAGGGAAGATAAAGTCACAATTACCTTCAATGTTAGAACTGTGATGATGCAAGTAAGGGAAAATGTTCCAGTAGAGGTAGCATTTAGGCTAACACTTGAAGGAATTAAATGAAAAATAGTGGGCAGGAGTGAAGGTCAGGTGTTGCAGAGATAGGAAAGGCTGAGAGGCAAGAGAAATAAATAGCAACATACTCAGAGACCTGAAAGATGATTAGCACAAAGTGACATGAGGAAGAAAGGGGTCACATTAGGAAATAGATTCATGCTTACCTATCCAGATCTTACCAGTTTGTGGATTTTCTTACTATATAGGTTTATAAACATATAATAAGTTCTACAGAGTCGTTTTCAGTTCCTGCAAGTACTAGATTTTTAGCTTGTAACACTTCTACTAGATGAATGGTAGTCACTGAGAGAGTAAAGCGGGAACAAGGCCTTAACTACAACTTTTCATTCTGATTCGCAGATGACAGTTTGTATTTGACTCCTCACTAGATTGTGAGTTCCTCTAGGGCAGAAACTAACCTTATTCATCCTGAGTCCACAATACCAGCCACAGTCCCCGACACAGTAGGCAACTGTGGTGGTTGTTCTCTATCCCCTTGCCCCCAATATCTATTCTTTGCTATCCTTTAACCCTTTGTGTACCCCAACTCTGAGGGGGTGGGAGGAATTGATTCTGTTGACTGTACACTCTGGCTCTGTTGGCCTCTGGCTTCCAATTTCATTGAGCCGGTAGGAGGCACCAGTAGGAAATTGAATGATACCAGGCAGAGATGGCAAGGGATTCATTTCTGCTTTTCTGGGTGGGTGACTGGCCATAACTACAGCTCCTGCAACAAGGGTGCCGCTTCTGAGGCTGTAGCCATCACTGGGTTTCTACACTGCTAATCCTTATGGGGCTCAACATCCTTTGTTGGTTGTCATTATCTTGCCCAGCCTCAGTGAATTAGTCATGACATTTAATTCTACTCAAAAATTTCAGCAAACATTACTTTCTGTTTCTTACTGGAATCCTGACTGATATGGCACTTGATAAATATTAGTCAAATTGAAATAAATCTCAGTGGGAATGCTTGGAATAAAATAACACTCTAAAAAGTCACATACATTTAGATTTTGAAATCAATAACGTAACACAGGCAAACCTCATTTTCTACTTAAGCATGGTATATGACAGAACTTGAATTAAAATATAAAACCATTTGTTCCACACTTAATTTTTCAAGTATTTCTCCATAAACACCTTCTACTTTTTTTCCATTCACATGATGCCACTGCCAAACTGAATTGATTCTGAGAGTTCTGAGTAACACATTCAGCAAATTTAAACTCAGGTATTGAATATATCATGCCCAGCTTTTCTGCCATTTATTGTAAGAGTGTGTAAGCCATTAAGAAACACTTAGTTCTGCCTGGTGATGGGTATTAAAGAGGGCACATTCTGCATGGAGCACTGGGTGTTATGCACAAACAATGAATCATGGAACACTACATCAAAAACTAATGATGTAATATATGGTGATTAACATAACAATAAAAAAATTTAAAAAAAAGAAACACTTAGTTCTTCTTAGAATTAGCATAAGTTAGTTTACTGCACAGAATTAATCCCTTACTCTTTCCTTCTTAGGTTGCACTTCTCTTCTTATCAGAGTAAGTCAGACCACACTTTAGGATCTATAAAAGAATTTCCTCAATATATTTTTCTAGGTGCTTCTAATTCATTCACTCAGGTTTACCAATAAATAACATAATCAGGCTTTTAAAACAGCCTCACTGACAATTAGGTACCTGGGAAAATAATTGGGAGGCAAATATTTTGCTTCAGACTCTGACATTACCAGTTGTTATCTTTGAGTATTCCTTAGGTTATCAGAACTTTGATTTCTTTGAGCTTCAGTTTCCTCATTTGTGAAATGTGGGTCATAATATCTACCTTCAAAAGTTGGCATGAAAATTAAATAAAAATGAATATATTTGTTGAAGAATAAAAATCATATGATCATCTCACTAGATGCAGAAAAATCATGAGAAAATTCCACATCCATTCATGATCAAAGCTCTCAACAAAAGTAGGTTTAGACAGAACATAATTCAACATATTAAAAGCCATATATGAAAACCCACAGCTAACATCATACTCAATGGTGAAAAACTGAGAGCTTTCAATCTAAAATCAGAAAGAAGACAAGGATATCCCCTCTCACCACTTTTATTCAACATAATACTGGAAGTTATAGCCACAGCAGTCAGACAAGAATGAAGAGAGTCTCATCTATATTGGTAAATAAGAAGTTAATCTGTCACAATTTGCAGATAATATATTATACATAGAAAATCCTAAAGACTCCACCAAAAAACTACTATAAGTAATAAATGAATCCAATAAAATTGCAGGACACAAAATTAATAGCCAGAAATTAGTAGAATTTCTGTACATGAATAATAAATTAGCAGAAAGAGAATTTAAGAAAACAATTCTATTTACAATTGTACCAGAAAGAATAAAATACCTAGCAATAAACTTAACCAAGGAGGTGGAAAACTTGTACCCCAAAAACTATAAAACACTGATGAAAGAAATTGAAGATAACACAAACAAATGGAAAGATATTAAGATATTCCATGCTCATGAATTGGAAGAATTAATATTGTTAAAATGTCCATACTATCAAAAGTAATCTTACAGATTCAGTGCAATCCCTAACAAAATACTAACAGCATTTTTCACAAAACTGTTAGAGCAAATAATCCTAAAATTTTTATGGAACCGCAGAAGACCTGAAATAGCCAAAGCAATCTTGAGAAAGAAAAACAAAGCTGGAGTTATTGCTATTCCAGATTTCAAGATAGACTACAAAGTGTAGTAATAAAAACAGTGTGGTACTGGCACAAAAATGGATCAATAGAACAGAATAAAGAGCCCAGAAATAAACCCACATTTACATGTTAATCTATGACAAAGGAGGCAAGAATATATAATTGGGAAAAGACAGTCTTTTGGAAAAACTGGACAGCTACATGCAAAAGAATGAAACTGAACCCTTTCTTACAACATACACAGAAATAAGCTCAAATTGGATTACAGACCTAAATGTGAGGATTGAAACCATACACTCATAGAAAACATAGGTGGTAATTTCTTTGACATTGGCCATAGAAACATTTTTCTGTATACATCTCCTCAGGCAAGGGAAACAGAAGCAAAACTAAACTCTTAGGACTACACCAAAATAAAAAGCTTTTGCACGATGAAGGAAACAGTCAGCAAAACAAAAAGGCAACCTACTGAATGGAAGAAGATATTTGTAAGTAATATATCCAGTAAGAGGCTAATATCCAAACTACACAAAGAACTTATACAACTCAACACCAAAACAAAACCTCAAATATTTGATTAAAAAATGGGCAGAAGACTTGGGGCACAGTTGGTTGAGTGTCTGGTTCTTGGTTTCAGCTCAGGCGGTGATCTCAGGGTTGTGGGATTGAGTCCCATGTGGGGCTCCACGCTTAGCACGGAATCTGCTTGGGATTCTTTCTCCCTCTCCCTCTGTCCCTCCCCACCATGCTCTCTTGCTCTCTCTAAAATAAATCTTAAGGGAGAAAAAATGGGCAGAAGACCTGGATAGACGTTATTCCAATGAAGACATACAGATGGCCAACAGACACATAAGAAAATGCTCAACATCACTAATCATCAGAGAAATGCAAATCAAAATCACAGTGAGGGCAGAGCAAGATGGCGGAGTAGTAGGAGACCTAGATTTTGTCTGGTCTCAGGAATTCAGCTGGATAGGGATCAAACCATTCTGAACACCTACGAACTCAACAGGAGATCAAAGAAAAGAATAGCAACAACTCTATGAACAGAAAAGCGACCACTTTCTGAAAGGTAGGACGTGCGGAGAAGTGAATCCGAGGCAATATTTGGGAGGAGAGACGGCGGGGGCAGGGCCTCCATCAGCCGCTTCTGGCAAGTGATAGAGCCGCGGAGCACAAAATTGGAACTTTTAGAAGTCAGCTCCGCCAAGGGACGTCGCTCCAGTGGCTAAGCAGGGGGGTGGGACCCTCGCGGGACAGTGTGGTCTCAGGACCCTTGGGGTCACAGAAAGACTGGGGGTGCCTGCATGTGGCAGAATTCCCAGGTATCAGAGCGGAGAAGCCGGCTGCAGAGACAGAGCAGAGGTGTGGGCTCTCAGTTCGGGGTTGCCATAAACCGTGATCCGCAGCACAGTCGGGCCACTGCTCCTCCAGCAGGGACCCAAAAAGTGGCAGATCTGGAGAGACTCCCTGTTCTCCCCTAGGAGGAGCGGTGAGGGAGCGCACCACCAGGATCAGCTGGGTCTGGAGACTCCACATGGGGTCAGGTGCCAGAGATAGAAACACTCAGTCACAGGAAGGGTGAGCATGGAGTGCGGCCGGAGACTGGGGAGATGAAAGTGAATGACTGCTTTTCTCTGGAGGTGCACTGAGGAGTGGGGCCCCGAGTTCTTAGCTCCTCCAGGGCGGAGACTGGGAGGCCGCCATTTTCACTCTTGTCATCCAAAGCCGAAGGGAAAGTTGCAGGGAACAAAAGCTCCCGAGAGCAAACCTGAGCAGATCACTTAGCCCTGACCGGCAACAGCAGGGCAATTCCACCTCTGGCAAAGATATTTGGGAACCACGGCAACAGGCCTCTCCCCCAGAAGATCAGCAAGAACCGCCAGCCCAGACCAAATTTACCGATCAATGAGAACGGCAGAACTCCAGCGTTAGGGGAATACTGCACATAAAATTCATGGCTTTTTTACCATGATTCTTTAGTCTTTCAAAGTTAATTGTTTTTTTAACTTTTTTAAAAATTTTTTTCCTTTTTTCAACCAACATTTTATCAATCCCTTTTTTAGAAAACATTTTTATTTTTCATTTTCAGAGTCATACTCTATCCCTTCATAGTAGTTACCCTTATTTTTGGCATATATATATATGTAAGTTGTCCTCTCTTTAAAATTTTGAGATACAGTTTCTTCTAACAGATCAAAATATACCCGAAATCTCTAGTGTATGGCTTTGTTCTAGTCTTCTGTCTGATCATATTCTCTCCCTTTTTTAAAAAAAATCCTCTTCTTTCTTTTTTCAAACAACTTATCGATTCCTTTTATAAAATTTTTTATACTTTTCATCTTTACAGTCATATTCCATCCTTTCATCGTATCAACCCTTATTTTTGTACATATATGTTTTTCTTTCTTTAAAATTTAGGGAGGCACTTTCTTCTAACAGATCAAAATATAGCCAAAATCTAGTGTGTGACACTGGTCTATGCACCAGCCTGATCATATTTGATCATATTCTGTTTTTTTTTTTGTTTTGTTCTGTTTTTTTTTTATCTTTATCCTTTTCTTTTTCTTTTTTCTTTCTTTCCCTTTCTTTTCCCCCGGCTTCAAGTCTTTTCTGATTTGTTTACGGTATATTTTCTGGGGACATTGTTACCCTGTTAGCATTTTGTTCTCTCATTCATCTATTCTCCTCTGGACAAAATGACAAGATAGAAAAAAATCACCTCAACAAAAAGAACAAGAGGTAGTACCGACTGCCAGGGACCGACTCAATATGGACATTAGTACAATGTCGGACCTAGAGTTCAGAATGATGATTTTAAGATACTAGCTGGGCTTGAAAAAAGCATGGAAGTTATTAGAGAAACCTTTCTGGAGAAATAAAAGAACTATAATCTAAACAAGTCGAAATCAAAAAGGCTATTAATGAGGTGCAATCAAAAATGGGGGTGCAAACTGCTAAGATAAATGAGACAGAAGAGAGAATCAATGATATAGAAGAGCAAATGCTGGAAAATAAAGAAGCTGAGAAAAAGAGAGAGAAACAACTACTGGATTGCGAGGGAAGAATTCAAGAGATAAGCGATACCATAAGATGAAACAACATTAGGATAACTGGGATCCCAGAAGAAGAAGAAAGAGGAGAGAGGGGCAGAAGGTATAGTGGAGCAAATTATAACAGAGAACTTCCCTAATGTGGGGAAGGAAACAGGCATCAAAATCCAGGAGAAACAGAGAACCCCTCTCAAATTCAATAAAAATAGGTCGACAACCCAACATCTAATAGTAAAACTTACGAGTCTCAAAGACAAAGAGAAAATCCTGAAAGCAGCTCGGGAAAAGACATATGTAACCTACAATGGTAGAAACATTAGATTGGCAACAGACCTATCCACAGAGACCTGGCAGGCCAGAAAGGACTGGCATGATGTATTCAGAGCACTAAATGAGAAAAATATGCAGCCAAGAATACTATATCCAGCTAGGCTGTCATTGAAAATAGAGGGAGAGATAAAAAGCTTCCAGGACAAACAAAAACTAAAGGAATTTGCAAACACGAAACCAGCCCTAAAAGAAATATTGAAAGGGCTCCTCTAAGCAAAGAGAGACCCTAAAAGCAACATAGACCAGAAAGGAACACAGACAATAACAGTAACAGTCACCTTACAGGCAATACAATGGCACTAAATTCATACCTTTCAATAGTTACCCTGAATGTAAATGGGCTAAATGCCCCAATCAAAAGACACAGGCTATCAGATTGGATTAAAAAACAAGACCCATCGATATGCTCTCTGCAAGAGACTCATTTTAGACCCAAAGACACCTCCAGATCGAAAGTGAGGGGGTGGAAAACCATTTACCATGCTAATGGACACCAAAAGAAAGCTGGGGTGGCAATCCTTATATCAGACAAATTAGATTTTAAACCAAAGACTGTAATAACAGATGAGGAAGGACACTATAATATGCTTAAAGGGTCTATCCAACAAGAAGATCTAACAATTGTAAATATCTATGCCCCTAACATGGGGACAGGCAATTATATAAGGCAGTTAATAACAAAGCAAAGAAACACATCGACAACAATACAATAACAGTGGGGGACTTTAACACCCCCCTCACTGAAAGGGACAAATCATCTAAGCAAAAGATCAACAAAGAAATAAACTTTTTAAATGACACACTGGACCAAATGGACTTCACAGACATATTCAGAACATTCCATCCCAAAACAACAGAATACACATTCTTCTCTAGTGCCCATGGAACATTCTCCAGAATTGATCACATCTTAGGTCACAAATCAGGTCTCAACTGGTACCAAAAGATTGGGATTATTCCCTGCATATATTCAGAACACAATGCTTTGAAATTAGAACTCAATCACAAGAGGAAAGTCAGAAAGAACTCAAGTAATGGAGGCTAAAGAGCATCCTACTAAAGAATGAATGGGTCAACCAGGAAATTAAAGAAGAATTAGAAAAATTCATGGAAACCAATGAAAATGAAAACACAACTGTTCAAAATCTTTGGGATGCAGCAAAGGCAGTCTTAAGAGGAAAGTATATAGCAATACTAGCCTATCTCAAGAAACAAGAAAGGTCTCAAATACACAACCTAACCCTACACCTAAAGGAGCTGGAGAGAGAACAGCAAATAAATCCTAAACCCAGCAGGAGAAGAGAAATAATGAAGATCAGAGCAGAAATCAATGAAATAGAAACCAAAAGGACAGTAGAACAGATCAACGAAACTAGGAGCTGGTTCTTTGAAAGAATTAACAAGATTGATAAACCCCTGGCCAGACTGATCAAAAAGAAAAGAGAAATCAACAAAATCATGAATGAAAGAGGAGAGATCACAACCAACACCAAAGAAATACAAACAATTACAAGAACATATTATGAGCAACTCTATGCCAGCAAATTAGATAATCTGGAAGAAATGGATGCATTCCTAGAGATGTATCAACTACCAAAACTGAACCAGGAAGAAATAGAAAACCTAAACAGACCTATAACCACTAAGGAAATTGAAGCAGTCATCAAAAATCTCCCAAGAAACAAAAGCCCAGGGCCAGATGGCTTCCCAGGAGAATTCTACCAAACATTTAAAGAAGAATTAATACCTATTCTTCTGAAACTGTTCAAAAAAATAGAAGTGGAAGGAAGACTTCCAAAGTCATTTTATGAGGCCACCATTACCTTGATCCCCAAACCAGACAAAGACCCCATCAAAAAGGAGAATTACAGACCAATATCCTTGATGAACATGGATGCAAAAATTCTCACCAAAATACTAGCCAATAGGGTCCAAAAGTACATTAAAAGGATTATTCACCACGGCCAAGTGGGATTTATCACTGGGCTGAAAGGTTGGGTCAACATCTGCAAATCAATCAATGTGATACAATACATTAATAAAAGAAAGAACAGGAACCATATGATCCTCTCAATAGATGCAGAAGGAGCATTTGACAAAGTAGCATCCTTTCTTGATCAAAACTCTTCAGAGTATAGGGATAGAGGGTCCATACCTCAATATCATAAAGGCCATCTATGAAAAACCTACAGCGAATATCATTCTCAATGGGGAAAAGCTGAGAGCTTTCCCCCTAAGATCAGGAACGAGGCAGGGATGTCCATTATCACCACTGCTATTCAACATAGTATTAGAAGTCCTAGCCACAGCAATCAGACAACAAAAAGAAATAAAAGGCATCCAAATTGGCAAAGAAGAAGTCAAACTCTCACTCTTTGCAGATGATATCATATTTTATCAGAAAACCCAGAAGACTCCATCCCAAAACTGCCAGAACTCATACAGGAATTCAGTAAAGTGGCAGGATATAGAATCAATGCACAGAAATCAGTGGCATTCCTATACACAAACAACAAGACAGAAGAAAGAGAAATTAAGGAGACGATCCCATTTACAATTGCACCCAAAACCATAAGATACCTAGGATTAAATTTAACCAAAGAGGCAAAGAATCTGTACTCAGGAAACTATAAAATACTCATGAAAGAAATTGAGGAAGACACAAAGAAATGGAAAAACGTTCCATGCTCATGGATTGGAAGAACAAATATTGTGAAGATGTCAATGCTACCTAGAGCAATCTACACATTTAATGCAATCCCTATCAATATACCATGCACTGTTTTCAAAGAAATGGAACAAATAATCCTAAAATTTGTATGGAACCAGAAAAGACCTCGAATAGCCAGAGGAATGTTGAAAAAGAAAAGCAAAGCTGGCAGCATCAGAATTCCGGACTTCCAGCTCTATTACAAAGCTGTCATCATCAAGACAGTATGGTACTGGAACAAAAACAGACACATAGATCAGTGGAACAGAATAGAGAGCCCAGAAATGGACCCTCAACTCTATGGTCAACTAATCTTTGACAAAGCAGGAAAGAATGTCCAATGGAAAAAAGACAGTCTCTTCAACAAACGGTGGTGGGAAAATTGGACAGTCACATGCAGAAGAATGAAACTGGACCTTTTCCTTACACCACACACAAAAATAGACTCCAAATGGTTGAAAGACCTAAACGTGAGACAGGAGTCTTATCCAAATCCTAAAGGAGAACACAGGCAGCAACCTCTTCGACCCCAGCCGCAGCAACTTCTTCCTAGAAACATCGCCAAAGGCAAGGGAAGCAAGGGCAAAAATGAACTATTGGGACTTCATCAAGATAAAAAGCTTTTGCCCAGCAAAAGAAACAGTCAACAAACCCAAAAGACAACTGACAGAATGGGAGAAGATATTTGCAAATGGCATATCAGATAAAGGGCTAGTATCCAAAATCTATAAAGAACTTCTTAAACTCAACACCCAAAGAACAAATGATCCCATCAAGAAATGGGCAGAAGACATGAACAGACATTTTTCCAAAGAAGACATCCAAATGGCCAACAGACACGTGAAAAAGTGCTCAACCTCACTCAGCGTCAGGGAAATCCAAATCAAAACTCAATGAGATACCACCTCACACCAGTCAGAATGGCTAAAATTTACAAGTCAGGAAATGACAGATGTTGGCGGGGATGTGGAGAAAGGGGAACCCTCCTCCACTGTTGGTGGGAATGCAAGCTGGTGCAGCCACTCTGGAAAGCAGTATGGAGTTTCCTGAAAAAGTTGAAAATAGAGCTACCATATGATCCAGCAATTGAACTACTGGGTATTTACCCCAAAGATACAAATGTAGGGATCTAAAAGGGTATATGCACCCCGATGTTTATAGCAGCAATGTCCACAATAGCCAAACTGTGGAAAGAGCCTAGATGTCCATTGTCAGATGAATGGATAAAGACGTGGTGTGTGTGTGTGTATATATATATATATATTTGTGTTTTGTGTATATATATACACATATATATACATATATATACACACATATATACATATATATATATATATATATATATATACAATGGAATATTATGCAGCCATCAAAAGGAATGAGATCTTGCCATTTGCAACTTTGTGAATGGAACTAGAGGGTGTTATGCTGAGCGAAATAAGTGAAACAGAGAAAGACATGTATCATATGACCTCACTGATATGAGGAATTCTTAATCTCAGGAAACACACCAAGGGTTGCTTTGGGGGTGGTTGGGAGGGATGGGGTGGCTGGGTGATAGACACTGGGAAGGGTATGTGCTATGGTTAGCACTGTGAATTGTGCAAGACTGTTGAATCATAGATCTGTACCTCTGAAAGAAATAATGCAATATATGTTAAGAAAAAAAAAAGAAGAAGAAGATAGCAGGAGGGGAGGAATGAAGGGGGGTAAATCAGAGGGGGAGACAAACCATGAGAGACGATGGACTCTGAAAAACAAGCTGAGGGTTCTAGAGGGAAGGGGCGTGGGAGGATGGGTTAGCCTGGTGATGGGTATTAAATAGGGCATGCTCTGCATGGAGCACTGGGTGTTATACACAATGAATCATGGAACACTACATCAAAAACTAATGATGTAATGTATGGTGATTAACATAAAAATAAAAAATTAAAAAACAAAAAATTAAAAAACCACAATGAGATATCACCTTACACTTATCTAAATGGCTAAAATGAAAACGACAAGAAATAATAAGTATTGGTAAGGATGTGGAGAAAAAGGAACCCTTATACACTGTTGGCAGCAATGTAAATTGGTAAAGCCACTGTGGAAAACGGTATGGAGGTTCCTCAAAAAATTTAAAAAAGAAATACCATATGATCCAATAATTCCACTACTGGGTATTTACCCAAAGGAAACAAAAACAGTATTTCAAAAAGATATGTGCACCCCTATATATATTGAAGTATTATTTACAATAACCATGATATGGAAGCAACTGAAGTGTCCATCAACAGAAGAATAGATGAAGATGTATATATATATATATGTGTGTATATATATATATAATGGAATAATACTCAACTATATATATATATCTTATCTATATATCTATATCTATATCTATATCTATACACAATGGAATAATACTCAACCATAAAAAAGGATGAGATCATGCATTTGCAACATGGATGGGTATTATGCTAAGTTAAATAAGTCAGTCAGAGAAAGACAAGTACCATATGATTTCATTCATATGTGAAATCTAAATAACAAAACAAATAAATAAACAAAAAAGCAGAATCAGACCTGTAAATACAGAGAGCCAACCTATTGTTGCCAGAGGGGAGGGGAGTAGGGGCAAAATGGGTCAGGGGGTATGGTAGATACAGGCTTCCAGTTATGGAATGAATGTCATGGAAATAAAAGTCACCACATTGGGAACACAGTCAATGATGATTATGTAATAGCATTGTATGGTGACAGATGTTAGATATACTTGTGGTGACCATAGCATAACCTGTGAACTTGTTGAATCACTATGTTGCACACCTGAAATTAATGTAACATTGTGTGTCAACTATACTCAAATAAAAAAAAAATTGTAATGGATATATGTGAAAACATCTGGCACAGTGTTTGACACATATTATTCTAAATTATTCATCAAAATACAAGATAAACAGGATTGCTCATAATATCTTTAAAACTTGGGCTGGAGTCCCAAGTCCTCCATGAAGCTTTCTTCATTTTTTCCAACTTCCAGCTTTTGGTTATTTATCCCCACACTATTAGAAAGAAATGATCTCTAGCTGCACTTAACTCCTATTTAGTGTGACAATATCTTGGTTATAACATGCTTCCAGACTCTGTCTTATACTGATAATGATTCAAATATACATATTATTTCTCATACTAGATTATACGTTTCTTATATCATAGACATTTCTGTATGACTCACAATTACTAAAAATTATTTCTATTTATTATCTATTCAATAGTCAATAGATATTTGATGAGTAAATCCCTGTGTGAATGTATGTCTACTCTCTGTCAAAAGCCACAGTGCCCATACCTTCCAAATCTTCTTGCGTAGTTCCAATTTTTAAATACCCTATTCTTTCAAACTCTTCCAGTTTTTAGACTAAGGTAAATATCATGTATTAGTTCTTCATATCCATTTCAATACTTTCTAACATGCTGACGCTGGAAAACCTAAAACTACAGTTCTCAGGTTTTCATTCATGTTTAGGTTCCTCTCTAATGTGCTTATATAGGACCCTGGTTCACACATAAGTCATATGCAGAGGGAGGGAGAGTGTGGGACATTGATTTGGCTGATGTAAATTATGGCCAAAGTTCTGGAGCCAGTAGATTCTGATTCATCAGACCTGAAGAGAAAGCAGCAACAACAGCAACTTTCTCTATTGTGATTGAGTTGAGGCAATTCTGGAGGCTGAATGTTGTTCCTGGGGTTCAGCCTAAAGCCCCCTATGCCAGCTCTCTCAATGATTTTAAAGAACCAAATTCTCTTTCTACCTAAACTAGCTAAGGTGATTTCTGTTACCTATAACAGAACACTGATGATACAATCACCCTGGGAAAACTGTTATTTATTGGTTAGTTAGTGTCAGTTTTCTGTAAAGAGTTGCTCTTGCTCTTATGTCTTCACAGATGTCCTTAAGTCCCAACTGATGATAATCTGAATTTTTAAATAGAGATGACCTTAGTCATTTGATTGATGGGGTGTTTTGGGGTGAAGGAATTAAAGTTTAGAATAATTCAAGTTTCTAGCATGAGAGCTTGAATGGATAGTTTAATTACTTTCTAAGGTATCTGGAATTATCCTAGAATTCCAGTGTTTCAGGTATTGATAATCAAATTAACCAAATCAATAAACTTTATGAATACTGACCGAAGCAGAGTTCCTTATAAGCATAAATGGAAAAATATGTAAGCCCCCACATTAAATGAATGATGAAAATAATCACATAAATATAATAATATTTTCCTGTTGAATTTCATAATTATTTCACCTAAATTTATTTTTAGTAAAGGATATTAATTGAATGGATAAATTGATATGTTATTATATAAATTGACATATATTATAACTATGTGTTTGTATAAAAATAAATCCACACATAAAAAATGATCTCTGTTCTTGCTCATGAATTTTAGTCCAGAAAATATGTTCACATGAATGCTATATAGATGGTACCAAAATTCTACTTATGTTTGATAGTCTTACCTCTAATCAAAAGTATTTAACAGGGAACTAAGAAAATTTTCAAATATTGGACAATAGCCTTCAGCTGCTGCTACCACACCTGCTGTTTTCAAAGAGAGTTATATGCAAAAGGGATATTGCAGGCAAAGACACATTCTGTTGCATGTTAGATTATGTGTCCTCAGTCTCTTAAAGATTTTTATTATTTATTTATTTATTTGAGAGAGTGAGAATGAGAGAGAAAGAGAGAGCACATGAGAGGGGGGAGGGTCAGAGGGAGAAGCAGACTCCTCGCTGAGCAGCAGGGAGCCCGATGCGGGACTCGATCCCGGGACTCCAGGATCATGACCTGAGCTGAAGGCAGTCACTTAACCAACTGAGCCACCAAGGCACCCATGTGTCCTCAGTCTCTTAATTGGTGAGCAGGCCTGGACCAGATCTGAGACACAAGGTCATTTCTTATTCTACTGATCTAATTCCTAGACTTTAAAAGTCTGAGCAGCCTCTTGTACTTTCCCCCCAGACCCATAATCTAATCATAGCCCTCAAGGTCTTAACACTTTGATGGTTAAAGGAGACATGAAAAGATTAAATGGGCAAAGAGAAGGTTTCAGTCTTAAGGTTTAGAGCAGAGATGCCATCAGCTGCCTGTTTCATGTGCCCTTTGCCTTGCCTCCTGGCCCTCCTTTGCTTGGAATCCCAGGTTATTTTCTTCTTGGGTCTCTAGAAATGGATATTTCTCCTTCTAAAACCGCTTCCTTGGGTTATTCTCAATGACTATCCACATGAAACACAGAAGAGAAGAGTAATGTAAAACATTCCCAAAGGAAGAGCCAAGATAAGAGAAATTTCCTTAAAAGATAAGAGACAAAACTTGCTACTTCTAAATTTGCTTTACCCACCAAACCTTGATCCCTAGCTCTATGTACAGTTGTTTGTCTTTGATGCTTGGGAGTACTCTTGAGTGAAGGGAATAGAGAGAAAGTTGTGCTTCTCTCTAGAGTTTAGCTTGTACTATTAACACTGTTCAATCATCTTTTCTGTATTTTCAGCCTCTCACCAGCACTTCTCTGAGTAACATTAATGCCTTAAAGTCCTAGATCACGACTAATAGTAACTTCCCAGACAACCAGAGAGAGGAAGGAAAATCAAGGCTTGGGATCAGGACTAGGATCAATCCCAGGCTGATTTGCTATGAAGCTTTTGCTGTTCTCTGTTTCTCCATTGATAATCATCTAGCATCTTCTCTGTTTGTTGACCTTCGGAGATCACTAGGGAAATTTCTCTAATTTCTTTGTCACTGTTGCTCTTGAAAATCCTATAGCACTTGTGAACCAGATCCCCAAGGATGTGTCTTTTAAAGAATGGTTGTCTCTACTGAGCAACGGGCTTGTTGCATCCTTGACCTATTCCTATCCAGGTTCTGCCTGAATGAGGTCTGTGGGAAGAGTCAACATGCAAAGCCAGCCCAAGTTCAGTGGCAGAGAAACAGGATGAGAGCAAGAGAGAGAGGAATGGGAAAAGATACACATTGAACAGCTACAGAAAAAGAACACACAAAACAGAAAAATTTCTTCTCATTTGGGCTATCATCCAACAAGAGCATTCAACAGGCCCAGAAATAACCTTTGCATTTTGGCTATGCTGCATTTTCTTTGAATCAATAGCAGAGTGATTTTTCATTTCCTTATAATCCATCTGGACCCCAGAGTCTTTCCCAGGCAAGGAGAATCACAAAGTCATGGAACTCTTGAGTTTCACAGAGAACAATTTTCCAGGATTTAGATCAAGCTATTCCAAAGGCTCTTTTTTATTTCCTTTTCCATTTTCCTTTCTATAACTTATCTGCAAATCTTTTCAGGTGGAGAGGCAAAACAGGCCATATTCCCTGTGAGTAGCTCGCCACAGATCTGGCCACTGGGCAACTGAACCACGGTCTCCACACCAGACTCAACCAAGACAACCTACTTCCCAGATCCCTAAAGAGAAATAAACAGCGTGCCCTATGGCGAGACACCTATCCTTAATTGAATATCACAAATTATTTGCTTATTGAGGGCCAACCATGCATCAGGAACTATGCTGGACACTAGAGCTAAAAAGATGAACAAGATGAAAACAGGATAAAATTGGTATTTTCAAGGAGTTCACAAATCTAGTAGTGGTGAAAGGAAAGCAAAATGATACATGTTGTCATGATATGATGCTCTAAGGTCCAAAATGTTACAAAACCAGATAGCTGGGGATGATGGGCAGGAGGTAGGTGATAGTAGGGGGTGGGTAGGGGGTTTATAGAGAGGATGAATCTGAGTAGGCATTTGCCAGATGACAAGAGCTAAGAAGAATTTCAGGTAGAGGACAGAGTATGCACAACTGCACAGTCTTGAAGAAGGATGTTGCCCTGAAAACTACAAATTCTTCAATGTGGCTTGAGCTTCAGTTGAATATCTAACAAAGGGAGATTAAGATATGAAGTATGTTGGGGGTCAGATCATGAGAGACCTGCTATGCAATGTAAGGAGTTCGGATGTATAGTTGTCACTACAGGATTTGAACTGGAGAGTCCATGATCATATTTATTTTAGCAAAATCACTCAGTCTGGAAAAAGGAACACTGTTTAGTGTCTATATGTGTTGTCTTAAGTGTACAATAGTCTTTTTTGCTAGCCTCTGTATGGGTTCTAGCTCCTTGTAATGCATGCCCACTCTACCTCTGCTGAGACTTGAACTTTCAATTTTTCTTTTCATCCTACTTTCACCCAAATTATACAAACCACATTCCTTTATTTCACTATTCTCCTAGTTCTCACCTAACGTCCCCTTCCTTCTATTTCCCACCTATAGTATCTTCCAAGTAATACACATCAATCTAGGGGTACCTCGGTGGCTAGGTCTGTTAAGTCTGCCTTCAGTTCAGGTCATAATCCCAGGATCCTGGGATTGAGGCCCATATCAGGCTCTTTGCTCCAAGGGGAGTCTGCTTCTCTCTCTCCATCTGCCCTTCACCCCCACCCCCAGTTCATGTCTCTCTCTCACCCACTCTCTCCCTCCAATAAATAAATAAAATCTTTTAAAAAATACATATGAATCTATTCCTTTGACTCAGTCAGTGAGCCCTCCTCTAACTAAGCCAACACTCTTTTCCTAATAAAGACCTTCAGAGTTAGGAAATGGTGACTAGGTGGAACACACCAGGTCAGTGGCTGGATCAGAGGGCAATGTGCAGTGGGAAAGGCCATATAGATTCAGACATGTATGGAGGTCTAACTAGGGATGGGGTGAAAAGCATCATGAATACTAGGAGGTCTTGAATGTTGGACATATTTGGGAGGCAATTTACTATGGAAAATGACTAGATAAATCAGGTTTTGGAACTTTAGAACCAAGGCTCACATTGGTATAAAAGCTATGAGGAGCTTGGACAAGAAAGACTTGAATTAAAAGGAAAATTGGTTTCAGTTTGAGGATCAAGACTGAAGATCAGGAGAGTGGGTGAGATGGTAAAAAAATAAGGAAAGAACAGACTGTGGATACACAATATTGGGGTATGAACTGGAAGCATGGCAGTGGGAAGAGAGAGAGTTGGGAAACAATAGTTAAAGAGGGAGGATTATTGCTTAGTAGAAAGAACATAGGCTTTGGGCACTAACAGTTTTAGGTTATAATTCCATCTCCACCACTTCTTACTTGTATGAATTTGGCCAAATTATTTACCCTGTTATCTGTAATGTGGGACCAATAATATCTCCTTATTAGGTTGTGGTGAGAATTAAGTTAAAATATGGAAAGAACATAATACAAATTCTGCCATATGATAGATACCCAGTAAAGGATGAATATTTTTATTATTGGATAGATTATATTGGGGAAGGCAGAGATGAGGAGTGAAGATGATGAAGGCCAAGTAGGAAGACTGGGAGAAAGTGAAGGACAGTAGTTCCATGTAGCCCTCATTCATGTACTTAGAATGGTGGGGTATATACAGAGATCTAGGTCATGCTGGAGGAAATACAGTAATATCAACTTCCTCAAAGTTTCAAGAATAAAATACTAATCTTAAAAATCAAGGGAGTTCAGGCTAAAATTAGAGAATATGCAAATGAGACTCATCTTGTTTTCCACATGTGGTCAGTGTGACAAGAGGTATTTTGTCAGATGTTGTAGGACTCAGTATGCAGAAACGGGGAGGGAATTAGTAAAAAGTTATAGGAAAAAGTGTGAACAGGACTAATCATATACAACCTCATGCTCCAGTCTTGTCTTGATCCATTTCCCTCCTCCATGCCACCAATTCTTTCTAATCAAAATGCAAATCATTCCATCATTAACTTATTTTTACTTTGCGCCTTTGCATTTGCTATTGTCTCCTTGATATTTCTCCTCCTCTCCAAAACTCTACAAGCTTCATTTCAGTTCAAATGGCACCTCCTTTGTGAAGGGGCTTTCTGGGCTCCTCTGACAAAGAGTTATTCTTTACCCTGGGTTCCCAATACTTAGTATTTTATTGAGAATTAGAACACTCAATATTCTATTTCAATGCTTATTACATTATATTCTAATTATCTGTTCCCTACTCTTTCTCCTTTACTAAATAGCTCCAATGTCTTATTTGTCTTAGTGTTCTCAGTACATGGAACTGTCATGGTAGCATTGAAGGTGTAGGGGCTAATGTTAGGTGAGGAGTTAGGGAGTGGGAAACTAAAGCTAACATTTTTAAAAAGGTAATATTACCAGAGAGGTAGTAGCAGTAGAAAGTAGGCAATCAAAGGAGAGGAAAGAGAGGGATTAATTAATTGCATAATTTTTTCAGGCAGATGCAAAAATATGATGAGTAAAGGATTATTTTAGAAATAGATAATTCATTAACCATTAAAAAGTTGTAGGAAATGATTTAGATAAGAAGAACCTGTCAGAAGAACTTTTTTTTTTAAGATTTTGTTTATTTATTTGACAGAGAGAGAGAGATTGAGCAGGAGCAGGGGGAGCTGGAGGGAGCTCAGCAGGGAGCTTGCTGTGGGGCTTGATCTCAGAGACACTGAGCTCATGACCTGAGCCAAAGGCAGCCACTTAACTGCACTGAGCCACCCAGGTGCCCCAGGCCAGAAGAATTCTTAAAACATCAATAAGATCAAGTCATTCAACTGATCTAACCTTTTCTAAGTGACCCCTATCTACTCAGAGTAAAGGCCAACATAATTACAACTGCTTAAAAAGCCTGTGGTGATCTGCTCATAATCACTTCTCATACCCCTTACTTCTCTGATTTCATTTCTCCCTTCCACTCGCTCTGCTCCAAGCAACTGGACTTGCTGTTCTCACATTTTATTTCACTTTAAAGTCTTTGAACTACCTGTTCCTTTGTCTGGAAAGCTCTTCCAATCAGACAGCCAAATGGCTGTCACCTTCATGATTCTGTTCAATGAGGCTTATCCTGATCATCCTATTTGAAATATGAACCTGCTCAACTCCCTGCACTCCTGATTTTCTTTACCTTCCTTACTCTATTTTCTCCGCAGAGCTCATCAATTCTCACATTTATATCCTTATTGTATTTATTCAAAGTCTTGAGAAGAACTGTATTTACTACCTGTATCCCTCCACTAGGATGTAACTTCTTAATATTAGGGCTTTTTGTCTGTTTTGTTCAGTGAGCTATTTCAAGTATCTAGAATAGTGCCTGTCACATAGTAGGTGCTCAATGAATATTTGTGAGAAGAATGATTTTAATATACAGAAAGAGATGGGATCTCAGATGAGTTTGCTGAAAAATGGGATGTGTAGAGCAGATGGGGGACTGGTCTTAAGATAAGAAATATAGAAGGAATGGGCAAAGATGTGAGAAGGTGAGCATAATGATTTGATAGTGGGAAGTTGAATAAATATGCATCCTATAGCCTCATTTGTAAAATAAAAGGTAAAATTGTCTCCTGAGAGAGAAGAGAGTAAGGGTGGCAGATTGAAGATCAGAGGCAAGAGTCTTTGGGAAGTGTGGAGAGTGAATTGATTTAAAACATAGTGTAGGATAACCAGCCATTATTTGTGAATCAGTTGAGCTCCATGACCATAAATTATGGCAGTATCATCTGTCTTCTTTTGTGGCAGTATCATCTGTCTTGTGATTTTTCTCTAGCAGGACTCAGCTGCCCAGGTGCAGATAAAAAAACCCATTGCTTTCTTTTTTTTTTTTAATTTAAATTCAATTAGCCAACTTACAGTACATCATTGGTTTCAGATGTAGTGTTCAACAATTTATCAGTTGCATATAACATCCAGTCCTTATCACATCACGTGCCCTCCTTAATGCCCATCAACCAGTTACCCCATCCCCACCTCCCCTCCAGCAACCCTCAGTTTGTTTCCTATAGTTAAGGGTCTCTCATGGTTTTTCTCCCTCTCTGATGACTTCGCATTAGTTTTCCCTCTCTTCCCCAATGGTCCTCTGCCCTGTTTCTTATATTACATGTATGAGTGAAGTCATATGATAATTGTCTTTCTCTGGTTGACTTTTTTTGCTCAGGATAATATCCTCCAGTTCCATCCATTGTTTTCTTTGAAGGCCACTTCTAAAGGCACTATTAGGACCTTCCTCACATGGGCTACTTGAGTATGTATTTTATGGCTGTAATACATTGGACTATAATGGCTTGCTTACTTGTGTTATCTATTTCTCAAGATTTTGAAAAGGGAAATCTGACTTTTTCATCTTTATATTTTCAAAGTGCATTGTAGGACCAGGTCCCCAATACGTATTCAATAGATCTTTCTCTTAACCACTAACAAGGCTATAAAATGTCTGCATTCATGATTTCTTGAATTTTTTAAGATTATATCCTTTTTTCACTCTCAAGGGAATTAAAATTTAGATAATCTGAGGATTGCTTTCAGATTGCCAAGTTGGTAAGAGATAGATCATGGACTAGAATTCAGCTCTTAAAATTATTTGAACAGTTGTCTGAAGTTTTTTTTTATTATTATATTATATTAATCACTATACATTACATCATTAGTTTTCGATGTAGTGTTTCATGATTCATTGTTTGCGTATAACACCCAGTGCTCTATTCAGTACGTGCCCTCTTTAATACCCATCACTAGGCTAACCCATCCCCCCACCACACTCCCCTCTAGAACCCTCAGTTTGTTTCTCAGAGTCCATAGTCTCTCAGGGTTCGTCTCCCCCTCTGATTTACCCCCTTTCATTTTTCCCTTCCTACTATCTTCTTTTTTTTTTTAACATACAACGTATTATTTGTTTCAGAGGTACAGGTCTGTGATTCAACAGTCTTACACAATTCACAGTGCTCACCATAGCACATACCCTCCCCAATGTCTATCACCCAGCCACCCCATCCCTCCCACCCCCCACCACTCCAGCAACCCTCAGTTTGTTTCCTGAGATTAAGAATTCCTCATATCAGTTAGATCATATGATACACGTTTTTCTCTGATTGACTTATTTCGCTCGGCAAAATACCCTCCAGTTCCATCCTTGTCATTGCAAATGGCAAGATTTCATTCTTTTGATGGCTGCATACTATTCCACTGTATATATATACCACTTCTTCTTTATTCATTTATCTGTCGATGGACATCTTGGCTCTTTCCATAGTTTGGCTACTGTGGACATTGCTGCTATAAACACTGAGGTACACATACCCCTTCAGGTCCCTACAATTTACCTTGGGGTAAATACCCAGTAGTACAATTGCTGGGTCATAGGGTAGCTCTATTTTCAACTTTTTGAGGAATCTCCATACTGTTTTCCAGAGTGGCTGCACCAGCTTGCATTCCCACCAACAGTGTAGGATGGTTCCCCTTTCTCTGCATCCCTGCCAAAATCTGTCAGTTCCTGCCTTGTTAATTTTAGCCATTCTGGCTGGTGTGAGGTGGTATCCCACGGAGGTTTTGATTGGGGTTTCCCTGATGCTGAGCGAGGTTGAGCACTTTTTCATGTGTCTGTTGGCCATTTGGATGTCTTCTTTGAAAAAATATGTTCATGTCTTCTGCCCATTTCTTGATTGGATCATTTGTTCTTTGGCCCTTTATCTGATATGTCATGTACAAATATCTTCTCCCATTCTGTTGGTTGTCTTTTGGTTTTGTTGACTGTTTCTTTTGTTGTGCAAAAGCTTTTTATCTTGATGAAGACCCAATAGTTAATTTTTGCCCTTGCTTCCCTTGACTTTGGTGATGTTTCTAGGAAGAAGTTGCTGCGGCTGAGGTCAAAGAGGTTGCTGCCTGTGTTCTCCTTTAGGATTTTGATGGACTCCTGTCTCACATTGAGGTCTTTCAACCATTTTGAGTCTATTTTTGTGTGTGGTTTCAGGAAATGGTCCAGTTTCATGCTTCTGCATGTGGCTGTCCAGTTTTCCCAACACCATTTGTTGAAGAGACTGTCTTTTTTCCATTGGACATTCTTTCCTGCTTTGTCAAAGATTAGTTGACCATAGAGTTGAGGGTCCATTTCTGGGCTCTCTATTCTGTTCCACTGATCTATGTGTCTGTTTTTGTTCCAGTACCATACTGTCTTGATGATGACAGCTTTGTAATAGAGCTGGAAGTCCGGAATTCTGATGCTGCCAGCTTTGCTTTTCTTTTTCAACATTCCTCTGGCTATTCGAGGTCTTTTCTGGTTCCATACAAATTTTAGGATTATTTGTTCCATTTCTTTGAAAAAAGTGGATGGTATATTGATAGGGATTGCATTAAATGTGTAGATTGCTCTAGGTAGCATTGACATCTTCACAATGTTTGTTCTTCCAATCCATGAGCATGGAACGTTTTTCCATTTCTTTGGATCTTCCTCAATTTCTTTCATGAGTATTTTATAGTTTCCTGAGTACAGATTCTTTGCCTCTTTGGTTAGATTTATCCCTAGGTATCTTAGGTTTTGGGGTGTGATTGTAAATGGGATTGTCTCCTTAATTTCTCTTTCTTCTGTCTTGTTGTTGGTGTATCGGAATGCCACTGATTTCTGTGCATTGATTTTATATCCTGCCAATTTACTGAATTCCTGTATGAGTTCTAGCAGTTTTGGGGTGGAGTCTTTTGGGTTTTCCACATACAGTATCATATCATCTGCAAAGAATGAGAGTTTGACTTCTTCTTTGCCAATTTGGATGCCTTTTATTTCTTTTTGTTGTCTGATTGCTGTGGCTAGGACTTCCAGTACTATGTTGAATAGCAGTGGGGATAGTGGACATCCCTGCCATGTTCCTGACCTTGGTGAGAAAGCTCTCAGTTTTTCCTCATTGAGAATGATATTCGCTGTAGGTTTTTCATAGACGGCCTTTATGATATTGAGGTATGGACCCTCTATCCCTATACTCTGAAGAGTTTTGATCAAGAAAGGATGCTATACTTTGTCAAATGCTTTTTCTGCATCTGTTGAGAGGATCATATGGTTCTTGTTCTTTCTTTTATTAATGTATTGTATCACATTGATTGATTTGCAGATGTTTAACCACCTTGCAGCCCAGGGATAAATCCCACTTGGTTGTGGTGAATAATCCTTTAAATGTACTGTTGGATCCTATTGGCTAGTATTTTGGTGAGAATTTTTGCATCCATGTTCATCAAGGATATTGGTCTGTAATTCTCCTTTTTGATGGGGTCTTTGTCTGGTTTTGAGATCAAGGTAATGCTGGCCTCATAAAATGAGTTTGGAAGTTTTCCTTCCATTTCTATTTTTTGGAACAGTTTCAGAAGGATAGGTATTAATTCTTCTTTAAATGTGTGGTAGAATTCCCCTGGGAAGCCATCTGGCCCTGGACTTTTGTTTGTTGGGAGATTTTTGATGACTGCTTCAATTTCCTTAGTGGTTATAGGTCTGTTCAGGTTTTCTATCTCTTCCTGATTCAGTTTTGATATTTTATACATCTCTAGGAATGCATTCATTTCTTCCAGATTATCTAATTTGCTGGCATAGAGTTGCTCATAATATGTTCTTATAATTGTTTGTATTTCTTTGGTGTTGGTTGTGATCTCTCCTCTTTCATTCATGATTTTGTTGATTTGGGTCATTTCTCTTTTCTTTTTGATAAGTCTGGCCAGGGGTTTATCAATCTTGTTAATTCTTTCAAAGAACCAGCTCCTAGTTTCGTTGATCTGTTCTACTGTTCTTTTGGTTTCTATTTCATTGATTTCTGCTCTGATCTTCATTATTTCTCTTCTCCTGCTGGGTTTAGGCTTTATTTGCTGTTCTCTCTCCAGCTCCTTTAGGTGTAGGGTTAGGTTGTGTATTTGAGACCTTTCTTGTTTCTTGAGAAAGGCTTGTATTGCAATATACTTTCCTCTTAGGACTGCCTTTGCTGTATCCCAAAGATTTTGAACAGTTGTGTTTTCATTTGCATTGTTTCCATGAATTTTTAAAATTCTTCTTTAATTTCCTGGTTGACCCATTCATTCTTTAGGAGGATGCTCTTTAGCCTCCATGTATTTGAGTTCTTTCCGACTTTCCTCTTGTGATTGAGTTCTAGTTCCAAAGCACTGTGGTCTGAATATATGCAGGGAATGAAGCCAATCTTTTGGTACCAGTTGAGACCTGATTTGTGACCTAAGATGTGATCTATTCTGGAGAATGTTCCATGGGCACGAGACAAGAATGTGTATTCTGTTGCTTTGAAATGGAATGTTCTGAATATATCTGTGAAGTCCATTTGGTCCAGTGTGTCATTTAAAGTCTTTATTTCCTTGTTGATCTTTTGCTTAGATGATCTGTCCATTTCAGTGAAGGGGGTGTTAAAGTCCCCCATATTATTGTATTGTTGTCGATGTGTTTCTTTGCTTTTTATTTCTTTAAAATTTTTTATTGGTATGTTAATTACCATGCATTACATCATTAGTTTTTGATGTAGTGTTCCATGATTCATTGTGCATAACACCCAGTGCTCCACGCAGAATGTGCCCTCTTTAATACCCATAATCAGGCTAACCCATTTCCCCCCACCCCTCCCCTCTAGAACTCTCAGTTTGTTTTTCAGAGTCCATCATCTCTCATGGTTCGTCTCCCCCTCCAATTTACCCCCCCTTCATTCTTCCCCTCCTGCTATCTTTTTTTTTTTCTTAACATATATTGCATTATTTGTTTCAGAGGTACAGGTCTGTGATTCAACAGTCTTGTACAATTCACAGCACTCAATAGCACATACCCTCCCCAGTGTTTATCACCCACCCACCCCATCCCTCCCATCCCCCACCACTCCAGCAACCCTCAGTTTGTTTCCTGAGATTAAGAATTCCTCGTATCAGTGAGGTCATATGATACATGTCTTTCTCTGACTGACTTATTTCACTCAGCATAACACCCTCCAGTTCCATCCACGTCGTTGCAAATGGCAAGATCTCATTCCTTTTGATGGCTGCATAATATTCCATTGTGTATATATACCACTTCTTCTTTATCCATTCATCTGTCAATGGACATCTTGGCTCTTTCCATGGTTTGGGTATTGTGGACATTGCTGCTATAAACATTGGGGTGCATGTACCCCTTTGGATCCCTACATTTGTATCTTTGGGGTAAATACCCAGTACTGCAATTGCTGGATCATATGGTAGCTCTATTTTCGACTTTTTGAGGAACCTCCATACTGTTTTCCAGAGTGGTTGCACCAGCTTGCATTCCCACCAACAGTGTAGGAGGGTTCCCCTTTCTCTGCATCCCCGCCAACATCTGTCATTTCCTGACTTGTTAATTTTAGCCATTCTGACTGGTGTGAGGTGGTATCTCATTGAGGTTTTGATTTGGATTTCCCTGATGCCGAGCGATGTTGAACACTTTTTCATGTGTCTGTTGGCCGTTTGGATGTCTTCTTTGGAAAAATGTCTGTTCATGTCTTCTGTCCACTTCTTGATTGGATTTGCTTTTGTTATTAATTGCCTTATATAATTGGCTGCTCCCATATTAGGGGGATATTTACAATTGTTAGATCTTCTTGTTGGATAGACCCTTTAAGTATACTATAGTGTCCTTCCTCATCGCTTATTACAATCTTTGGTTTAAAATCTAATTTGTCTGATATAAGGATTGCCACCCCAGCTTTCTTTTGATGTCCATTAGCTTGGTAAGTCATTTTCCACCCCCTCACTTTCAATCTGGAGGTGTCTTTGGGTCTAAAATGAGTCTCTTGCAGACAGCATATTGATGGGTCTTGTTTTTTTATTCAATCTGATAACCTGTGTCTTTTGATTGGGGCATTGAGCCCATTTACATTCAGGGTAAGTATTGAAAGAAATGAATTTAGTGCCATTATATCGTCTGTAAAGTGACTGTTACTGTATATTGTCTGTGTTCCTTTCTGGTCTATGTTGCTTTTAGGCTCTCTCTTTGCTTAGAGGAGCCCTTTCAATATTTCTTGTAGGGCTGGTTTCGTGTTTGCAAATTCCTTTAGTTTTTGTTTGTCCTGGAAGCTTTTTATCTCTCCTTCTATTTTCAATGACAGCCTAGCTGGATATAGTATTCTTGGTTGCATATTTTTCTCATTTAGTGCCCTGAATAAATCATACCAGTCCTTTCTGGCCTGCCAGGTCTCTGTGGATATGTCTGTTGCCAATCTAATGTTTCTACCATTGTAGGTTACACACCTCTTTTCCTGAGCTGCTTTCAGGATTTTCTCTTTGTCTCTGAGACTCGTAAGTTTTACTATTAGATGTCAGGGTGTTGACCTATTTTTATTGATTTTGAGAGGGGTTCTCTGTTTCTCCTGGATTTTGATGCCTGTTTCCTTCCCCACATTAGGGAAGTTCTCTGTTATAATTTGCTCCACTATACCTTCTGCCCCTCTCTCTCTTCTTCTGGGATCCCAATTATCCTAATGTTGTTTTGTCTTATGGTAACACTTATCTCTCGAATTCTGCCCTCGTGATCCAGGAGTTATTTATCTCTCTTTTTCTCAGCTTCTTTATTTTCCAGCATTTGGTCTTCTATATCCCTTATTCTCTCTTCTGCCTCATTTATCCTAGCAGTTAGAGCCTCCATTTTTGATTGCACCTCATTAATAGCCTTTTTGATTTTGACTTGGTTAGATTTTAGTTATTTCTCCAGAAAGGGTTTCTCTAATAACTTCCATGCTTTTTTCAAGCACAGCTAGTATCTTTAAAATCGGCATTCTGAACTCTAGTTCCGACATCTTGCTAATGTCCGTATTGACTAGGTCCCTGGCAGTTGGTACTGCCTCTTGTTCTTTTTTTTTTTTTAGGTGATTTTTTTCCATCTTGTCATTTTGTCCAGAGGAGAATAGATGAATGAGAAAACAAAATGCTAACAGGGTAAAAACGACCCCAGAAAAATATACACAAACAAATCATAAGAGACCTGAAACTGGGGGAAAAGAAAGGGAAAGAAAGAAAAAAGAAAAAGAAAATGATAAAAAAAAACAGAATATGATCAAATATGATCAAATATGATCAGGCTGGTGCATAGATCAGTGCCACAGACTAGATTTGGGGCATATTTTGGTCTGTTAGAAGAAAGTGCCTCCCCAAATTTTAAAGTAAGAAAAACTTATATGTGTACAATAATAAGGGTAAATATGATAAAGGGATAGAATATGACTGTACAGATGAAAATTATAAAAGATTTTATAAAAGGAATTGATAAGAAGTTGGTTGAAAAAAGAAAGATGAGGAATTTAAAAAAAAAAAGAGAGAGAATGTCATTAGGCAGGAGACTAGAACAAAGCCATACACTAGATATTATGGTATATTTTGGTCTGTTAGAAAAAACTGTATCCCAAATTTTTAAAGAAAGAATAACTTGATATATATATATATATATATACCAAAAATAAGGTTAACTGCTATGAAGGGATAGAATATGACTATAAAATTGAAAAAAAAAGATTTTTTTAAAAAAGGGATTGATAAGATGTTGGTTGAAAAAGGGAAAAAGAAAATTTTTAAAAAAAGAAAAAAGAAAAGAAAAAAATTAACTTTGATAAGACTAAAGAATCAGGGGGAAAAAAAGCGATGAATTCTATGTGCTGTATTCCCCTAGTGCTGGCGTTCTGCCATTCTCATTGATCGGTAAACTTGGTCTTGGCTGGCTGTTCTTGTTGATCTTCTGGGGGAGGGGCCTGTTGCCATGGTTCCCAAATGTCTTTACCGGAGGTGGAATTGCCCCGCCCTTGCCGTCCGGGCTAACTAATCTGCTCGGGTTTGCTCTCCGGAGCTTTTGTTCCCTGAAAACTTTGCGCTCAGGTTTGGAGGATGAGAGTGAAAATGGCGGCCTCCCAATCTCTGCCCTGGAGGAGCCAAGAACTCAGGCCCCACTCCTCAGTGAGCCCCCAGAGAAAAGCGGTCAATCACTCCCATCTCCCCAGTCTCCAGCTGCACTCCGTGCTCACCCAGCCTGTGACCGAGTGTTTCTGTCTCTGGCACCTGACCCTGTGTGGAGTCTCCAGACTTAGGAGATCCTTGCGGTGCGCTCCAGCGCCGCTCCTCCAGGGGGAGGAAGAGGATTCTCCCTGGATCTGCCGCTTGTTGGGTCCCTGCTGGTGGAGCAGTGGCCCGACTGTGCTGCAGATCATGGTTTATGGCAACCCCAAGCTGAAAGCCCACTCCTCGACTCCATCTCTGCAGCCTGCTTCCCCGCTCCAATACCTGGGAGCTCTGCTGCACCCAGGCACCCCTGGTCTTTCTGTGACCCTGAGGGTCCTGAGACCACACTGTCCCAGCTAGGGTTCCAGCCCTCCTTAGCCACTGGAGCGACGTCCCTCAGCGGAGTTGACTTCTAAAATTTCCCATTTTGTGCTCCACTGCTCTATCACTTGCCAGAAGCAGCCGATGGAGGCCCCCTCCCCCGCCATCTAGCCACCTGAATATCACCTTGGATTCACTTCTCCGCACGTCCTACCTTTCAGAAAGTAGTCGCTTTTCTGTTCAGAGACTTGTTGCTATTCTTTTCTTCGATCTCCTGTTGAATTCGTAGGTGTTCAGAATGGTTTGATCCCTATCCAGCTGAATTCCTGGGACCAGATGAAATTCAGGTCTCCTACTCCTTCCACATCTTGCTCCTCCCCCCTGAAGTTTTCTTCATGCTTTAGTACACTCTGAGTATTGGGGCTCCTTTTGTCCATGGCAAGTCTCTTATTATGTTACTCTTTTGTTTTCTATGATTCCTAAAATATCAGACATGAATGAGTATGCATTCATATGTAAAAATTCCTTCACAGTCTTGTTCTGTAATTGTTGCAATTTAGGCTAGGTCTTCCATACTGCCTCACGATGGGCAAAAACGACCTCCCTGAGAGAGTTGTTAAAATTAATTAAAGGATAATTATTTTTGGTGGAGAAAGAAGTCAAATTTGAGTTCTATTTTACTGTGGTAATTTTTCAACACATATAACCAACTAATTTATTGGAGATCTAGGGGCTTTGGCCCACACAGTATATAACAAATCAGAAGTCACTACTAAACATCTAGAAAATTCCATATCTTGTGCTTTGCAGGTCCCTAAATTCTGCCTTTCCCTTTTCAGGTCATCTCTATTGCTGTCCTTGAAAAATATGTTTCTCTTTTCAGATTAATTTTATTTATAATGTCAAGCAAACTTTTTTTTATTGGGTTCTTCCCCCCCTTTTTTTAAACTTTAAATTCAATTAGCCAACATATAGTACATCATTAGTTTTTGATGTAGTGTTCAATGATTCATTAGTTATGTGTAATACCCAGTGTTCAAACTTTTATCTCTACTTTTCTCTTTCTTCTATCCCCACTTGTGAAGAAAGTATTTTTAAATTTCAATTCTCTCCTCAGATCCTATTGTGCCCTAGGAAGCCCAGAACTCTTCTGAGTTGTTGAAGTTCCTGACTCTCCACTCGCAAGGTGGCTCCTTAAATGCAACTTGTGCTCAGCAGTGTCCATACTGAGGAGAAGTTAGAGAGTCAAAGAGTAGATAGAATTAATCAGGTAACACTTCTGGCAGTATAAAAATTTTGAACGAATCTTTGGAGAGGGTATAGATGAAATGTACAAATTAATTTGAGATCAAATGTGATCTATTTTATATGTATATATACAACTATTTTATATGTGTATATATAACTATTATTATTATTATTATTATTAGGAGGCATCTAAAAAATCCAAATGTATTTAATTACTTAATAGAGCAGACATTTCTTCATTCAATTTTTTAAGCCATGGGCCTAAAAATAGGCAAATAATTGTTAACTAGTTTTGCCAGCATTTTCAAAAGACATACCATATAGTCAAGGAGTAGGCCAAAGTTAGCAATTCTCCTATCAGGAGGGTGTTTTCCAGTTAGTATTCTGCTTTCATTTTCTCCAGAATTTGAACTACCCTGCTTCCTTGCCTTGCCCTAACCATCCTTGGCACTTATTCTGATCATGATGGTTTCCTGCCTTATAGCTGCTTGTGAAATCTGGAAATATGCTGATAAAGAAAGTATTTATTCCTAGTACTACCTGAAGACCTCCTTCTGGCCCAGATCTGAAGGCCTAAATCCTGAATCTGACTTCATGATTCTGCTTTGAGATTCTTAACTTTGTGTCTTTGGTGGATTTGTTTTCAGGTCCTGTTCTAATATCTGATTTTCTGGAGAGGATCTTGTGGCCTCTTGTGACTCTCAAATCACACCCCAGGACCAGATTGTGGCACTAGGTTAAGTTTAATGATAAAGTACCTGTAGTCCGAGGGCACCTTGCTGCTAATGTGGATCTCACTAGCACTATTTTCATTAAATCCTTTGTCTTTTGGTGTCCTAGCCATGTCAAAGGAAAATATCACCCATATTAGTGAATTCATCCTGGTGGGCTTCCCTACTTCACCTTGGCTACAAGTTCTGCTTTTCCTCCCCTTCCTCATCACCTACGTTTGTGCTGTTGGAGAATTTGGTCATCATTCTCACTGTATGGATCACTGGGTCCCTACACAAGCCCATGTAGTATTTTCTGGGCACCATGTCCTTTCTGGAGACTTGGTATGTCACTGTCACAGTCCCCAAGATGTTGGCTGGATTCCTACTTTGTCCCAATACCATCCCATTCCTGGGATGCATGATCCAACTCTATTTCTTCATCTCACTTGCCTGTACTGAATGTGTGCTCTTTGGCTGCCATGGCCTATGACCGTTACATGGCTATATGTTGTCCTCTTCATTATCCAGCCATAATGACCACAGGATTTTGTGTGCAGCTGACAATCAGTTCCTGGGTGAGTGGCTTCACCATCTCCATGGCAAAGGTATACTTCATCTCCCAAGTTGCTTTCTGTGGCAATAATACCTTGAACCATTTTTTCTGTGATGTTTCCCCCATCCTCAAACTGGCCTGCATGGACTTTTCTATGACTGAGATGGTAGACTTTGTGCTAGCCATTCCCATCCTTGTGTTTCCTCTCTCAGCCACTGTCCTTTCCTATGGCTTCATTGTCTCTACCATTCTGCATATTCTCTCAGCCACTGGGCAGCAGAAAGCCTTCTCTATCTGTGCCTCTCACCTTACAGTGGTGGTCATCTTCTACACAGCTGTGATCTTCATGTATGTCCGACCTCGGGCCATTGCTTCATTCAATTCTAACAAATTGATCTCAGCCATATATGCAGTCTTTACTCCAATGCTCAACCCTATTATCTACTGCCTGAGGAACAAGGAGGTCAAAGATGCCATCAGAAAAATGCCATCAAGTGGCCAAGCCCTTTTCTTGAAAGATTCTCTTTGCTAAAGAGACTTAGACATTCCTTCTCTTTTCATTTGACTTAACCTCAAAACACACTTACATTAGGTGAAAGTCTGCAATTTTATTTATTTATTTATTTATTTTTATTTTTTAAATATTTTATTTATTTATTTGAGAGAGAGAGAATGAGAGAGAGAGAGAGAGCACACCAGAGGGGATAGGGTCAGAGGGAGAAGCAGACTCCCTGCCGAGCAGGGAGCCCGATGCGGGACTCGATCCTGGGACTCCAGGATCATGACCTGAGCCGAAGGCAGTCGCTTAATCAACTGAGCCACCCAGGCGCCCCAGAAAGTCTGCAATTTTAAACATACTGACTTAGTACACAATTAAAGGATAAGAGGCCAGATATCAAAGAAAATCTCCTTTACTTTCAGGATTTAATTAAATGCTTCTTTTTATAATGCAGTGAGTGAAATAACCAGATTTTTATGAGATATGCATTGGTATTGGAGTTATAAAATAATTTTATTTTTATGAAGATGTTAAGAAATAATCAGTTATTATCCAACTAGTTTTTAGAGTTCTGTTGGTGAGATTTCTCCATTCTGATTTTGTTTTGTTTTAAAAGCCCTCTCTGTCTTAGGAGGAGTACACAAAAAGAGGTTCTGCAATCACCAATTTTATGGCTAGGACCTGTTTATTGCTTCCTAGAAGGTTAGGGGCCTGGTTCCTTTTATAATCAATTGATGATATCTCACTGTAATTACTTTTTTAAATTTAAGGAAATATGAAAGATAACTCCTTTTAGGATGTAATAGAAACACCATAAGGTAGACAACATGGCAGAGAGAAAACAAGATTAATATACATATGTGTGTATATATATGTGTGTGTGTGTGTTTGTGTGTGTATATAGTTATATATTATTATATACAATATTTATATATAAAATATATACTTTTATAATATAAAAATGTATACATAATGTAGAAGTTCCACCAAATTGTATGTATAACATATAATTTCATGCTTTTGATAGACATTGGGTAGGGTATGAGCGCTGTGAATTGTGCAAGACTGTTGAATCACAGATCTGTACCTCTGAAACAAATAATGCAATATTTGTTAAGAAAAAAAAAAAGAAGAAGATAGCAGGAGGGGAAGAATGAAGGGGGGAAATCGGAGGGGGAGACAAACCATGAGAGATGATGGACTCTGAAAAACAAACTAAGGGTTCTAGAGGGGAGGGGTGTGGGGGGATGGGTTAGCCTGGTGATGGGTATTAAAGAGGGCATGTACCGAATGGAGCACTGGGTGTTATACACAAACAATGAATCATGGAACACTACACCAAAAACTGATGATGTAATGTATGGTGATTAACATAACAATAAAAAATTTAAAGAAAAAATATATATAATTTCATGCTTTAATTGTCTTCCTTTGTTGGAATTTCTACATATATAATTTTTTTAGATGTAATAGAGTCAGCAGCTAGACCTTCGGAAAAACTAATAGCAATTCATTAAAGCCCATTTCTTCTCAGATAAAGGAAGCATTGACATTGACAAGAGATCACAAAAGTGCTTTTGCTTAGATGGTACTTGGCCTGGATGTGCAGGATTTTCCCTCTTCTCATTTGTTTTCCTTTTGATTTTGGAAAGGTGGATACAATATCTTAGTATATGCTTTCATTCAGCCATTATAAAATGATAGGAGAAATGGATTCTGTCTGGCTCAGCAACAATACTGGATGAGTGAATTAATGGAATATAGTCTGCCAAGAGTTTAAGGATTGCAGGCATACTATTTTACCCCAACCCTTTGGAAACCACATTTCATAAGTTTTAATTGGGTTATTGATTTAAATACCCTATTTGCTTTGTTTTGACTTTATTTACATTGTAACTACATGGTCTTCCCATTTTGTATTAAGTTTTTGTATATGGTCACATGAGATTGTTTTAATTTATTTTATATAGATTATTATGTTTTATAGACTGTGGTAGTTTCCAATTTATCTAAACCTGTTACATTCTCCTGGCCATTATTACTTTAGCCTAACAACTGTGTATTCATAATGGTATATACCATTTTTCTTTAGTCAAAAAGAAGGGTTATGGGCCATGGCCCTCACACAGGCACTAAAAATAATACAAGATGCTCTATTTTGAATCATAGAATTTCTTAACCCAGTTAGAATTTTCTAGTCTTTTTATCAAAAGAGAGCAGTGTTATGCTATATATATTTCTGCTCAAAAATCATTTGTTAATTCCTAATAAACAATTAATGCTATTTTGAAATCTCACAAGTTTATTTTTTATTCTTAAAATTCATTTCAATTTTGGTTAAGCAGCCCTGTGGTCATTTATTGTTATAACCTCAAGTATCATCTATATTTATAACCTGACATTCCTTTTCTAGTCTGGACTGTCTGACTTTTCAAGTTTTCTATATAGCCATTAGGTCATTTGTTATACATATCCTCTCTGTACTTATTTATCTTCTACTTTATTTGATGAACTTGATTTCCAAGAAAGTTAACTTACTGTTTCCATACAGTGCATTGTTCTTTCTCCATTTATGATGTGTTTGCTTTTCATATTTCTTTTACTTTAATATTTAAAATATTTTACTTTTAAATGTTTAAAACATTCAGAAAGTAGAAAAATAGTAAAATTAACTTCATCCACAACTCAGATTTTAAAAATTAAAGATCAAAAGCTTTATGTAATTAATTTTATAATTATGCTACATATTTATTTAATGTTGTATTCCAGTTATATTACTTTATTCAAAACTGGAAGAGTGGCATTCAAAAAGGAAAGACAGAATGACCTGTAGCTGAGTAGAAATCTGCAGAGAAAGAGATGGATAGGAAAAGGCTATGGTTTTCCTGGACATCCATCAGACAGTGAACCAGCAAGAAAGCAATAGATAAATTGTCAAAAGTGAGAGTAGCAGGAAGTTTTCCAGATGACTAAATTGGTAAAATTTTCCCTTTATTGCAGAAAAATTTGTATTGGATGTACAAGTAAGACTTCAACCAAACAAACAGAACCAATAGGAGATATATATTAAGAGATTTATTACATGGAGCTGGCTTATCCAATTGTGGGGGCTGGCAAGGCAAATCTGAAATGTATAGGGCAGGCTGTAAGAAAGGGCAGCCTGAAAGTCTCAGGAATGAGCTGAAACTGCTTCCCCACAGGTGAAATTTCTTTTTCCTCAGGGAAGTCTCAGTTCTGCTCTTATAGCCTTTCAACTGATTGAATCAGGCTCCTCTAGATTATCTAGAATAGTCTTCCATACTTAAAGTCAACTGATTTTAGACTTTAATCACATCTACAAAATGCCTTCACAGCAACACCTAGATTAATATTTGATGGAAAAACTGGGGACTAAAGCCTAGCCAAGTTGACACATAAAACTGACCACCACAGTCCATCTCTTGTCAACCTGGCACTCATACACATCTCTTTAAACCACACAATCTCCAAATCAAGACAAATACAAAATCACACTTCCACCTACCACAATACAACTATCCTGTGTAAAACTGAAAATATGCTAACCCTTGCTCCAGAAGATGCAAAGTCCTTGGAGAATGTTTGCTCTTCTCCTTTGATATCGTATAACTTAAATATTATGATATAAAGTTAATTTATTAATATATCTTATGTTAGGTGGTACAGGGATAAAGGAGATAAGAAAATGAAAACATATTTGTGATATATATAGATATATGTATATTTATATACCAAATATTATGTGTGAGTAATTCATAATAGAAGAAGTACTAATAACTATTAAAACTATTACAAATCTCATTTCATTTCTGCAACTGCTCACAGGGTCTTAATTAGTATTTGTGATTGCCTTCTTTAACCACCCATGCCATATTCTTTTTGTTCTCAAAAAGCACCTCAGCGAACCATGAGAGACTGTGGACTCTGAGAAACAAACTGAGGGTTCTAGAGGGGAAGGGGATGGGAGGATGGTTTAGCCTGGTGATAAGAGGGCACGTATTGAATGGAGCACTGGGTGTTATACGCAAACAATGAATCATGGAACACTACATCAAAAACTAATGATGTAATGTATGGTGATTAACATAACATAGTTTTAAAAAAAAAAAGCACCTCAGCGGTTCATAGTTCTTTGCCAGGTAGGATAACCCAAGACTTCATTTCTGAAAGGTCTGAGCCATTAGAAGTACTGCCTGAACTAGATTGTTAATAATTTTCCATTAACTATAATCACAGTCATGGTAGTTCTAAGAGATACTCAAGAGATCTCTTGTATCCCAGACATATTCTTCCTTACCTCCATTATATAGTAGCAACCAATTTCCCCTTGGATCAGAATCAATCACCTATTGATTTAGTGACACGAGAGACCAAAGTGGCCAGATGGCAGTCTCAAATGACAGTTCAATGAAATTAGTTTATCTCCTAGTGGAAACATCCCTTCTTTTAGAACTAAGACCTCTAGACCAGAAAAGTCACAGAGACAGGAAGCAAAAATTTTACTAAGATCACTAGGGGTAATAAGGAATAGAGCCACTCCCATTTTAACCCCTTGATTCCTGAACATATGAATATTGGTAGTAGGAGAAACAGCACTATATATTGGATGCTGATTCAGAGCACAGAGGACATTACTCCAGGCCTACAAAGTATTGCCAGCTAGCTGGTACTGTAACTGCATCTTTAAAAGGTTTTTCTACCATACGATCTAACCAGCTACTTCAGTGATGGTGGAAAACATGTTAAGATCAGTGAATTCCATGAGGATGGGCCCATTGCTATAGTTCATTTACTATGAAGTATACCTCATTTATTGATCAAAAGCAATGCTATGGGAAATAGCATGACTGTGTAAGTCCACAGATGGTAGTCTTGACAGAAGCACTACATTTAGGACAGGCAAATCTATATCCAGGGTTAGTGTCTCTTCCAGCGAGAACCTTCCATGTTACAAGTGTTCCAGTGTAAGATCCATGACAGAGGGATAGTTGTCTATTTTTTTCATTGCTATATAATTTAGCATCTTGCATCTAGCACATAGGAGTTCAATAAATATTGAATGAGGAAATGTAAAAAGAAAACAGATCTATGGAGGAAAAACAAAGCAGAAAACTCTGTATGCATTTGTTCTAGTTAATTTACTCTGAGATATTTATTTATGGTCAGTGAAAGGATTACCTCTTGGTGAAAGATTAAGATAGCCTTGCTTCCACAGCTTTTCTGAGACCATGTGGGGTCTTCACTATACCCTGGGACTTGGAGCAGATTGGTAGTACTAGCTCGAGGCATGGTCACTAAGTGCACAGTCAGAGATGTGAAAATGGCCCTCCATGTTTCCTTTACAGATGGAGGGTTCCCTCTGGGCCAGCAGAGCTCATTTACTAGGAGGAGAAAGCAGAAGTGGAAGATCAGGAATCACACCTAGGGGATTTATTAAAATCCTGTCTCCTAGACTACCATTTCCAGTGAGGGAACATGTCAGCTTGGGAGAGATTTCCCTTTAAATAAATAGAAGGTCAAAATCATTCTCATCACACAGGAGGGCAGAAGAGCCACCCTCAAAGACAGGGTCCTGGAGGCAGCTGGGTGGCTCAGTCAGTTAAGCATCTGCCTTTGACTCAGGTCATGATCTCAGGGTCCTGGAATCGAGCCCTGCATCTGGCTCCCTGCTTGCTTCTCCCTCTGCCTGCTGCTCTCCCTGTTTGTGCATGCACTCTCTCTCTCAAATAAACAAATAAAATCTTAAAAAAAAAAAAAAAAGAAAGAAAGAGCCCTGGCTCACTTGGCTCCCAGGGAAAGTGAGGCCAGGCATTGTAAGTTCTACTTTTGGATCTTCCTCTCATATCCTCTTTCTTGGATTTTTCTTTTATTCAGCTTTTCCTTCAGAGCGCAGTAGGAGTGAAAGTGTTTTTAAAAGTCTAAGCAGTTAACAGACACATGAAAAAATGTTCAACATCATTAGCCATCAGGGAAATTCAAATCAAAACTACATTGAGATACCACCTTATACAAGTTAGAATGGCAAAAATTGACAAGGCGAGAAACAACAAATGTTGGAGAGGTTGTGGAGAAAGGGGAACCCTCTTACACTGTTGGTGGGAATGCAAGTTGATACAGCCACTTTGGAAAACAGTGTGGAGGTGCCTCAAAAAATTAAAAATAGAGCTACTCTATGACCCAGCAATTGCACTACTGGGCATTTACCCCCAAAGATACAGATGTAGTGAAAAGAAGGACCACATGCACCCCAATGTTCATAGCAGCAATGTCCACAATAGCCAAACTGTGGAAAGAGCCAAGATGCCCTTCCACAGATGAATGGATAAAGAAGACGTGGTCCATATATACAATGGAATATGACTCAGCCATCAGAAAGGATGAATACCCAACTTTTACATCCACATGGATGGGACTGGAGGAGATTATGCTAAGTGAAATAAGTCACGCAGAGAAAGTCAATTATCATACGGTTTCCCTTATTTGTGGAACATAAGGAATAGCATGGAGAACATTAGGAGAAGGAAGGGAAAAATGAAGGGGGGGAAGTCAGAGGGGGAGAAGAACCATGGACTCAGAGGGGGAGAGACTATGGACTCTGGGAAACAAACTGAGGGTTTCAGAGGGGAGGGGACGGGGGATGGGTTAGTCCAGTTATGGGTATTAAGGAGGGCACATACTGCAATGAGCATTGGGTATTATATGCAAATACTGAATCATGGAACACTACATCAAAAACTAATGATGTACTGTATGGTGACTAACATAATATAATAATAATAAAAAGAAAAGTCTAAGGAGTGATCTCAGCCTGACAATTCCTCAGTGACTAGAAAAATTCCTTCAAAGGGTAACTGGGTCAGAGAAGCAGTCTAGCCTAACTCTTACATAAGAGGAGACAGGCAACCTCTTGTTCCTATGTGAATCTTCTCTCAGTAGTGTTGGCTATTCAGAGACAAGGCTGCCCATTCCCAGAGGGGATCTGCAAAGCCAGAAGAATGGGAGGGCCTTGAATCACTGATCTCACATACCTCCTCACAGCTGGTACCTTCCCCAATACTGGCAAAAGCCACTTTATTTGCCAATTTCTATTTGCACTCCTTGGCTCCCTCAAACAAGCTACTCCATCTTACAGTAAAATCTACCAGCAGTGTCTCCAATCCATCTGAGGTAATGATTTTATCTCTGTTTGAGGGGATATTATGAAGTATGTGTCTGTGAATGATTAGGAATTAGGCAGGATCCAATTAGGAAATGTGGCTGGTTAGGAACAAATACCTGTCCCTTTGACCATCTCAGTAATGTTAGTCTCGGTAATGAACACCACAGTAATATTGGTCTCTTCATTCATTCATTCATTCATTCATTCATTTAACTGATAATCATTAAAGATATTCTATAATTCAGACTCTGTGATGTATGTTGAACAAACACTGTGAATAAGACACAAACCCTGTATTTAAGGATCAGTATAAGAATATTTAAATACAATAGTCAGGGTAGCTGCTCACTCTGCAAGAAGCAAGTCAAGTTTCTAGGAGGTAGTGGCAGCTAATGTTATGGAGTACCAGGAAGCTGTAACCAAGAAAAAAATGATCAAAGGTATGGAGGATGGGATGAGAGGAAAGAAATGAAGCATTCTAGGCAGAGGGACATGCAGGTGCTAAGGCCTAGAGACAAGAGAAAACAGTTTCTTGGGGAATTCCAAATTGATCACTATGGAGGGAAGTGGGTTTGGATAGGGATGGAGGAGTGAGGGGAGGCTGGGGTCACTGTAAGAAATGAGGCAGGACAAATCGGAGGGGGAGACGAACCATGAGAGACTATGGACTCTGAGAAACAAACTGAGGGTTCTAGAGGGGAGGGGGGTGGGGGGATGGGTCAGCCTGGTGATAGGTATTAAGGAGGACACATATTGCAAGGAACACTGGGTGTTATATGCAAACAATGAATCATGGAACACTACATCAAAAACTAAAGATGTAATGTATGGTGATTTACATAACATAATAAAACAAAATAAATTTAAAAAAAAGAAATGAGGCAGAACAGATCAGCCTAGCCAGATTATGAACTTTTTTAAAAAAAGATTTTATTTATTTATTTGAGATAGGGCAAGAGTTTGAGAGGGAGAGAGAACAAGCAGGGGGAGCAGCAGGCTCCCCACTGAGCAAGGAGCCCGATGCGGGATTCGATCCCACGACCCTGGGATCATGACTTGACCTGAGAGCAGACACTTAAACAACTGAGCCACTCAGGCGCCCCCAGATTATGAACTATGTTGCATAATATGCCAAGAAGATTGGAGTGGATCTTGAGAGCAGTCATTAAAGTATGGTAAGTAACAGAGTAACATCAAAGTTGTAATATTAAGATTTCTATAACAGTGTAGAAATGAATTGCAGGAGATAAAACTAAATCCAGGGAGAAGCCTAGTAAGTTAGGTGACCTTGAGGTCATGACTTCCTCTCAGTTCTCTTTGTCAATGATATATATAAATTTAAAATCCATCCTCAGTGTTACCCCAAGGACAGATCATAGCCTTCTTTTCGTTCCCTAGTTGTCATTATTTTGGATGATTTTAGTGTCCATAGGAATGACTCATTTTAGTCCCATATTTTTAAAACTCAAATAACTTACATGTTTAGATAATTTAAGTCACCCATTCCAGGGGGTGAAATATTTCTTCACTTTTCTTTCCTGCCCTGTGGGTTTAGATGTCCTACAAAGTCTCTATCCTTTACTTACACCTCCTCCACATTGTACTGTGAATATCTGTTTATTAAGGGTATGACTTTCCTTTTAGACTGTGAAATTCTTAAGAATACTGATCAAAAATTTTTGCTCATCAAAGTACTAGGTTACCACTGGGCACCAAACATACATTTCACTAGACAAATGTATAATTGCTTTTTGAACATTGACTGAGTGGCAAGTTTTAATGTTGTATTAATATTGTCAGGCTTGGCTATCATTTTGCATATGTTGTATGGGATTGTTGTTTCCTGAGAACCCAAAGTCTCCCTGGTGTTTGCTGACTCCTGAAAGAGTTTGCAAAAGCTCTCAAAATAGCCCTCACAGGGGAATGTCAAAATTAAATAATGTATTATATATTTATTCCCTAAATTAGTGGTTTGAAGGCATTTGGAATATTAAGGTGAACTGTTGGAGGTCCAATGCTATGCAGATCTAATATTAATTAGAAAGCCTATTATACAGAAAGAACTGGAATGAATCAGGTAGACACCAGATATGCAGGGAAATTTTTGAATCTATCATTATGCTTAAAGAAGGAATTTGACACCAGGAGGGCTGAATAGCTTAACATTATATATTAGCATATTAGAAATATTACATATTTTGCTTCCTGTAAATAGGTTTGGAATATTCCATTCATGATCTAGAAACTTCTGTTGGCTTAGGATCAATTTGAGTCTTTTGTGAGCTAGAATAAAATTATTTTAAAAGAATGGGTTTCCCCCACTGATATACAAAATATATGTAGCTTAGAGGTTTTTGTCTTGAGGCAAAGTAATATGATGTGATTTAAAATTCTTTATAAGATGGACTGAATAACATGGCAGTTAAGAAGTGTTCTCTGGCACCAGATTGTCTGGGTTCAAATTCTTACTCTGTCATTTAGTAACTGTATAATCCTAGAAAGCCAGATAATACCTCTGTGCCTGTTTCCTTATCAGTAAAGTAGATTTAATAATTCATTCACTTCATAGGATTGAAGGAAGAAAGCTCTCAAAATAAATCTGGCACATAATGAGAGTTTAATATATTTTGTCTACTATTCTGACAATTCTTTGGAGCCTGGCCATGACCTATGATATATAACGTACAGGACTCCAGGAATAGCCTCAGACTCCAACTGCCCCTTTTCTTTTGGGATTCACCATGCTGATTTGGAGGTGACAACAATGGGACAGAATTGCCAGAGATATTTTAATATTAGAGTTTAAAATAACTTTTTTTGAAAATTTGTCTTTGAAGTAGACTTGTGTAAGTACATTACCTGCCTACTGCATGTGAGTCAATAAAATGTCCTAAGTCTCTTCAGGACAAGTGGAGTTGGCAACAGTAGCAATAAGAGCAAAGTCTCCCCAGGCTATAAAAAATAAATAAAAAATAATTAAGGACTAGGAATATGGAATAAGGATCTGAGCTGTGTTGAGCTGAATAACATAAGTTAGCTGACAAAGGTAAATGTATAGACAATACAGAATATTGTAATATTGTCATTGTGATGCATAAATCACTTTTAATTCTAGTATAGACCTAAAACTATGCATTTTGCAAGAGGAAACAGTCCCTGAATTCCAAGCTTTCCCACTAAGTCAATACATCTTTTCCTTCTATCCATCTCATTCATCTATACACACTGAGCAAATAGACTTCATTCTCATGGGAGTTTCTAGTTCCTTAAGAACTCTTAATTCTTCTATTTATCACCTCACAAACTGGCTTTTCTTGACTTATTTCCATTGCAAATATCTAGGCAATCACCAATTATTGTTGTTTCTGCTTCCAACATGTATCTTGAATCTATCATACCTGATGCTATTTCCCTGGTTCACCTTACCTCTATGACCTCAATCACTTCTGCACATATCATTTTTTATTGTTGTTCCAAGTTTTTGTTTAAATTCTAGTTAGTCAACATATAGTGTAATATTGGTTTCAGGAGTAGAATTTAGTGATTCATCACTTACATATAACTTACTCCTGCCCATCTTCTATCTATTACTCCTTCGTACAACTGTAAGAGTTACCTTTTAAAAATATAAATTGCCCACTGTCACATCTTGTGTGTGTGTGTATGTGTGTGTTTGCACTGCAGTCCATATCCCCTAAAAGGCCAAGCATGATTTGGAACACGTGTATCTCTCCAAATTTATCTCAGTTAGTACCCACCTCATCAGTCTTTATTTAGCTCCTCAGAAATTATAAGCTCCTTTCTTTTTCAGAGACTCTGGATAAGGTGTATCCTCTGCTCAGGTACCTCTTCACTCCTTCATTTGAATAATTTATGATCACCTTTAAAAACTGAAGCCTGAAGTTCAGTCTCAGAGAGGTATTTCTTTAATTACCAATCTACATGAGAACCACTATCTATTATTTACCTTTATGATAGTTTTCACATTTGTAATTACACCTATCTTTAAATGCTGCTCACAAGAATGTAGCTGAAAATAAGTGTACTCCTCAAGGTAAGTGTACACTTATCTTGATGAGCACTGAGTAATATATAGAATTGTTGAATCACTATATTGTACACATGAAACTAACTTAACACTGTATGTTAAATATACTGAAATTAAAAATTTGAAAAACAAAGTAAAAATCAGAGAAGTAAAAAAAAAAAGAATATAACTGAATGTGGTCAGGTATTCTATATGTTATGTACTCCCTTCTATTTGGGAGCTATCACAATGCCTGGCACACAAGAGGCATGGGAAGCGTGGTTCTTTCTCTCTCCCCAAATTTGCCTCTGTGTCAAGGGAATGGTAATGTAAGATACCTAGTCTTTACTCTCTCCTCATTTCTTCTCAAGGGATTATCAAATTGAAGAATGAACTGGGATAAATTTCTCTATTTTTGGAAGATACAATGGCTAGTACTTGCTCTATCTGTTCCTCTTTCCCACTATTCCTTCCTTGTGGGAATGCCAATTTATTCTTATACTGCCTGTGATTGCAAAGGTAATTATGCATTTGGGCTTAGTATTAGTAAGCCCATTGCCCACTGACATATAAGCTTCATTCTTGAATTTCTGCTTTATAAAAAATAGAGGTGATACCTTGGCCTGCACAAATATCTTCTTTCTCAATTGGTTCAAAACCTGGGTGGGATAGAGGGAGATATATTTTAGGCCCTCTCAAAGACCCTGCATCTCCTGAAAAGAAGGCTGGACAGTTTGTGTCCAGATTTTCCCTTTAATCTTTCCCATTAAGTTGCTCCACATTTCTCAGAAAAAGTAAATGAATGAAGGGCAGAGATAAGCCCAGGATTATTGTACAATGGAACTCCCCTAACATTGAAGAAAACATCAGAAGTGGGGAAGAAATGTGCTCTTATAACAGTATGTGATCGGTACATATTTGGTGAGTTAATTCATGAATGAAAAAGTGTAATATGATAAATTGAACAACCAATCCTGCTGATCAAGGGCTATAACCTTGTAAAGCCAGAGAGTCCCCAGGTACCACATCAGAACTACTTCGCCTAGATCTTATGTAATTTCAGATAAGTAAAGAAACCAAAAAAATGGAGCTGTGGAATTCCACCTTGGGAAGTGGCTTCATCTTGGTGGGGATTCTGAATGACAATGGAGCTCCTAAACAGCTCTGTGCCACAAATGCTGTCCTGTACATGTTTGCCATGACCAGCAATGGCCTGCTGCTCTTGGTCATTACAATTGATGGTTGGCTCCATGTGCCCATGTACTACCTGCTCAGCCAGCTATCTCTCATGGACTTGATGTTTGCATCTGTAGCTACTCCCAAAATACTTGTGGATTATCTCCATGGGGAAAACACCATCTCCTTTGAAGGCTGCACCTTTCAGATGTTAGTAGTTCTCACTTTGGGAGATGCAGAGGACCTCCTACTGGCATTCATGGCCTATGATAGGTACGTGGCTGTTTGTCATCCTCTGGACTACATGGTCCTCATGAGGCCAAGGATCTGCTGGCTCATGATAACATCTTGGATCCTGGCATTTCTGAATGATGTGATATACACCTCATATACTATGCACGTTCCTTTCTGCATATCCCAGAAAATCAGGCACCTGCTCTGTGAGATCCCGCCCTTGCTGAAGTTGGCCTGTGTAGATACCTCCATATATGAGCTCATGCTATATGTGATGGGTGTGACCTTTCTCATGCTTACCCTTGCTGCTATCCTTGCCTCTTATACATTTGTCCTAATTGCTGTCCTTCACATGGTGAGAAACAGCAGAAAGCCCTCATCACATGCTCTTCTCACCTGACTGTGGTAGGAATGTACTATGGAGCTGCCATGTTTATGTACATCTGGTCCAATTCCTACCATAGTCCCCAACAGGACATCTTCTCTGTATTTCATATTATCATTACTCCAACACTGAACCCTCTTATCTATAGCCTGAGAAACAAGGAGGTAATGAAAGCCTTCAGGAGAATACTGGGTAGATTCATTTCCAACCAGAGATGGTAGATGCCAATGTCCTGTGGAAGCCTTATAACTTCTAGATGGGACTCCATATCTGCTCTTGGTCTTGAGCTCACATCTTCCACATTTTGAAAATTCTGAAAACCTGCCACATTGGAGATAAGTCCTCATGTTTCATGAGCTATGTTTTAATGGTTGAGGATGCATTCATTTCTCTGATCAACACCCAAGGATCTGGTGTTCTAACAGAGATTAGTTTATTTTTCACTTCATGTTTTTCTTTTCCTCCTCTACAACAATCCTACACCCAGCCACACAGGAAGTTGGGCCAGAATTTTTTCTTGATAGTTCCATTTAAAGCAGGAAATAAAAACTAAAGAGGAAAATGAAGATACTGAATGAAGATACAAATGTTAGACTTTACTAGTTACTAGTGACAAAATTTCTCAATTCTTACCTCTTTATTAGTGTGAATCTGTAGTCATAGAATATTAAATGTTTTACTGTGGAGGGATCTTCCCAGGTCCAAATCAGAGTTCCAGACTCTGGACAAATTTCCTATCAGATACCTATGTTTTGGATTCTAGCATTGGCTCCTTAAGCTGCCCATATTACATTAGAACAGCCACATGCATTCCACATCACATTATTTATAAATAAGCTTCATTACAAAATATTGATGCCTTAAAGCTAGTGTGTGGAAGCAGCCAGAACACATGGTAGTGAGAACCATAATGCAAATGTTCTCTGCTGGGAACATGCTCCATAAAAGCCTCAGCCCCAATTAATACTGAATGTGAACAAATGGTCAAAATCAACATCTGAAACAAAAATGGTGTTTCCAATATCTTTCCCGTATCTGCATCATTGCAATTACACTTTGGCTAGTGACTAGGTTTTTCCTTTATGACTCCTTCCTGACCCAGTCCTTTCAAGTTTGCTTGAATTCCCAATTTAAAATGGGACTTCCCTTTTTTTTAAACAATAGAATCAGAATTTGAACCAAATTCTAGTTGAGTCCCGGCCTCTCTTTTTCCCACTGCATGAAAAGAATTTAAATGTCTTTCTCTCCTAATACAGTTTAAAGTCCTTCCCTGAAGGACCTGTGACTGAAACATTTCTATCATGAAAAGTACCTAGTTTAAGTTGGTGCTCAATTGTTTATTTCCTTATGTTTCCAAAAGCATTTATAAAACATTTTCCATGTGCCTAGCAAATATGTTTCAGAAACTCAAGAAATGTTCCTATCTGGTACTATTAATCTAGAAGACACAGATCTGATGAAGCTGTTAAAATAAAATCGTTCCACAAACTAAGCTAAAAATTAAAGTTAAAAAGATATGGGACTCCTCTTTATTCCAAGCCCCTTGCCTGAAAACCAGCCAAATCAGTTACCCTGTAATGCTTGAAGCTGACGCATAATGAAAAAGATTAAAAGGTACCTTTCCACACACACACAAACAGAATTAATATTTCCTTTGGACAAGAGTTAAAAAACAAACAAAAAAGGCAGAACAGATACTGAAATTAATGCTCATGAAGGAAAGAGATATCATATACTCACTCAAGCCAAAATCTTAGGAATCATTCATAATTTTTCCTCTTCTCTCACAACTAATATACAATCTATCAGCAAGTCCTGGGTTGTATTTTTTTCCCCCTGAATACATCCCAGATTATACCAGTTCTCAAAATACAAATATTCCACACCTCTGCCCTGGGCTTTTACCACAGCAGCTTACAAACTGGTCTCCCTGAATACCACCACATAGCATTAGCAATACCATTGAGGTCTTCTGCCTATTATTCCTTGCCTTTCACCAAATATCCCAGTTCCTGATGGCAACAATATACTACTCAGTTGTTTTATCTTACCATACACACATCCTGACCTGGATATATAGCTAGATTTGTTTATTTCATTTTTTGTTTAGTTTTTAGGGATTGCTTTTAGTTTTTAAATTAGTTTTATAATTATGTAAAATATTTACCTGATTTAAAAAAATCCACCTATAAAACAATGTCTAACCAGAGAAGGCTAGCTGATATCTCTCTGTCTTGTCCAATTTATTCACTTCCATTCCCTACGGGTAACTATATATGTATACTGTTTGTATTGTAACTATCCATTGACATTTATTGAGATTGGGTTTATAAAAATATTTGCAATATTTCAGGTACATTTGAAAGAAGATATAATTTTTATTATGATGGTTTACAGTTTGATATGTACTTACATTATCTACTTTATTGGTTATATTTTTAGGTCTTTTTATTCTTGCTATTTTTGTCCTTTTGATCTGTCTTGAATTACAAAAGGTATATTGTAGTCTCAGGGAGAAGGAAAGATGGCGGAGGAGTAGGGGACCCTATTTCAGCTGGTCCCTGGAATTGAGCTGGATATCTACCAGACCACTCTGAGCACCCATGAAACCAGCCTGAGATGTAAGAAGATCTGGATCTCTACAAACAGAACATTGCAGGCGTTTGGTTTTGAGGTATGAAGTGGGGAGCCATGATTCTGCTGGCAGATATCTGAGGATAAACGGCAGCGGGAGGGAGCCTGTCCATGCGGATCCTACACCGCTGGTGAGCAACAGCCTCGCACGCTGGGGACTGGGCACAGACTCGACCGGTAGTGGCAGGGAAAAGACTTTAGGGCAGCACCCGGGTGGGAAACCTGGAGCAGCGGGGTCGCGCATGTGAACTGGGAGCACCTGGTGGTTTTAGAAGCACAAAGGGCAGAGACGTGCTCGGACCTGGAGGCAGGACTGGGGGCGCTGTGGAGGGGTGCACAACCCAGGATGCTGCAGTTTATAGCAGCATGGACAGAAACGGAGACGGTGTGGCCTGGAGAGCTCACTGAAGAACAGACTGTGGTCTCTCTGCTCTGAGGCAGAGGGTTGGAAACGGTCTCTTCTGCTCTGACTCGCAGAAGAGACGCAGAAAGCCGCCAGGGAAAGCCACCAGAGAACAAAGCCCCCAAAACTGATTCCCACTGAGCCCATCCCCTGCCACAGGAGGGCAGGGCAACTCCGCCCAAACAGGGTTGCCTGAGTAACAGCACAGCAGGCCCCTCCCCCAGAAGACAGGCTGGAAAAACAAAAGGCCAGCAACCCTAAGGTCCCTAGAAAACAGGTGCATCTTGCTTGGGTTCTGGTCAATAATTTGGACTCTATACATTCCCTCAAACACCCGTCAACAGAATGACTAGGAGGAGGAATCCCCAAAATAGGAAAGACTCAGAGATCATGACTTATGCTGCAGATTTACAAATGGATGCAGATATAACCAAGATGTTGGAGATGGAATTCAAGCTAGCAATTGTGGACAGTGGCTAGAATGGAGAAATCAATTAATGGCAACATAGAGTCTCTAAGGGCAGAAATGAAAGCTGAATTGGCAAAACTTAAAAATGCTATCAATAAAATCCAATCCAATCTAGATAATCTAACAGCTAGGGTAACTGAGGCAGAAGAACGAATAAGCAACCTGGAAGACAATATAATAGATAAAAAGGGAAAAGAGGAGGCAAGGGGAAAACAACTCAGAATCCATGAAAATAGAATCAGAGAAATAAGTGACACCATGAAGGGTTCCAATACCGGAATAATTGGAATCCCAGAGGGAATGGAGAGAGAGAGAGGACTAGAAGATGTATTTGAGCAAATCATAGCTGAGAATTTCTCTAATCTGGGAAATGAAACAAACATTCGCGTCCTAGAGGCAGAGAGGACCCCTCCCAAGATCAAGGAAAACAGGCCAACACCCTGGTATGTAATAGTAAAACTTGCAAATCCTAGAACCAAGGAAACCATCTTAAGGGCAGTTAGGGGGGAGAGATTCCTTACGTACAAAGGGAGGAACATCAGAATAACGTCAGACCTATCCACAGAGACCTGGCAAGCCAGAAAGGCCTGGCAAGACATATTCAGGGTATTAAATGAGAAGAACACGCAGCCAAGAATACTTTATCTGGCAAGGCTGTCATTTAGAATGGATGGAGAGATGCAGAGCTTCCACAACCGGCAGAAATTGAAAGAATATGTGACCACTGAGCCGGCCCTGCAAGAAATATTAAGAGGGGTTCTATAAAAGGAGAAAGACCCCAAGAGTCATATACAATAGAAATTTATAGGGACAATCTATAAAAACAACGTCTTCATGGGCAACATGATGACAATTCATAGCTTTCAATAATCACTCTCAATGTGAATGGACTAAATGCTCCCATAAAACAGCACAGGGTTGCAGATTGGATAAAAAGACAGGACCCATCCATATGCTGCCTACAAGAGACTCATTTTGAACCTAAAGATACATCCAGACTGAAAGATGGAGATCCATCTTCCATGCCAGCAGACCTCAAAAGAAAGATGGGGCAGCAATTCTTAGATCAGACAAATTAGATTTTAAACTAAACTCTGTAATTAGAGACACAGAAGGACACTATATCATTCTTAAAGGGTCTGTCCAACAAGAAGATCTAACAATTGTAAATATCTATGCCCCCAACATGGGAGCAGCCATCTACATAAGCCAACTGTTAACCAAAATAAAGAGTCATATTGATAACAATACGTTAATTGTAGGAGACCTCAATACTCCACTCTCAGCAATGGACAGATCATCTAAGCAGAAAATCAACAAGGAAACAAGAGCTTTGAATGATACACTGGACCAGATGGACCTCAAAGATATTTACAGAACATTCCACCCTAAAATAACAGAATACTCATTCTTCTCAAGTGCACATGGAACTTTCTCCAGAATAGACCACATACTGGGTCACAAATCAGGTCTCAACCGATACCAAAAGATTGAGATTATTCCCAGCATATTCTCAGATGACAATGCTTTAAAACTGGAACTCAATCACAAGAAAAAATTTGGAATAAATTCAAACACTTGGAAGCTAAAGACCACTCTACTCAAGAATGTTTCGGTCAACCAGGAAATCAAAGAAGAACTTAAACAATTCATGGAAATCAATGAGAACAAAAACACATCGGTCCAAAACCTATGGGATACTGCAAAGGCAGTCCTAAGGGGGAAATACATAGCCATCCAAGCCTCACTCAAAAAAATAGAAAAATCCCGAATTCACCAACTAACTCTACACCTTAAAGAACTAGAGAAAAAGCAACAAATGATGCCTAAGCCACGCATTAGAAGAGAAATAATTAAAATTAGAGCAGAGATCAATGAATTAGAAACCAGAAACACAGTAGATCAGATCAACAAACTAGAAGTTGGTTCTTTGAAAGAAATAATAAGATCAATAAACCACTGGCCAGACTTATCCAAAAGAAAAGAGAAAGGACCCAAATTAATAAAATTATGAATGAAAGGGGAGAGATCATGACTAACACCAAGGAAATAGAAACAATTATTAGAAATTATTATCAACAACTATATGCCAATAAACTGAGAAATCTGGATGAAATGGAGGCCTTCCTGGAAACCTATAAGCTGCCAAGACTGAAACAGGAAGAAATTGACAACCTGAATAGGCCAAAAACCACTAACAAAATTGAAGCAGTGATCAAAAACCTCCCAAAAAACAAGAGTCCAGGGCCTGATGGATTCCCTGGGGAATTGCAGCAAACATTCAAAGAAGAAATAATACCTATTCTACTGAAGCTGTTTCAAAAAATAGAAACAGAAGGAAAACTTCCAAACTCACTCTATGAGGCCAGCATTACCTTAATCCCCAAACCAGGCAAAGACCCCATCGAAAAGGAGAATTTCAGACCAATATACCTGATGAATATGGATTCCAAAATCCTCAACAAAATCCTAGCTAATAGGATCCAACAATACATTAAAAGGATCATCCACAACGACCAAGTGGGATTTATCCCCGGTTGCAAGGGTGGTTCAACATTCGCAAATCAATCAATGTGATAGAACACATTAATAAGAGGAGGTAGAAGAACCACGTGGTACTCTCAATTGATGGAGAAAAAGCATTTGACAAAATACAACATCCTTTCCTGATTAAAACTCTTCAGAGTATAGGGATAGAGGGAACATTCCACAAGTTCATAAAATTCATCTATGAAAAACCCACAGCGAATATCATCCTCAATGGGGAAAAGCTGAGAGCCTTTCCCTTAAGATCAGGAACACATCAAGGATGCCCACTCTCGCCACTATTGTTCAACATAGTACTAGAAGTCCTAGCAACAGCAATCAGACAACGAAAAGAAATAAAATATATTCAAATTGGCAAAGAAGTCAAACTCTCTCTTTTCGCAGACGACGTGATACTTTATGTGGAAAACCCAAAAGACTGCACCCCCAAATTACTAGAACTCATACAGCAATTCAGTAATGTGGCAGGATACAAAATCAATGCACAGAAATCAGTTGCTTTCTTATACACTAACAACGCAACTGTAGAAAGAGAAATTAGAGAAATGATTCCATTTACAATAACACCAAAAACTGTAAGATACCTTGGAATAAGCCTAACCAAAGAGGTAAAGGATCTATACTCTAGGAACTATAGAACACTCATGAAAGAAATTGAAGAAGACAGAAAAAGATGGAAAAATATTCCATGCTCATGGATCGGGAGAATAAATATTATTAAAATGTCTATGCTACCCAGAGCAATCTATACCTTCAATGCCATCCCGATCAAAATTCCAATGACATTTTTCAAAGTGCTGGAACAAATAATCCTAAAATTTGTATGGAAACAGAAAGATCCCGAATCGCCAAGGAAATGTTGAAAAAGAAAAACAAAGCTGGGGGCATCACATTGCCCGATTTCAAACTATATTACAAATCTGTGATCACCAAGACAACATGGTACTGGCACAAAAACAGACATATAGACCAATGGAACAGAATAGAGAACCAGATATGGACCGTCAACTCTATGGTCAAATAATCTTTGACAAAGGAGGGAAAAACATGCAATGGAAAAAAGACAGTCTCTTCAATAAATGGTGCTGGGAAAATTGGATAGCCACATGCAGAAGAATGAAACTTGACCATTTTCTAACACCATTCACAAAGATAAACTCAAAGTGTATGAAAGACCTCAATGTGAGACAGGAATCCATCAAAATCCTAGAGAAGAACATAGGCAGTAACTTCTTTGACATCGCCCACAGCAAAGTCTTTCAAGATACATCTCCAAAAGCTAGTGAAGCAAAAGCAAAAATGAACTTTTGGGACTTTATCAAGATAAAAAGCTTCCGTACAGCAAAGGAAACAGTCAACAAAACAAAGAGGCAACCCACAGAATGGGAGAAGATTTTTGCAAATGACACTACAGATAAAGGGCTGGTATCCAAGATCTATAAAGAACTTCTCAAACTCAATACCCAAAAAACAAATAATCAAGTCAAAAAGTGGGCAGAAGACATGAAAAGACACTTCTCTGAAGAAGACATAGAAATGGCTAACAGACACATGAAAAAATGTTCATCATCATCAGCCATCAGGGAAATTCAAATCAAAACCACATTGAGATACCAAATTATACCCGTTAGAATGGCAAAAATGGACAGGGAAAGAAACAACAAATGTTGGAGAGGTTGTGGAGAAAGGGGAACCCTCTTCCACTGTTGGTGGGAATGCAAGTTGGTACAGCCACTTTGGAAAACAGTGTGGAGGTGCCTCAAAATTTTAAAATAGAGCTACCCTATGACCCAGCAATTGCACTACTGGGTATTTACCCCAAAGACACAGATGTAGTGAAAAGAAGGGATATATGCACCCCATTGTTCATAGCAGCAATATCCGCAATAGCCAGACTGTGGAAAGAGCCTAGATGCCCTTCAACAGATGAATGGATAAAGAAGACGTGGTCCATATATACAATGGAATATTACTCAGCCATCAGAAAGGATGAATACCCAACTTTTACATCCACATGGATGGGACTGGAGGAGATTATGCTAAGTGAAATAAGTCAAGCAGAGAAAGTCAATTATCATATGGTTTCACTTATTTGTAGAACATAAGGAATAGTATGGAGGACATTAGGAGAAGGAAGGGAAAAATGAATTCCATTTTATATGGAATTTTATTCCAAACTATATGGAATATAATAGAAAAATCTATTCCACATATAAAATGACTAATTCCCAGAAATGTTTGGTGGCTTATCCATATACACACAAGCTATTAAATGTTCTCTCCTAATCTATATTCACACAACCATTACATGTTATCTCTAATCAAAGGTGGTTTCTCCTTTGCTTTTGTAGAAAAAAGAATTTTTATTCAGTGCTGAGCATATATTCATTCCTTTGCTGACTTTCTGCTGTCTTGAATGGAGAAATGATCAGTGAATACTATTGTTCAATTACTCTGTCAGATTGTTGTAAGAATTTCTTATTGCTGCTTGTACAAAAGTAAAAGTAAAGTAAAATCAGTAAGATAACTATGTACAGAAAAAGTACTTAAACATTGTAATAAAATTGTGATCATATTGAAGATCTATAACTAATAGGAGAAACATATTAAAAGAGGAAATAAATATATCAATAAGTAAATAAGCCACATATGTGTGCCTGTGAGTGTGTGTGTATACAAAGTTTTACACAGCAAGAGATTTTACTCCCAGCTGAAATGTAAATAATTTGTGTGAGAAATAAATAAATCCTGACTGAATGTCCCTGAACCTTGATTGTTGTGGAAACTGCCATCATAAGACTTTCCTTCACCCATTTGCCCTAGTAATAAGATTTTCCAATAGATAATTTTCTATTCAAACAATCATAAAATTGAAATTTATTAAATACATTCATTGACAGGCTTTTGGTTCCACTCCGACCTTGGAGTGATTCTCAAGGAGACTCCAGGCTAGGAAAGAGAGGAAGAGACTAAGTAATAATTTCTGGAGGACCTATCATATGTGGGTTGGTGCAAGTTCAGCTTGGGAAAGTACCTTTATCTTTCATACTTACTCTTCCTTCTTGGGACTTGGCAATTTCATGCCTTCAATTGCCAATTTAAATTCATAATGATCCAAAATGTAGACTTAAAATGCACCTTTCATTCATTTTTTCACCAAGGCCTCATCTTTTTTTTTTTTTAAAGATTTACTTACTATTTTAGAGAGAGAGAGAGAGTACAAGTGGGGAGGGGGCAGAGGGAGAGGGAGAGAGAGAATCCCAAACAGGTTCCATACCCAGCACAGAGATGGATGTGGGTCTTAATCTCACTACACCAAGATCACAACCTGAGCCAAAATCAAGAGTTGGATGCTCAAACAACTGAGACACACAGGCACCCCAAGGCCTCATCTTTTTATGGGGTGCAGAGAATGTGTGGGACTATATAGCACAATTCTGCTTGGTGAGTCCTATCTGAGCAGTAGCCTTGAATTCTTACTATATTCTGTCATAGTAGGTAACTTTACAATATACCCTCATTTCACCATAGTGATTTTTTTCTCTCTAACAAGACCCAGTAAATATAGGAAAACTAATGGATATCTTACATCCACCACTATTGCTTTATTGCAACGGGACTACTTCAAGTTAATATTCCTATGTAAAGAAACCTCTTTATTATACAATGAGATTTCACTTTCCTATGTGGTAACTATCACCTCTATTGATATGTCTTTTGATGACTCACTGATGCCTGAGGGCTAAACCTCACTCCACCACTTCAAAAGGACAGTTCCACAGGCCCTCCCACCTCTTCCCAACAGCTTTAACCTGGATCATGAGACTTTGAGCTCAAATCACATGTATGTTTCATACATTACTAAGATCCATCTATACAGGACTCAGTTATTTGAATAGTAATCCATGGGATTTGAGTCATATTCCTTCCAAACATAAATTATAACCCTATAAAGACCTAACTGTAGGCCTTTTCAAGTGGGCCAGCTTAATCTTTCTGCAATGCCTCCAAGAAAACAAATACAAACAAAAATTTAATAAAGCTCTAAGTTAATCAAAGTTAATCGATTTTTTTAGTTTCTGAAACATCAAATAAATATGGATTCAGAGAAGTAATTTAATTTGATTGGTTTCTGTGGTTAATAAAATGGGTAATTTCAAGAGACAAACCAAAAACAGACTCTTAACTATAAAGAACAAACTGATGGTTACCAGAGAGGAGGTTACTGTGGGGGGATGGGGGTATAGGTGAAGGGGATTAAGAATACACTTATGATGAGCACCGAGTAATGTAAAGAATTGTTAGATTATTATATTATTCACCTGAAGCCAATATAAGATTGTATGTTAATTATACTGGAATTAAAATAAAAATAAATAAAAGAAATTGGGTAATTTCTTCAATAATTAAGTATACTTTAACTCCCCAGATATGTAAATATTCATCCTACTTTGTAGGAAAATATAAATTTCTCTCCATCCATAGAAATATCAATCAAAAAACAAAGTAGAATTTAACAGACTTGGCCCTATCAAATCCAAGATCCCACCTCTCAAATATTCTTAACAAAGATAGCAAAAACATTTAGTAAGGTATAGCAACAATACAGCCATGAAATTATAGTCAAAACCACCTGAACTAAAATAGAAATAAAGAGAAAAGGATGTTTTTCAGAGTTATTTATAAATTAGAAATGATAGAACTTGGTCCCTGATTTGTTATCTCTCCTTAAGGAGAGAATTTAGTGGTATAACAATTACTTGTGATATATATGTATTATGAGCAGGCAACTAGCAATGTCTAGGTTCTACCCACTATCCTGAAGGAGAGACAAGGAGTAGCCCCCTTCTTTTCTGAGTTCTGCACCAGTAATACATGAGGAGATATGGTCCAAAAGTCCTTAACTTCAGTTCTGTAATCTATCACACACACTTTTCTTTTTTCCCCAGTAGATTTAACAGACAATCATGTGTCAAACAGAAATATGTTTCCTCCTCTTGAGGGATAAGAAGAGCAGATCTGGTAAACTCTGCTTCTACATTTATGAGGTCACAGACACATTAGCTATCATTGCTCTTTTATGTAGTCTGAGACCATCAGGTGGGCAGTGTTGGGGAGGGTAGAATATTTCATGTCTCTCATTATATTTCTTCCTCTGCTTATGCAAAAGAGAAAAACCATTCTACTTCCATTTTTTACTATTCCGAGCATATTTGCTAGCTTCTGTACAAGAAAAAAACAAAAAAACATGGTAATATAGGGAATAATACAGGACACGAATTTGGGCATGCATTTCTTGGTGACCAGGGTACCTGTGTCCTAAGAGGGCCAAGTTTAAACTCCATATCCTTTCTTGCACTACTAAACATGAATAGGAATGTAAAAAGGCCCTGAACCTTCTGGGAAAGTTGGCCATTTCCTCTCTTCATTTCCTATGTCCATGTGGCAAGTACACAGGTCCTGGCCCATAGGGATGGATTGTTCATCTTGGTTCATGTCATTGTTGGGTAGCAGACTCAAGGACTCTCAGGCAGTTCTCTACCTCTATGCAGACATGCTTTCACATGCTTGTCCAAAAGTTTAAGATAACCCAGATAACACACCTGGACTTAAAACTAATGTATGAAACTTATGCTTGCTAAGGGGTATTAAGTATTAGGAAGTGGTACAGCATGAAGTAAGAGAGATAGCCTTAAGACTAGTCTTAATGTTAAAAATAAAAGTCTTAGCTTATTTCAATTGTGATTGACGTTAGGCTAGTCACTATGACTTTCAACGTCTTTTTCTATAATATGAGAACAGTAATAATAGCTAATCATACTAATTGTCCCACATATCCTTTATCAGGCCAAATGTCACTAACATCTACAGAGTCTTCTAAGCTAAATTTCAAATCTTGATTTTTTTTCCCTCACCCATCCCATTCAATAGACAAGTTTTCAGATCCTATAAATTCTATAGAAAAGTCTAATAATGATTAAAGAGTTAAGCAATCAGAGATTAACAACATTTGAATCCCATTAAGTGGAAAATATAAGAATATAAAATTTTCTTACCACATTCTGACAGATTGAAAACATATTCATGCCAAACTGATTTGAATAAAGAAAAAGCAACAAGGATGTAGTACAGAGAATTTGAAAGGATAAATTAATCTCATTCCTCTGGAGAGTTGTAAGCATGTATGAAATCATCATGAGATACCACAAACCAGAACAAGTAACACCTTGATTGAAAATCCAAGGATCAAAAATATTGTCAAAAGTGAAGAAGGGAACATTTTAGATATAGAGTATCTATAATAGAAATAATGAAATTTAGAGTAAATAAAAACACAATATATGAAATATGGAAATATTTGACTGATAAAATGTATAAATACTGTTGAACAATAAACAAACAAACAAATAAATAAATAAAAACTTTCATTATTATTATAATATATCAAGGTATATTATTATATACATATATCAAAACTCACCAGATTGTACACATGAAATATGCATAGTTCATTGCAAGTATATTTACCATGATGAAGCAGTGAAAAAATGCACTTATCAAAAATTTTTGGAAAATGATAGTATGGATTATTTTGGCTACTGAGGTTATAGACTTTATCAGTGATCCTTTTGTGTATTCTCTTTACACCATATCCAAAGAAAAGATATTTCTCATTTAATTTTGCCAATTCCTCAAATAATTCCCTGACTCTGCCTTCCTGGTTTCTTAAAGACCAATGGACTCTACTATAGGTTCAGGCTGGGCCCATTTCATTTCCATCTGGGTGAAAATTCATGAGTAGAAACCTCACTGTCAACTTGTGGTCCTGAAATCAAGTCATACTTGGCAGCTCATGAGTCAGTGGTCCAGCCACAACTGATCTGACCACATTTTTCCTATACTGCCAGCTAGATGTAGAGTCTAATGTGTGAAAACAAACCTTTCTATGTTTGCAGGCTTTGATTTCTATCTCAAGATAGCCCTGCCAGGTGGGCTATCTGTTCTGACATCGTTCTATAGGTCAATTCTAAGACTAGTACTTCAACCCTTCTCAGGAATAGCATACTCCAGCCCAAGTGCCAACCATTTGCTCATGCCCCCAGCTACCTTCCCTCTTTCTAATTTCCTTCTTATACCCAGCCATGTTATTCCTTGCTTTTTCCTGATGTACAGTAATATATAGACTGAATAGTATTTCTGCCTGACTGCAAAGCATTGGATCAGTGCCTGATTTTCTACTGATGCACCTATCCAACTCATTGGATACTCTGAAACAAACTGCAGCATGAATGAGCTCAAACACTAGTCACACCAGAAAAGATAGGTATTGTGGTGCCATTTGGTCTCCACAAAGAGCTGTCCCTGCTTCCATATCGTGTGGTGCTACCTAAGTCTGGTCTTGTCTCCAATGTCTTGGTTCAGTAATGATGAAGTCCCATCATGCCTTAATCTTTAACACTGCCATCAAGCCTTGATTCTCTGATACAGTAAAGAATTTAGAAAAGGACAAGGACTGTGGATTATAACGTGATCTAAATGGTTTCTTAAAATTCCCTTCCTACTAGGAAGGATGATAAATGATCCCTTGGAAACACAAAAGAAAAGATAATTATTGGTTCTGCTCCTTGATGAAATGAAAGACAGAATCTGCTGACTAAAAAGTAAACTAAGAAAAAGAAAAACCTGGGCTTTCTACTAAAGGCAGAACTCTTCATATTTTTTCAAATCCATATAATATGCCAGCATCCTTTTTCAAATAGCTTCAGTAAGAATTAGGAATGGAAACTTTAGAAAATCAAGTTTCTCAAATGCTTCCAAGAATTTTTTTCAATCAAATACATTTGTTCTTCCAATGAGATCTTTGCTTCCAGAATTTGTTTTTCCATCATAGTCAACTTCTGATTGCTCTATTTATGCTAATATGTAGATAGAAATAAACACAATGGGCACAGAAAACCAAACCTATCTGACTGAATTCATCTTGCTGGGCCTTTCTTCAGATTGGCAGATCCAGATCCTACTGTTTGTGGTGTTTCTCATCATCTACCTGCTAACTCTGGAAATCTTCTCATCATAGTGATAATTCATATTGACTCTCGACTTCATACACCAATGTACTTCTTCCTTAAAAACTTGTCATTTACTGATCTCTGTTTCTCTACAATGATCATCCCCCAGATGTTATTCCATTTGCTGGTAATGAGAAAAACCATTTCCTTTGCTGGGTGTTCAATTCAGATGATTTTTTTCCTAGTAGTTGGGTGTACAGAAAGTTCCCTCTTAGCAGTGATGTCCTATGACTGGTATGTGGCTGTCTGCAAGCCCCTTCACTACTCCACCCTCATGACCCAGAGGTTGTGTGTACAGCTGACCATAGGGTCCTGGGCCACTGGAGCATTTGTGTCTCTAGTAGACACAACATTTACTTTATGTCTGTCATACCACGGACAGAACATAATTAATCATTATTTTTGTGAACCTCTTGCCCTCTTGAAGTTGGCTTCAGAAGAAACCTACAAAGCTGAGATGGCCATCTTTGCAATGGGTGTGGTAATTCTCCTTGGTCTTCTCTCCCTCATCTTTTTCTCCTACTGGAATATTATCTCCACTGTGATTCAGATACAGTCAGGTGAGGGGAGGCTCAAGGTCTTTTCTACTTGTGGTTCTCATCTCATCATTGTTGTCTTCTTCTATGGCTCAAAAATATTTACCTACGTGCATCCAAATTCCAAGAAAATAAGTGAAGGGGATAAGGTGATCTGTGTTATACTCAGTCATAACATCCATGATGAACCCATTCATTTATAGCCTGAGAAACAAAGATATGAAGGAGGCATTTAGGAAAGTATTTGGAAGATAGACCCTCTCAGAGGCAATGATCTTTATATTGATATACAACTGTGCGAATGAAGACATTTCAAACTGGTTCAACATTTTTAACAGCTTTCTCTCTGAACTATCTCTAGGCTGATACATCTCTAGGCTGTACAAGGGTCATACATGTACCCTTATACATCTAGGATGTTTTCAGGTTTGTCAGCTGCATCTTGCTCAGGCTTCTTCTCTGTGGTTATAGCTTGCTTGTCTCATAACAGCTTTTTTGCTATTATATTACACATATATAATATAAATTATATTTACATATCATATGAATATTTTTATATATCAAACAGGATCTTCATTTATACTTCATTATACTGTATTATTGATTCACTAATGCATTTTCACCCAGAGATAGTGTTGTTGAGCCTTTTGGTTCTAAACTCCATAGCTGCTTGTCGGCCTCATCCCATGCTAACATTATCTACAGCTATCCACAGATACTAGAATCCTACCTGATGTCAATATGCTAGACTCTACAATTTCCTGTGAGAAAAATATCAATTTTTTTTACCCTAAAACTCTGATATGGAACCCTGTTTATTGTTTTGTTTTGTTTTGGGGGGGTTGTTTTGTTTTGCTGTAGAGTCCCAAAATACTGCTATAGTCAATTCAACTACACATGGAGGAGCTACTGGCTTAGACAGTAATGTGTGGGATCTCATATTCCAGCATACATCTTTCATATATCACATACTCCTTCCATCCAAGGACAATTGCTGGGTTGAAGGAACTAGAATTAAGAAGCAACGTGCCTACATCAGAACTCTCTTATCAGAAACGTCTGTGACACCAATATACCACAGCTGTTCCCCCCTCAGACATGCTCTTCCCTCTTCTGCAGGTTTGATTGTGACAGTACCCACTAAGTTCTCCTTTTTGGAAAGTGGAAAAGGATGGCTGACATACGAGAAGCAATCCCAGAAGATGTAGCTTGTTCTGTGGGATTAAATGGCCCCTTTAGCCTTTTTAGTAACTGCTATAACCTCAGTTTTGGCAAAAGCACCACTGGTAATGCTTGTGGCTACTCACTGATGTTCAACATGTGCACTGCCCCTCGCTTGGAAGAAAATCCACTGTTGTGGATTAGAGCTAAAGCTCTAACTGCAGGTATTAAGTGGAATTGACCCAACTCTTCATTGGCATGTAGAAACACTACCAATTTCCATCCTTGGTTGCACAGCCTGTGAGCCATGAAAAACATAGCTAGGGGTCATCAAAGTTCTGGCCATTTCTCCCCCCAGGATTGTCTCTTTCTCCTGGCAGAAGTCCTATGACACAAACATATACCATTTGTACTTCATTTTCCAGACTTACAAATATCCCCTGATTGTCCCACCCCATCTGCCATGGAGCTGTTTGTAGGGATTCTTGTCATATAGAAAAGAGTGCTGCTAACCATAGCCAAACCCTGCTTTCACACAGCAAGAAGAATATGGGAAATTTTATCTTTTACCAGGAGCAGTTTCAACTTGGAGTTGTGCTCTCACTTCGTGACCATCTGTAAACAAAGTAACTGTGGATGAAGTATGGCAGGAGCCAGAGAAAATGAGAACTTGATGAAAATCAAGCTTGCCACATTGAGGTCCGGCTGCTCCAGCTTCAATGTCCATAGCCTGTCCTGGGTGTCTAGGGCTGGTCATTCTGTGTCACGATGTCCTTGCTGAATTGAATGCATTGTGTGCAGAATGATTCTGCATGGGAGAATAAATGTATGCAATAATAGAGTCACTAGACAGGTGTGAGTTGTTCTTACCAGATTATGTGTTCCAGCATGATCTTATACAAGGTAACAAAAACTGGTCTTGTACTACAGATTCTTTGAGAAGTTATGTTATAAATAATAGCATTTGCTTTTTTTAAATTGAAGTATAGGTGACATACAATATTATATTAGTCTCAGGTGTACAACATAATGATTTCATATTTATATACATCACATAATGCTCACCACAATAGATGTAGATATCATCTGCCACCTGACAAAGTTATTATTATATTGTTGGCCAATTCCCTATGCTGTACTTTACATCTCGTGACTTACTTATTTTATAACTGAATGTTTGTACCTCTTAATCTCCTTCACCTATTTCACCCATCCCCTTACCCCCTTCCATCTGGCAATTACCAGTTTGTTCTCTGTATTTATGAGTCTGTTTCTGTCTTACTTTATTTGTTTTGTTTCTTAAATTCCACATATAAGCAAAATCATATGGTACTTGTCTTTTTCTGCCTAACATATTTTACTTAGCATAATATACTCTAGGTCCATCCATGTCATTGCAAATGGCAAGATTCCATTCATTTTTATGGTGGAGTAATATTCCATTGTATACATAAACTACATCTTCTTTATCAATTCATCTATTGATGGACACTTAGGTTGTTTCCATATCTTGGCTAAATAATGCGGCAATGAACATAGGGGTGCATATATCTTTTCAAACTAGTCTTTTCATTTTCTTCATTTAACTACCCAGAAGTGGAATTGAATGACATCTACTTTTAGATATGCTGCGGCTTCATGGCCGTTCAGAAGCTCACTTTCCAACTCCCTCTTTACTTGTTATTAAGTAAAAGGGAATTTATATCACATAATTGGAATGATTATTGAAAAAGTGGCCATGGATCACTTTGAGTTATGTAAAAACTATATAACTGATCTCATTAGGGAACTGGTGGAGTCAACAGGGTAAGAAAACACAGATACTGATATATATTTTTAAAATAAAAATATCAGTCTCTGGCTGACAAGACTGAGTTTTATTGCAGTTGCCCAGGAGAGAGATGCTGGTCTTAACTAGGGTTGTAGCAATGGGGGAGCCAGAGGAGATGGTAAGACACGTGGATAGATAGGATATACAAGATGAAAAAAGAGAGTAATGAAATATCCCTAAGTCTTTGGCCTGAGCAATGCTGTGGATGCTGGGGGAGACTCAAAAAGGGAAGAGTCTGGTGAAGAAATCAAGAATTCTCTTCTGGACTTGTTTACATGGCCCTTTGTTATGTGCTGACTTTGTTCTCACTCCACCCTTTTATAGTTGAATAGCTACCTATAATAAAGCCTTCATTTAAACAGTCCTGACATCTTAAGCTGCATCGCCCACCTGTAGTTTAGGGTTTTGTCCCCCTCCCCTTCCATTAGCAGAAGATTTTAATTAAAGCGTTTTTAGTACAATTGCACACATGAGTTCTGAAGTCCTTGGTAGTACTTAGTTTGGTAGTCATCATACAGATGATGCAAAATATACTTTTGTCAGCTGTCTTTTATATTACTATCATTATTGAAACCTCCATTTTAAAAAATTCTGACAATTTGGAGACACAAGTGGTCCTTAGATTGATTTGAGAAACAGTAGGGTTGTACCTGATTATCAGATAAGATTCAGATATTTCAATTTGTGATTACAATGAAAAATGCCCCAGGGTATCCCTTATTGTAGAAAGGTTTTTAAAAAAGTGAATAGCACAATTGCTCCAGGGAATGCCCTGTTTACAATAGTTTTTAGGACCGCAGGCTTAAAGATTTACTCCCAGGAAAATTCTTAAGGCAGTTTCCTTGGTGAATTGGGGATTTTTTAAAAAAGATTTTATTTATTTATTTGACAGAGAGAGACACAGTGAGAGAGGAAACAAGGAGGGGGAGTGGGAGAGGGAGAAGCAGGCTCCCTGCTGAGCAAGGACCCCGATGAGGGACTTGATCCCAGGACCCTGGAATCATGACCTGAGCTGAAGGCAGGCGCTGAATGACTGAGCCACCCAGGCACCCCGTGAATTGGGGATTTTAATAAAATGGTGCTCCTTAGCTTGGGGTATAATAGGACTCATAGTCCAGACGATGTCCCAACCTTCAAAATATGTTGGTAAATAGCAATGGAAGTTGCCTATTAGGCTATGGATTAGCAGACTGCAGAAACCATAACTTCCTTCATTCATTAACTTTCTCTTCATCACTGACCCCGCTGTCCTGTGTTTGTCTCATGCCAGTCCTCCAGGTGAGAGCGGGTAAGGTGATAGGGGTCATTAATCCTTTTTGAGAGTCTGAAATTTTGATTCTGTTCATTGGGGTGGCCTCTGCCTTTCACTCGCCTCTCTCTTTTTTATCTGGCTTCTACAGAGAATGCATGCCCTTCTTTTTTACTGATTCTCTTGAGTGATAGCCTCATGAATCCTGTTTTACAACTCCTCTGGAGAGGATTAAGCTACTGACCAGAGATACCTGAGTGACTGCAAGGGCTGTGAATACCCACTGTCTCTCCTTTCGCACCAAAAGCTAACCTGCCAGATTACCCTCTGCCCCTTGTTGTCTCAATGTTCTCTTCTCAGGGATTCCCTCCTTGTTCCAATTAGCCACTGGGTTTGGACAGTGGGAGTAGGAAGGACCAGGATGGAACCTTGACCACCTGCCCTAGGGCACATAGGCAGAATCTTCTTGTGGTCAGACATCCCTGGATGGCACACAAGACTGTGTGAGTATGCTAATTTGTATGTGCAGGTATACACAAATCCAGGTATCTTGTCCCCTGTCACACTGAACTCACCCTTCTTTGTTTGGATGTGGGTAACATTTCATTCACTCTCTTTAACCTGGTGATCAATCTTGGGATCTTCTAAACCGAGATTGTACCAATCCCAGGTCATAGTTCAACATCTCAACAGTCAACATAGTTCCTTCTTCTAACTTACATATCTCTTGAGAGAGGGAATATGTTGGTGTGCTAATGTGTTGGTGTGCTAATGTGTTGGTGTGGAATGTCAGCATGACTCTATTTGTTCGCCCATTCAACTTACTTTTTTTTTAGGATTTTATTTTTAAGTAATCTCTACACCTAGTGTGAGGCTTGAATTCACAACCCCAAGATCAAGAATCACATGCTCTACCAACTGAGCCAGCCAGGCGTCCCTCCCAACTCACTTTTAAACCTCCACTATGTCTCAGGTGATACTGACAAACAGATAATAAAGATAAGTTTACATATGTTTTACTGTCTTGAAGAAAAAACAGTCCAGGGAAATGAAAGAAAAGAAAGAAAGAAAAGAAGAAAGAAAAAGAAAGAAGGAAAGAAAGAAAGAAAGAAAGAAAGAAAGAAAGAAAGAAAGAAAGAAAGAGAAAGAAAGAAAGAAAGAAAGAGAAAAAGAAAGAGAAAGAAAGAAAGAAAGAAAAAGAAAGAAAGAAAAAGAAACTTCAAATTCCTTCACAGGACCATTCTGGTCCCTCTAACTTTACCACGCAATAACTGTCTAAAGTCAGCTTTAATGTACTTACTTACTTTTAGTTTGTTTAATTTTTTATTTAAATTCAATTTAGTTAACATATACTGATATATGTATTTGTATATATAATATATAATATATAATATAATATATAATATATATATTTCCAGGGTAGAATTTAGTGATTTATCAATTGCATATAACAACCAGTGCTCATTCCATCAAGTGCCCTTCTTAATGCCCATCATCCAGTTATCCCATACCCCCCTTCACCTTCCCTACAGCAACCCTCAGTTTGTTTCCTATAGATAAGAGTCTCTTATGGTTTGTCTCCCTCTCTGGTTTCATCTTGTTTTATTTTTCCCTCCATTCCCTATGATCCTCTGTTTTCTTTCTTAAATTCCACACATGAGTGAAATCATATGATAATTGTTTTCCCCCGACTGACTTATTTCACTTAGTATAATATCCTCTATTTCCAACCACATCATTGCAAATGGTAAGATTTCATTTTTTGATGGCTGAGTAATATTCCATTATATATATATGATATATATATCACATCTTCTTTATCCATTCATCTGTTGATAAACATAAGGGCTCTTTCCATAGTTTGGCAATTATGGACATTGCTGCTATAAACACTGGGATGCAGGTGCCCCTTTGAATCACTATGTTTGTATCCTTTGGGTAAATACCTAGTAGTGCAATTGCTGGATCATAGGATAGCTCTATTTTTAACTTTTTGAGGAATCTCCATACTGTTTTCCAGAGTGGCTGTACTACCTTGCATTCCCACCAGCAGTGTAAGAGTGTTCCTCTTTCTCTCATCCTTGCCAACATCTGTTGTTTCCTGAGTTAATTTTAGCCATTCTGACTGGTGTGAGGTGGTATCTCATTGTGGTTTTGATTTGTATTTCCCTGCTGCCAATGAGCATTTTTTCATGTGTCTGTTGGCCAAGACCGCCCAAAATTATTTAAAAATATCTATTCATATATACCTGACTGTTTTTGTGCCTACAGATAGCTCTGTCACAGTGGATTAGCTCTAAAACCAGTAAAATGGAGGTCTATAGATTTGTCTTCAAGGAGTGGATGTGGGGAATAGACAGATAAAATTGAATGAAAGTTTAACCTTCTCTACAATGAGTTTTTGAGTAAGAAAGAAAAAGAATTGCAGGATACAGAAAGAGTGAGAAAGCTTAAAAATTTTTCTGAATCTTTGTTTCATCATCTATGTACTGGGGATGATAATAACTACCTCAAATGAATATAAGACTTAAAAATAAGTGTACACAAACAATGACTGGCACCAGGGATCAACGCATGAAAATTAGTATTATTATTGCCAAAGGACTTTGTGCAAAGAGAGATAAAGTGTGGAGGACAGATTAAGGCATGTTTAAAGGATGCTATTGAGTGCAAAAACCAATGAGGCAGCCTTTTTTTACTGAGGTTCCTCAGCACCCTCTTCATACTAAAAACAAATAAGGGAAGAATTTATTTAAGGGCCAGGATCACAGACTATTATATCATTCTTTAATTTCCTATTCCTTGCTCAGACTGCTTCTTCAGGATTATTTTGCAAAAATAATGGGGAAAAAATCAGCCTTCATAAATGTTATCAGATAGTTTTATCAGATAGTTTGCAGCATAAAAACCTAACTAGTTTAAAGCAACATCAATTTGTTTGCTTCCAAACCTACGTAAAAGGAAGGATGCACTGTGAGCAGCACTATAGTCTTATCAGGACTATATGTATTCCTGCTAAAGTTTGGTCATGTAGCATATTCAGGATGATTTCTGCCCCTCTGGTGCTACTAAAAGATTCAAGGGGAGAGAAAATCAGAAATGACTCTCATCTGTCAAAACTACTGAGCAAAAAGAGAATTCTGTCTTCTGACATATGGAATCTGTTAAGAGATGTTAATCAATAGCCCAGTTTTGATGTTGATTAATACCTAAGTTACTCAGATATATTTTTTTATAACTGAACAATATGTGTTTCTTTTCTTGGTGCTGACATAGAAGCAGTAATAAATTTTCATGGGAGAAGAAAACCAAACCTGTGTGACTGAATTTGTCTTCCTGGGCCTCTCACAGGATCCACAGACACAAGTCCTGCTCTTTTTCCTTTTTCTGATCATCTACCTGCTGACAGTACTGGGAAATCTGCTTATCATTGTGCTCATTCACATAGACTCTAGACTCCACACACCCATGTACTTTTTCCTTAGAAATTTGTCCTTTGCTGATCTCTGTTTTTCTACCACCACAGTGCCCCAGGTGCTGGTCCACTTCCTGGTAAAAAGGAAAACCATTTCCTTTGCTGGATGCTCAACACAGATATTTGTTTTACTTCTGGTTGGTTGTACAGAGTGTGCACTGCTGGTGGTGATGTCCTATGACCGGTATGTGGCTGTCTGTAAGCCCCTGCACTACTCCACCATCATGACACGTTGGTTATGTGTCCAGCTGGCCATAGTGTCCTGGGTCAGTGGAGCATTTGTGTCTCTGGTGGACACCACATTCACACTGCGTCTGCCCTACAGAGGGAACAATATCATTAACCATTTTTTTTGTGAACCTCCTGCCCTCCTGAAGATGGCTTCGACAAATACCTACAGCACAGAAATGGCCATCTTTGCAATGGGTGTGGTCATCCTCCTAGCTCCTGTCTGCCTGATCCTTGTCTCCTACTGGAATATTATCTCCACTGTGATCCAGATGCAGTCTGGGGAGGGGAGGCTCAAGGCTTTCTCTACCTGTGGCTCCCATCTCATTGTTGTTGTCCTCTTCTATGGCTCAGCAATATTTGCCTACATGAGGCCAAACTCCAAGATAATGACTGAAAGGGATAAAATGATCTCTGTGTTCTACTCAGCAGTGACACCCATGCTGAACCCCATCATTTATACTCTGAGAAACAAGGATGTCAAAGGGGGTCTCAGGAGAGTGACTGCAAAATCATGTTTTGGAAGGTGGGGATCTTTAATTATGATGACAATTTTAAGGATGTAAAGAGAAGTGATTTTCTTGGAAACTTTTCCAATTTTCATCTTCCAATATTCCTCCACTTCTTTTTTCCTATGTCTCTTCTAAGATAAATTCAGTACATTGCCTATTCAAAGTAAGACACCCTTGATAGACACAGGAAAGAAATACAGAAGGGGAAGAGGGTGGGGGAATGGGTTAAATAGGTGATGGGGATTAAGGAGTGCAATTGTGATAAGCACCATTTGTTTTATACGTTGAATCACTAAACTACACCTGAAACTAATATTTACACTGTAAGTTAAATAACTGCAATTTAAATTAAAACTTTAAAAAAAGGTTTATTCCAAGGTATCTTATGGTTTTTGGTGCTATTGTAAAATGAACCTAACCAAAGAGGTGAAGGATCTATACTCTAGAAACTACAGAACAACACTTATGAATGAAATTGAAGAAGACACAAAAAGATGGAAAAACATTCCATGTTCATGAATCAGAAGAATAAATATTGTTAAAATGTCTACGCTGCCCAGAGAAATCTATACTTTCAATGCCATCCTAATCAAAATCATCATTAGCCATCAGGGAAATTCAAATCAAAACCACATTGAGATACCAACTTATACCAGTTAGAATGGCAAAAATGGACAGGGAAAGAAACAACAAATGTTGGAGAGGTTGTGGAGAAAGGGGAACCCTCTTCCACTGTTGGTGGGAATGCAAATTGGTACAGCCACTTTGGAAAACAGTGTGGAGGTGCCTCAAAAAATTAAAAATAGAGCTACCCTATGACCCAGCAATTGCAGTACTGGGTATTTACGCCAAAGACACAGATGTAGTGAAAAGAAGAGACATATGCACCCCAATGTTCATAGCAACAATGTCTGCAATAGCCAAACTGTGGAAAGAGCCAAGATGCCCTTCAACAGATGAATGGATAAAGAAGATGTGGTCTATATATACAATGGAATATTACTCAGCCATCAGAAAGGATGAATACCCAACTTTTACATCCACATGGATGGGACTGGAGGAGATTATGCTAAGTGAAATAAGTCAAGCAGAGAAAGTCAATTATCATATGGTTTCCCTTATTTGTGGAACATAAGGAATAGCATGGAGGACATTAGGAGAAGGAAGGGAAAATGAAGGGGGTTGGGAATTGGAGGGAGAGATGAACCATGAGAGACTATGGACTCTGAGAAATAAACAGGGTTTTAGAGGGGAGGAGGGAGGGAGGATTGGTTAGCCTGGTGATGGGTATTAAGGAGGGCACGTACTGCATGGAGCACTGGGTGTTATACGAAAACAATGGATCATGGATCACCACATCAAAAATTAATGATGTATTAGATGGTGACTAACATAACATAATAAAATTTAAAAACAAAACAAAACAAAATACCAATGGCATTTTTCAAAGTGCTGGAACAAATGATCCTAAAATTTGTATGCAACCAGAAAAGACCCTGAATTTCCAAGGAAATGTTGAAAAAGAAAAAGAAAGCTGGGGGCATCACGTTGCCTGATTTCAAGCTATATTATAAAGCTGTGATCACCAAGACAGCATGGCACTGGCACAAAAACAGACACATTGATAATGGAACAGAACAGACAGCCCAGATAGGGAACTTCAACTCTATGGTCAAATAATCTTTGACAAAGCAGGAAAAAATATACAATGGAAAAAAGACAGTCTCTTCAATAAATGGTGCTGGGAAAATTGGACAACTATATACAGAAGAATGAAACTTGACCATTCTCTTACACCATACACAAAGATAAACTCAAAATGGATGAAAGACCTCAATTTGAGACAAGAATCCATCAAAATCCTAGAGGAGAACATAGGCAGTAACCTCTTTGACATCGCCCACAGCAACGTCTTTCAAGATACATCTCCAAAAGCTAGTGAAACAAAAGCAAAAATGAACTTTTGGGACTTCATCAAGATAAAAAGCTTCTGCACAGCAAAGGAAACAGTCAACGAAACAAAGAGGCAACTCACAGAATGGGAGAAGATATTTGCAAATGACACTACAGATAAAGGGCTGATATCCAAGATCTATAAAGAACTTCTCAAACTCAACACCCAAAAAACAAATAATCAAGCCAAAAAATGGGTAGAAGACATGAACAGACACTTCTCTGAAGAAGACATAGAAATGGCTAACAGACACATGAAAAAATGTTCATCATCATTAGCCATCAAGGACATTCAAATCAAAACCACATTGGGATACCAACTTACACCAGTTAGAATGGCAAAAATTGACAAGGCAAGAAGCAACAAATGTTGGAGAGGTTGTGGAGAAAGGGGAACCCTCTTACACTGTTGGTGGGAATGCAAGTTGATTAAGCCACTTGGGAAAACATTGTAGAGGTTCCTCAAAAAGATAAAAATAGAGCTACCCTATGACCCAGCAATTGCACTACTGGGCATTTACCCCAAAGACACAGATGTAGTGAAAAGAAGGGCCACATGCACCCCAGTGTTCATAGCAACAATGTCCCCAGTAGCCAAACTGTGGAAAGAGCTGAGATGCCCTCAACAGACGAATGGCTAAAGAAGATGTGGTCCATAAATACAATGGAATATTATTCAGCCATCAGAAAGGATGAATACCCAACATTTGCATCAACATGGATGGAACTGGAGGAGATTATACTAAGTGAAATAAGTCAAGCAGAGAAAGTCAATTATCATACACTTTCACTTATTTGTGGAACATAAGGAATAGCATGGAGGACATTAGGAGAAGAAAAGGGAAAATGAATGGGGGAAAGCAGAGGGGGAGACGAACCATAAGAGACTATGGACTCCGGGAAACAAACTGAGGGTTTTTTTCGGGGTGGGGGGAATGGGTTAGCCTGCTGATGGGTATTAAAGAGGGCATGTATTGCATGGAGCACTTGGTGTTATACACAAACAATGAATCATGGAACACTACATAAAAAACTAATGATGTACTGTATGGTGACTAACATAACATAAAAAAAAGAAAGAAAGGGCATCCAAATTGGCAAGGAAGAAATAAAACTTTCACTATTTGCAGATGACATAATACTCTATATAGAAAACCCAAAAAACTCCACCAAGAAATTGCTAGAACTGATACACGAGTTCAGTAAAGTTGCAGGATACAAAATCAATGTACAGAGATCTGTTGCATTTCTATACATCAATAATGAAGCAGCAGAAAGAGAAATCAAGGAATTGATCCCATTCACAATTGCACCAAAAACCATAAGATAGCTAGGAATAAACCTAACCAAAGTGGTAAAAGATCTGTACTCTGAAAACCATAAAACACTGATGAAAGAAATTGAAAACAACACAAAGAAATGGAAAGACATTCCATGCTCATGGATCGTAAGAACAAATATTGTTAAAATGTCTACACTACCCAAAACAACCTACATATTTAATGCAATCCCTGTCCAAATACCAATAGCATTTTCCACAAAGCTAGAACAAACAATCCTAAAATTTATATGGAACCACAAAAGACCCCAAATAGCCAAGCAACCTTGAAGAAGAAAAGCAAAGCTGGAAGCATCACAATCCAGACTTTAAGTTATATTACAAAGCTGTAGTGAACAAAACAGTATGGCACTGGCACAAAAACAGACACAGATCAATAGAACAGAATAGAAAACCCAAAAATGGACCCACAACTATATGGTCAATTAATCTTTGACAAAACAGGAAAGAATATCCAATGGGAAAAAGATGGTCTCTTCAACAAATGGTGTTGGGAAAACTGGACAGCAATGTGCAGAAGAATGAACCTGGACCACCTTACACCATACAAAAAATAAATTCAAAATGGATTAAAGACCTAAATATAAGACAGGAAACCATCAAAACCCTAGAGGAGAACACAGGCTTGACATTGGCTGTAGCAACTTCTTTCTAGATATATCTTCTGAGGCAAGGAAAACAAAAGCAACAATAAACTATTGGGCCTTCATCAAGATAAAAACCTTCTGTATAGTGAAGGAAACAATCAACAAAACTAAAAGGCAACCTATAGGAATGTAAGAAGATATTTGCAAATACCATATCTGATAAAGGGGTAGTATCCAAAATATATAAAGAACTTATCAAACTCTACACCCAGAAAACAAATAATCCAGTTAAAAAATGGGCAGAAGACATGAATAGACATTTTTCCAAAGAAGACATACAGATGGCCAAGTGATACATGAAAAGATGCTTAACATTTCTCATCATCAGGGAAATACAAATCAACACTAGAATGAGATACCACCTCATATCAGTCAGAATGGCTAAAATTAACAACACAAGAAACAACAGATATTGGTGAGGATGTGAAGAAAGAGGAACCTTCTTACACTGTTGGGAATGAAACTGGTGCAGCCCCTCTGGAAAACAGTATGGAGGTTTCTCAAAAAGTTAAAAATAGAACCACCTTATGATTCAGCAATTGCACTACTAGGTATTTACTCAAAGAAAACAGAACTACTAATTTGAAAGGATACATGCACCCCGATGTTTATAGCAGCATTATCAACAATAGCCAAATTATGGAAAGAGCCCAAATGTCCATCAACTAATGAATGGATAAAGAAGATGTGAGATGTATATATATATATATATACACACACACAATGGAATATTCCTCAGTCATCAAAAAGAATGAAATCTTGCCATTTGCCACAACATGGATGGACCTGGAAAGTATTATGCTAAGTGAAATACAAGTCAGTCAGAGAAAGACAAATACCACATGATTTCACTCATATGTGGAATTAAAAAACAAAACAATCATGGGGAAAAAAGAGAGGCAAACCAGAAAACAGACTCTTAACTATAGAGAACAAACTGATTGTTACCAGAGGGGAGGTGGGTGGGATGATGGTGAAATAGGTGATGGGGATTAAGAAGTGCACTTGTTATGATGAGCACAGGGTGATGTATGTAAGTGTTGAATCACTAAATTGTACACCTGAAACTAATATTACACTGTATGTTAACTAACTGGAATTTAAATAAAAACTTATAAAGAAGAGGTACACATTTCCAGTTATAAAATAAATAAGTCACAGAGATGAAAAGTACAGCATAGAGGATATAGTCAATAATATTATAATAACATTATATGGTGACAGATGGTGACTACACTTATGGTGAGCACTGAGTAATGTATAAATTATTGAATCACTATACTGTACACCTGCAACTAATATAACATTGTATGTCAATTATACTTAAATAACAAATAGAAAAGGGGGAAGAAGAAATATAGAAAGGAAGGGAAAAAAAGGAAAGGAAGGGAAGGAAGGAGGGAGAAAGGAAGGGAGGAAAGAGAAAGGGAGAGAGGGAGGGAAGGGGGAAACAGGGAGGGAAGAGAAAATAGAAGGTGAGTAAGGAGACAGTCTACTCTCTAGGCCCATACAAGCTAATATGGAAATTAAAACAAATAGACATACAACCATATGAGGGGGGAAACCTACAAGGAACTTTGCAAATAAACAAATAAAACTATCACAAATATTAGAATACATTCTGGCAAATGGAATTATTTCTTCATTTTTGCATGCATTCATCAAATATATTTTTGAACAGGAGCATTTCTAGAAGCTGGGGATATAGACATGAAAAGTTCTACCATGGCCTTAAATTCTAAATTTAATAATTTCTGAGATGTAAAAGAAAGTACATTTAAGAAATAACAAATGTAGAATTTTTCTAAGAGTATGTGTAACATTAGGAAAATAGTGAGCTATAAAGCTAAAGAGTAAGACCAAGAGTCTAGACTGAGAAATGCTTTGAATTCAACAACAAAGAATTTGCCCCATATGTAATCCTTAAAATGCTGAAGATTGGGAAATTTATGGGACAGTGATGGAAAATGAGGATAAAGTTAAGAAAAGGAGGGCAGGAACACCTGTTTTATATCTTAGTAAGGCATTTATAATATAGACCATGTTTTGTATCATGACTTGAAGTGGTCCCTGGGTTGATAGTTGAAAATCTTTCTCAGTATAGGATTGGGTAGGTCAGTCGATCTCAGGAGTCTCTACCTGTAACAAGCTCCAGGTGATTCTTCAGGACAGTAAAATTGTGTGCTCCTTTTTAGGCAATGGGATGGCTTTTATTTAAAAGAATTGCATGATTATTTGTTTAATGTCTGACTCCTCCATTGGTGTGTAAATTCCATGGCAATAAAGACTGTGACTGCTTTGTTGATCTATATATTATCACTTGTAGAAAAGTGCCCAGCCATTGCTGTTACTCAAGAAATATCATTTTGAATAAATAAATTAAGCTGGAGCTTAGGAGAGAGATATGGGCTGGAGAAATAGATTTAGAAATTTACTACATATAAATGCAAGTGAATTTTGACACACCCAAAGGTTTTAGCAATACTTATGTTTTGTGAAAATATCCCAAGCTAATTCTGAAGTGCAGTCCTGGACGAGATGTGGTGTCGGAGACAACAGGAAAAAATCCGAGACAGAACCTTGGAGTTTTCAATGTTTCAAGGTGGATGAAGAGTAGCAAATCAGGCACAGAGGATAAAGAATCAGAGAAACAGAAAGAGAAGCTGAATAAATGTGTTGTCAGAAGTGGCAAGAGGAGAGGCCTTCCAGGAAAGATTTCTGAAATGTCTCAGACTTGAATTTGCATATAGTTATAGACCTTTAAAAAGCATACAGAATGGTTCCTGAGGAGGTGATTTTTGAGTTGAAAACTGAAGGATGAAAGAGTTAATCAGGTAAAGGTGTGGTGGGGGTAAAAGGTCGGAAGGCAGAGAATAAGAATAAGGGGGAGGAGTACATAGATTTCCCTTTTTCCTAAGAGAGGCTTTCTTCATCCCTAAAGTAATAAAAATAGTCTCCTGTGTTATGCTCCAGTTCTAGTTCTCCTTTATGTAAGGTGACACTAAGTTATTCTAACATAGGGATCAGCAACCTTTTTCTATAATAAGTATTTCAGTCTTTATTGTCCATACTGTCCCTATCAAAACTATTCAACTATACCATTGTAACAGGAAAACAGTCATAGCTAATACAAAAAAATGAATGTGCTACAATAAAACTTTATTTGTAAAACCAGGCAGTTTGGATGTTGCCCCCGGGACATGTTTGCTGAACCCTGCTTTAACAGATAAATCCCAAATCTCAGTGGCTTAACAGGTAGAAGTTTATTTTTCACTTACATAAATTCTTTTTTTTATTTAAATTCAATTAGCCAACATATAGTACATCATTAATTTCAGATGTAATGTTCAACAATTCATCAGTAGCATATAACACCCAGTGCTCATCACATCATGTGCCCTCCTTAATGCCCATCACCCAGTTACCCCATCGCCCCACCCAACTCCCCTTCCACAACACTCAGTTTGTTTCCCAGAGTCAAGAGTCTTTCATGGTTTGTTTCCCTCTCTGATTTCTTCCCATTCAGTTTTTCCTCCTTTCCCCTATGATCCTCTGCACTATTTCTTATATTCCACATATGAGTGAAACCATATGATAATTGTATTCCTCTGATTGGCTTAAACCACTTAACATAAATTCTAATTGAGGGATGAAGTGACAGGTGTGTTGACTCAAGCTGATAGAGCTCTTTAATCTGGGGCTTTCAAAGTCATCCTGCATGTCACTATCCATAAAGATGAAGATAAAAAAGTTGTTCACTGGTAGGTTTTGTAGCTTAGAAGGAGGACAGCACATCTGCTCACATTCCATTCATTGAAACTCAATAATATGGCCCCACATAAATGCTGGGAAACAAGCAGGACATGAATCTGGGATGGGCAGTCTGACACAGGATTTTGTTTTTAACCATTAGATCTTTAAAATATCTGGAATTAATTTTATAAGAATTTATGTATGTGAGTTAATATGGCACTTTTTTTCTAAATATTTAGCCATTTGTTCTAATACCATGGTAAGTCATTCTTTCCCCATTAATTTTAAATGCTGCCATATTATATACTAAATTTCAATATGCATATTGGCATATTTGTCAATTACTGCACTTGTTTTGCTGTATTTCAGTTACTACAGATTTAGCTGGCAAGACAGGACTCTTTTATTTTTCTTCTATTTCACAATTTTCTTGATAGTTCATAAACTTTCTACTTCTCAGCTTGTCAAAATCCACTTCTTAAAAATGCCATTAGAAGTTTAATGGTTACTACACTGAATTTATAGATTATTTAGTAAAAAACATATTTAAACAAAAATGTTAAGCCTTTTTGCCTAGGAACATGGCATATTCCTCTAGTTTTTCAGTAAAGATATACACATGTACATACCTTTTCTCATTGCATTGTAGAGATTACATTTTATATATTCCTAGATTTTATGGAGAAGCAGCTATGACACACACACTGCATAGTCCATGCTCCCATGAAGTTTTCATTTTGAAAAGTGGAGAGAGTAACAAGTAAACTAAAGTATAAATAAGAAAATTTCACCTAATAAGTGCAATTAAGACAATAAAACACAGGATATGATAGTGCCTTTTGGTTTGAGTACATGCCATGTAGATTGCTAATTTCTTTGAGAAGTTAACATTTTTAAGATGGGACTTTAATAAGCCAAGAAGATTTGATGACAAAACATCACAGGGAAGGAGAATAGATATTAATTGGCCCTAAAGCGGGAACAATATTTTTTAAATGTTTTATTTATTTATTCATGAGAGTCAGAGAGAGAGAGAGAGAGAGAGAGAGGCAGAGGCAGAGGGAGAAGCAGGCTCCCCGCCTAGCAGGGAGCCCGATGTGGGACTCGGTCCCAGACCTGAGCCGAAGGCAGACACTTAACCATCTGAGCCACCCAGGCACCCTGTAAGCAGGAACAAGTTTGAATCATGTGATGGAAAGCAAGAGGTCAATAGAGTTAGATTAAAGTGAGTATAAGAGAGCACAGTTTTAAATATGGACTGAAAGGTAGGCAGGGCCAAGATCATGTGCACCCTTGTCAAAAAGTGACATAATCTGAAAGAAATCAGAAAGGGAGACAAACTAAGAGATACTCTTAACTACAGGAAATAAACAGGGTTGCTGGAGGGGAGGTAGGTGGGGGGATGGGGTAACTGGGTGATGGGCATTAAGGAGGGCACATGATGTGATGAGCACTGGGTATTATATGCAACTGATAAATAACTGAATTCTACATCTGAAACTAATGATGTACTATATGTTGGCTAATTGAATTTAAATTAAAAAAATGACATAATCTGATTTGTATTTATGAAGGTCATTCTGTATATTAAGGAGAAACACATTATTGTGGGACAAAAGTGAAAAGGGAAAGACCTATTAGGAAGCTATTGTAGAGCAACAGGCAACAGACTATGATGACTTGGACTAAGATACTTTTAGGGGACACCAAAAGAAGTGCACATATTTGGAATATACTCTATAGATGAAGCCAAGAGGATTTATTTACTTATCGGGGCAGCCAGGCAAAAAATGAAAACAATGTATATAAGTTTTTAGTTTGATCAGCTGCATGGATGGTGCTTATTGATTTAGATAAAAAAAGAAAGAGAAGAACAGATTGGCAGAATGTATCAAGAATTATGTTTTAGATTAAGTTTGAAATTCCTATTAGACATGGCAAGTGGGCAATTAGATATATGAGCCTGTGGTTTATGGAAGTAGTCAGGTCTTTGGCCATCAACAGTGTGTAGGTGGTATTTAAATCTATGCAAATAGATTAATTACTCAGGAAGAGATTACTGAATGAGAAGAAAGAGAGGTCTGTATTTGTACCAAGCAGAAGTTCTAAATTTAGAAAGAGAAGGGGATTCAATAAGGTGAAGAGAGTTAAGGGAAGAAGGAGGAAAACCAAGTGTGTGTTGGGATCTGGAAGCCAAGAGAAGAAATAGTTTCAAGAGGAAGGGAATAGTCAACTGTGTCGAAGTTGCTGAAAGGTCAAGGAGGAAGATATAGAAATGACCACTTTAGGAGTGCCTGGGTGGCTCATTCAGTTAAGCCACCCACTCTTGATTTCAGCTCAGATCATGATCTCAGGGTCCTGGGATCGAGCCCTGCGTGTTGGGTTCTGTGCTCAGCAGGGAGTCTGCATGAGGGTTCTCTCCCTCTGCCCCTCCCCCCTCCCCCCTCCCGCTTGTGATCTCTCACTCTCTAAAATAAATAAATAAATCTTAAAAGAAAGAAAGAAATGACCACTTTATTTGAAACAACAATGATGACTTTGACAAAGAACAGGTCCATGGAAAGAAATAAGAGCTTGATTGGAAATGGGCTAATATGTGAATAGAAAATCAGCAGAGGAAGAAGTGGGCATAGACACACACCTTTTAAGATTCTTTATTTCCCTGAAGAGAAGCTGAAAAATGGGTCAGTACCTGAAGAGGTTGTGGAGCCTTGGAAAGGGTTCTTTATGATGGGATAATTAGAGCATATTTGTATTCTTGTGGTTATCACCCAGAAGAGAAGAAGAAAATGGTTTCAGATTAAAGAGATTCTGCAGGAGAAAAACCTTTGGTAGGATTCAGAGTACAAGTGAAGGGGTCAGCCTTTAATAGACATTTGTAAAGGGGGAAAATCAAACATAAACATGAAGGTTCATACAGGTGGGTGGGAGGTTTGAAGAGGGGAACATAAGGGGCTGCCCTTTCTTACTTCCCTTGCCTTTCTTACCACATACTTCACTTTCCATTCCAAGTAAGGTACATATGGGGTAAGGTCATCAGCTGAGACTGAAGGTGTGAAATAGTCATTTTCAGAAAGGAAACAAGACTGGGTTCAGAAGGTGCAGTAGTATACTATGTTCTGGAGGGCATGGGTGAGTATTGCAAAAAATGCCTAAATTAAAAATTACTTTACCAGTTGAATATTATTCATGATCAAATTACCAGTGGGTTTTTAAGATGTAGATGACAGAAATATCTTCAGAAAGAGTAAGGAGAGAAAGAAGCTACAATTGAATAGATAGACAAGAAATGTAGCTTACTACTACATTTATGAGACAATATATGATTTTAAAAATAGAAGAAATTAATGGAGAAGAATTATTTTAAAATATTACTAAGAAGGTGGCAACTTTGAAAAAAAGTTAAAACTTCACCATATCAAGATAAATTAGAAATTTATTCTAAAAGTTAAATGCAAATTATAAAATTAGGAAGAAAAAATATATATAAATTGTTACCTAAAGAGAGAGTAGAAAATTATATCCTAGCAGTAAAATCATTGAAAGAAAACAGGAAAGAAGGATAGATTTCACTACATAAATATTTTCAGTACTTCTCTGTCTAAAAATCTTTACCATGGAGATATTAAAAAATAAAAAATTCATGAAGTTATTACCACAAATATAACAAGGTATCAGCGTCCCTAATCTGTAAAGAATTCCAATAACTCAAAAAGAAAAATATAAATTAATTATGCAAATTAAATATATTTAAATGTTATACTTAATAAATTAGTAAAAGCTGTTTATATATTAAACTTAATATGAAAAAAGATGTAATGGACTGAGTACACTTATATATTGCTGGTAAAAATGCAAAATGTTTAACATTAAAATCAGTTCATCTTTTTATATCAAGAATATTAAATAGAATATTAAATAGATTTTGACTTTGGTTTTAATATTTCCACTCACAAGAATTTATTCTAAAGGAAAATCAGTCATATATCCAGAGGTCAACATTGCTATTTTTAGAACACACACACACACACACACACACACACACACACACACACTAAATGTATAACAGTGATGAAATAGCCAATTCTATTACAAAGCATCCATATGATATAATATTATGTCATCACATAAAAATGTTTTCAAGGCTATTTATTCACGTAAGAATTAAGATTTATTAAATACTCATTTTATGCCAGTTGCTGTTCTAAATGTCTTACATTTATATTTGCTAATTTATTTAATCCTCACAATGACTGTGGAGTAGATCTAACTATTACTGCCAATTTACAGTTTAGAGATGTGCAACAGGTACAGAGAGGTTAAGAAATACGCTCAAAGTTATATAAGTAAGTGGGGATATATTGAATTCAAACCTCAGTACTCTGACAACTGACCCCAGACTCTGTCTTTGTCACTGCTCTATATCGCTGCCTTATAATGTAGGGAGAAAATTCACTATGTATTAATAAGTGAAAAAAAAATCTCTTATTTTATGTGCACATATCAACTCAGTAAAATGCATGCCTGCATAGAAAATGTATCTAAATGATTGGAGGTTATCTCTGGATAAGATTTTAGTTAGTTTTTGCCTTTCTTTTAGTACTTTTTTTTAAAGATTTTATTTATTTATTTGACAGAGAGAGACACAGCGAGAGAGGGAACACAAGCAGGGGGAGTGGGAGAGGGAGAAGCAGGCCTCCTGCCGAGCAGGGAGCCCGATGCAGGAATCAATCCCAGGACCCTGGGATCATGACCTGAGTCGAAGGCAGACGCTTAATGACTGAGCCACCCAGGTGCCCCTCTTTTAGTATTCTTAATTTTATTAATTTTTTCCAAAAAACTCCTTAGTGTTACTTCTTAGTGTTAGATAAAACAGTGCTGTTTTAGTTTTTTTAAGAGAAAGCATTATCGAATTTCCAAAAAGAGCAATATTTTTATTCCGCAAAATAGTGCCATTCAGATGAACCATGTTATTCTGAAGTTTCAAAGAACTTGTCCCATCCTTTCCAGCACAAATACACATCTACAGACTCACACATCCACACATATCAAGCATATGAACCCTTTGCAAGCGTAGGGACATTTCAAGACACAAAACCAGTTCTGTTTGTTTGTTTTGTTTCTTGCCAAGGAATAAGCATAGTTGTTTCCCATGGACCTTGCTAATGAGATACTCTTTCTATTTTATTTATTTCAGTAATATTTGGATTTTAGGAGGTATAAAAAATCTCCATGTCAAAAACAAAGACAAACAAAAATACCTGTTGGAGGACCCAGTTGTTTTCTGTAATGGCTGTTTGGAGAAAGGAGGAGAAAACATAATACAAATACATATAATATACTACTAGTTAATTAGGCTGCCTACATGATCTTTTAACAAGGCCAGTTGGTCTAAGATTTGTGCAAATCTCAAGGTCTGCTCCCCTGATGTGGGCCTTGCTTAGGCTTCCCACTTGAAACTTTCTTTTCTTTGGTTCATATGCTGGTCCAGTATGGACTACCCAGTCAGAGGTCATGTCCAAAGTTGGTAAAAGCCCCTAGCCTCATTTAACTCAGTAGCTAAGTGGGAAAACAGAGAGCAAATTTTAAATAGAGTGTGAATCATTTTTTTATAAATTACCTGACGGAAAAAAGATTTAAAAGAGCATTTGATAATGAAATATCACCTTAAACATGTCAGAATGGCTAGGATCAAAAAGACAAGAAATAAGTGCTGGCGAGGATGTGGAGAAAAAGAAACCTTTGTGCAATTTTGGTGGGAATATAAATTGGTGCAGCTACCAATACTGGAAACAGTATGAAGATTCCTCAAGAAATCAAAACAGAAATACTATATGATTCAGTAGTTCCACTATTGGGTACTTACCCAAAGAAAATGAAAACACTAATTCATAAAGATATAAACATCCCTGTGTTTATTGCTGCATTATTTACATCCCTGTGTTTATTGCTGCATTATTTACAATAGTCAAGATAATGAAAGCAACCCAAGTACCTGTTGATAGATGAATGGATAAAGAAGATGTGGTGTGTATATATATATATATATATATATATATATATATATATATATATACAGTGGAATATTAATAAGCCATAAAAAGGAATGAAATCTTGCCATTTATGAAACATGGATGGACGTTGAGGGTATAATGCTAAGTGAAATAAGTCAGAGAAAGACAAATAAAATATGATTTCACTTATATGTGGAATTTTAAAAAACAAAACAAAAGAACAAATAAAGATATAGATGTAGTGAAAAGAAGGGCCACATGCACCCCAATGTTCATAGCAGCAATGTCCACAACAGCCAAACTGTGGAAAGATCCAGGAAGCCCTTCAACAGAGGAATGGATAAAGAAGATGTGATCCATATATACAATGGAATATTACTCAGCCATCAGAAAGGATGAATACCCAACTTTTGCATCAACATGGATGGAACTGGAAGAGATCATGCTAAGTGAAATAAGTCAAGCAGAGAAAGTCAATAATCATATGGTTTCACTTATTTGTGGAACATAAGGGATAGCATGGAGGACATGAGGGGAAGGAAGAGAAAAATGAAGGGGGTGGAAATCAGAGGGGGAGACAAACCATAAGAGACTATGGACTCCAGGAAACAAACTGAGGGTTTTAGAGGGGAGGGAGTGGGGGATGGGTTAGCCCAGTGATGGGTATTAAGGAGGGCATGTACTGCATGGAGCACTGGGTGTTATACACAAACAATGAATCATGGATCATTACATCAAAAACTAAGGATGTACTGTATGGTGACTAACATAACATAATAAAAAAAAAAAGAAAGAAACAACAAAAACAGACTATAAATACAGAGAATAAACTGGTGGTTACCAGAGCACGGTGGGGGAGGGACGGGGAGAGATGACTGAAGTATGATGGAAATGGTTGAAGAGCAGTGGGAGATACAAGCTTCAGTTATAGAATAAATAAGTCACCAGGATAGAAGGTACAGTGGGGATAAAGGGCATGTAGTCCATGATACTGCAACAGTGTTGTATGGTAACAGATGGTAGCTACATTTGTGGTGACCATACCATAAAGTATAGATCTGTCAAATCACTATGTTGCACACCTGAAACTAATGTAATATTCTGTGTCAACTACAAACAATAAAATAAAATGGTAAAAATATAGACACACAAATTCATTTGACAAGTCAAATTATGTTCCTTAATTTTACTATTAAAAAATACCCTTTGCATTATGGTGTTTTTGCCATGGGAATTAACAGAAATCTGACTTTGAAGAGAAATTAATTTTGAGGGCTAGCCGTAAGCTCTCCCTAGATGGTGGAGTGTGTCACAGCATGTATTTTCCAAGGACTCTCCTCAAGGCTCCCATGACCTCCTTATTTCTCAGGCTGTAGATAAGGGGGTTCAGGGCTGGAGTGACAACCATGTAGAAAACAGAGATGATGTTGTCTTGCTTGGGGTTGTGGAGTGAACTGGGCAGGACATACATGAACGTGGCAGCTCCATAGAACAACCCAACCACCATCAGGTGGGAAGAGCAGGTGACTAGAGCTTTCTGCTTCCCCTCATTTGAGGGCAATGTGAAGCACAGTACACAGGATTAGTGCATAGGAGGAAATGATAGTAACAAGAGGGGGTATCAGGTAGGTTACACCCATCACATACACAAACAGTTCATATCTGGAGGTATCTGCACGGGCCAACTTCAGCAAAGGTGGGATCTCACTGAGCAGGTGCCTGATCTTCCGGGACATGCAGAAGGGATAATGCATGGTATACATGGTATAAACGAAGGCACTTATGGATGCCAGTATCCAGGATGTGGCCACCATGAGCCAACAGACCCTTGGCCTCATGAAGACCATGTAGTTCAGAGGATGACAAATGGCCACATAACTGTCATAGGCCATGAAGGCCAGTAGCAGATCCTCTGCACCACCCAGCATCAATACCAGAAACATCTGAAGGGCACAGCCCCCAAAGGAGATGGTGTTTTCACCATGCAGAAAATCCATGAGGGCCTTGGGAGTGACAACAGACGTGAAGAGGAGGTCCATGAGTGAGAGCTGCCCAAGCAGGAAGTACATGGGCACGTGGAGCCAGGAATCCATTATGATGACCAAGAGCAGCAGGCCATTGCTGGTCAGGGCCAACATGTACAAAACTGTGATTGTGGCACAAAGCAGTTCAGGAGACCCACTGTCATTCAGATCCCCATCAATATAAAGCCACTGCCCAAGGTGGAGTTCCAGTAGTCCATTCTGTGTTGATTCTTTAGTTGCCTAGAACCAAACACATTCTCAGTGAATGTTTGCTAAGGTGGTCCCTAGTTTGTAACATCACAGGCTCCTGATGATGACCAACATGAATCCAATGAGGTGACGTCTTTCCTCCTGGAAATGGACTTTACCTCTTAATCTTTCAGTTTTTGACACTTTTAATTGTACCTTGATGAAAGAACCATCTGAATGGAGAGCAGGTATTACAGTAATAGCTAAACATTAAGACGTCACTACAGGAAAATATTATTCAGGACTTCAAACCTGGACATGTATCTTTCCAGAATGATTAAATCATCTCTCTCTCTCTCTCTCTAGAAAGCAATATCCCAGAACCCAAGCCCTTGGTTACTTTTGTACCTATGTTTTAAGTATAATGTTTGTCTAATGATTTAAATACCCAGTTAGTGTCCTAACAGACCTGTTCTGAATATAAAATTCTAAAGCAGGTACAGATTTCAACAAAGCACTTCCACTTCATTTTCCATATAACTTATGTCCACACTTGTTTGTAGCACTCAAGGCTATAGATGTAAGCCTCACAGGAAGAGCTAAAATACATCCACCTTAGTCACTTCCCTGGGCCAGCTCCATACTGTCCATGTGTCTGAGAGAAAAGGGATTCTAGACTGTCTGAGACTAGAGGGTGGAGTGTTTGTCATGGTGCTGCTTTTATGAACTAAACCTTTAGGATCAATGACAACATAGATGTTTCTTTACAGGTTATGCAAATGTGTGAGCCTGGGAGAACTCAAAGATCTGATAACTGATGAGGCCTTGTCCAGGAAGATCAGAGTGTTTGTGTTTGGGAAGAAAGAGTAACTTAAGTTCTTAGGGTCTGCTTTGGGCTCTGTTTCTCAACTCAACAGATCTAGAGGCTGCACACTTCCCTGAAAGAGAGATAAAGTCTTTACCTCAGGTAGTGAGAAGCCAAGCTGCCCAACCATGCAAACTGCCTTGGGGGTTGTTTGAGAGTCAAGGATTTTCCTGTAGAAATGCAGAAAGAGTAAGCTTTTCCAGCAGTGTCCAACTGGTTTAAATTTTGCTAAGTTGGGTTAAGAGTCTGAGGAGTCTGACCAAGACAGGTGTCAGGGCTGCTTCTGGTCCTTCTATTCCTCTGCAGGTCTGCTCCGGAGATGTAATAAAGACAGAGGGTAATACAGTCCTTGGATAGTTTCTGTGGAGCTCTTAATTCAGAGATGGATTTCCTCTTCTCACACCTGTGGAGAATTAGGAGAAACTGCTTCTGTCCCTCAGGTACCCAGGTCGAGAACCCACCCAGCTCTGGAGAAGTTGTCAGACTGAGTTCTTGGGTCCAGATGCTCAGACTGTCATTTACTCTTGCTAGGGTCTGGGAGCAAAGATGAAAGCAGCAAGAATCTGGAGGAAGTAGATATTGGAAGAGCTGCCCAAGCGAGACACTGCTGTGCTTGGCCTCACTGCCCCTGGGGAGAACAGTGAGCCAGGGCGCTATCCTTGGGGAGGCTGTTCTGGCTCCTTATCCCATGACCCCACCCTCTCTACTTTATTCCACTCCTAACATTCATAGGGACTTCTCTTCTCAGCTGAAATGGCCTCCCCTGGAAATGCTAGTCCAGGAAACAGGATTTTAATGAGTCCTCTTGGGCATGTTTCCTGGCCTGGTATCCCTGCTCTGTTCTCTCACTAAATGAGCTCAGATGCTCCAGGGTTCTATCCTACCCTCAGGAGGCACTAATGGCCCATTCCTAAATTGCTGACTGGATAGACTAGGAAGCAAGGGTCCTTTCCATGGTCAGGGCTCTGCCCCAGATCTTAAAGTGGGTTTTGTGTCAGCTGTAGGACACTTCCAGAGTGTCTTTTGTGGAGGAGTTGACTTAGTTATTACCAAGATTCTAATTCCTCATGTTCATTCACAGTCCTGTTTGGTCTGTCATTTACATGTTCTTCTTGTATTATAAGCTCTCCCTCCAACCTCATTCAGCTTCCAAATATGATAACGATTTCCTTGTTCAAACAAACAATAATTTGTTTTTTTTTTTCCTTTTGGACTATATCTCTAAATCCCCTCCACTTTTGCCATAAACTTCTTCAAAAAGCATTTATAATAACTGGGTCTTCTTCTACTCTCAATTGCTCATTCATTATATGTGAAGATAACACTTTCCACCTGCTACATTAGAGAACCCAGAAATAACAGTATCATAACCTAATCAGAGAACCCAGAAATAATAATAGCATAATCCAATAAAATTATATTTGTCACTCATTAACAGTTCAGTGCATATTTTTTGTTTAAGGAGTTGTCCTTAACTGTTCTCCTATATGGGGTAGTGTGGGGACCCAGGGAGTTTCCACTGGTGGAGCCAATCAGCATTTTCAATAGGTGACTCCCAGGTTGACAAAAATCCTCTTCATTCTGGGTATCTGAAAAGAAAGAGATCCTACTGCATCAAGTGTAGGTGTTTTTTATGGCTCAGACTTCACTTCATGGCACACACTGTGGCACACTTCACTTCATTAAACTCCTCAGCCCATTTGTATCACCTCCTGTCAAGTACCCTACATGACCTGAACTGACATACTTTGTCTCAAGATCACCAAAGTCCTCTTGCAAAATCCAGTAGTATGTATTATTTTGTGTTACTGGGTTTGTTTTAAACTCACTAAATTCCCATATTCCTCCTCCTTTTTTTGGTGCAAAAAGACTAAAGCTTTATTCCATGTTAACATGAATAATTTCTTTTTCCTTCTGATCTCTGAGTTAATCTGGTAGCATACTACACTAACATATAAGTCTAGAAGGGCAGGAACTAGGCCTGTTTTGTTCCCAATCACATTTCTAACTTCTAGCATGGTAACTGCACAGGGTTGGTACCCAATAAATGTTTGCTAAATTAATAAATGAGTGAATGAATCAAAGTGTCTACCATAGCTGCTCTCAAATTCCAACTAAAATACACATGAAAAAATGTCTATTCAGGTCCTATGCCCATTTTTTAATCAGAGTGCTTGTTGTTTTGGTGTTTAGCTGTATAAGTTCTTTATATATTTTTGATATTAACCCCCTGTTGAATATATCATTTGCAAGTATCTTCTCCACTAGGTTGCCTTTTGTTTTGTTGATGGTTTCTGTCATGGTGCAGAAGCTTTTTATTTTGGTGTAGTCCCAATAGTTTATTTTTGCTTTTGTTTCCCTTGCCTGAGGAGACATCTCCATAAGTATGTTGCTAAGGCTGATGTCCAAGAGATTACTGCCTATGTTTCTTTTAGGAGTTTTATGGTCAGGTTTCACATTTAGGTCTTGAATCCATTTTGAGTGTATTTCTGTGTTCGGTATAAGAAAGTGGTCCAAAAAAAAAAAAAAAAAGTGGTCCAGTTTCATTCTTTTGCATCTAGCTGTCCAGTTTTCCCAGCACCATTAAATTAAAAGACTGGCTTTTCCCCATTGTATATTCATGCCTCTTTTGTCATAGATTAATCAGGTGGGTTTATTTCTGGGCTCTCTATTCTGTTTCATTGACCTATATGTCTATTTTTGTGCCAGAACCATACTGTTACTGATACTATGACTTTGTAGTATATCTTGAAATCTAGGATTGTGATACCTCCAGCTTTGCTTGACATTTTTCCAAAAAAGACATACAGAGAGCAAAAAGACACATGAAAAGGCGGTCAATATCACAAATTATCAGGGAAATGCAAATCAAAACCACAAAAAGATATCACCTCTCACTAGTCAGAATGCCTAGTACAAACCAATAAGAAATAACAAGTGTTGGTGAGGATGTGGAGAAAAGGGAACCCTCATACACTATTGGTGGGGATGTAAATGGGTGAAACCACTATGGAAAACAGTATGGAGGTTTCTCAAAAAATTAAAAATAGAAATGCCATATGATCCAGTAATTCCATTAGGGATATTTACCCAAATAAATGAAAACACTAACTTGAAAAGACATATATGTTCCTTTGTTTATTGCAACATTATTTACAATAGCTAAGATAATGGAAGCAACCCAAGTGTCCATCCATAGATGAATGGATAAAAAAAGATTTGACATGTATATATAATAAAATATTCAGTCATAAAAAAGAATGATATCTTGCCATTTGCAACAACATGGATGGACCTAGAGGGTATTGTGCTAAGTGAAATATGTCAGACAGAGAAAAACAAATACTATATGATTTCACTTGTATGTAGAATCTAAAAAGCAAAACAGATGAACAAACAAATAAAAAAAAGACCCATAATTATAGAGAAGAAACTGACAGTTGCCAGAAGAAAGGGGAGTTGGAGGAATGGAAAAATAGGTGAAAGGGATTAAGAGGTACAAACTTTCAGTTGTAAAATAGGTAAGTCAGGGAGATGAAAAATACAGCATAAGAAACATAGTCAACAATATTTCAGTAACATTGTATGGTAATGGATGGTGACTATACTTATTGTGGTGAATACTAAATAATGTATAGAATTGTTGGATCATTATGTTGTATACTCAAAACTAATATAACATTGAATGTCAACTATATTTGAATAATAAATATTTTAAAATTTTAAAATAACAGTAAACAGTAACAATTATCTATAATCCAATTTCACAATCTCTACATTGTAACTTTACCTTCTGTAATTGTTGTTAGATTAAATATTTGGTCTGGAAATCAGTAAGTCAGTAAACAAATAAATAAAATATCCATGAAGATATAAGTATTTCATAAAGCTGACTTCAGGTCAGTAAACTAGAGATAAGAAAGCTTATAGGACAAGGTTTAGATGAAATGTCCACCAACTCTATAACTTAACAAAGAGTATATTTAAAAAAACAAGCTTTACTTCAAATCTGGAAATTTAAAATTTGACATACTTAAAGACTTTAGACTAAGTTTTATTTATGTCTAATTCCAGAATAAAGAGACTCCCCAGACCAGAAAATGGAAAAATATCACCTAATGGTACAGAAGCTAGTCCAAGTAGTTTTCCCCTCCTCTTCTACCTCCTTCACACAGATATCCAGAGGAAACAGTTTTCAATTAACTCAAAGGACTGGGCAGATAGCATGCATTTGAGACAATTTGTAGCAAGGAAAACATAATTATGAACAGTGAGTGTGTCTTAATTTAGGGTCCCTCAGAAGTTGATCCTGAGCAAGGATTTGAGTGAAAAAGAGTTTATTTAGGAAGTGATTTCAGCAAAAATTAGTGGGATGGGGAGGGGGAACAGAAAAGCAAAAGAGCAAATAAAGGTTGTATCATCAAGCAAGTTACTGGGGGCAACTGGATCTTAATCCTCCTGGGGAACTCGAGAAAGGGAGTAGAACACGTATCTCAGAGGCATATCACACCTAGGGTGTGAGGGACCTGGGGTATTTGTACACCAGCTTTCATCAATCATCAATTAAGAACTGGTTGCTGTAGGGGACATTAATTCCCTGGGCCATTCTGGCCTTCTGGGCATGTGAGCAGAACTGATAATATCAGCCAAAGTAAGTCTGGATACAAAAGATCCAGATAGTGGCTCTTGGAAGTCAAGCTGCCCTGAAAGGATAAGGGTTAAAAGGATATGTGGAGGGCATTGCCCTAATTGCTAGGTAAGACAGTAATGTTTAAGATAAATGAGTGCTCCAAGATATAGTCTTAAATTTACTAGAATGTACAAAATGATGAAGAGATTAAAAAAATGGTTGAATGATGAGTCTAATGAAGAATAAATAAATTTAACATGGTATATTATTTTTAAATTGTACTACTTGACTGAATTTCCTAGAATTTCAGGTAGATATTGCATCTACACTAATGTAATGGAATAGAAATATTATCTGAATTACAAAAATAAGACAATATTTGCCACGTAACTCCAAATTCTAAACATGAGAGAGGACTTACATGGAGGTGATCAATAGAGGATTTATAGGCATTAAACCTTAAACCCTTCTAGGGTATAAAAGAGAGATAGTTGAAAGCTGGTAGAGAGGAATACCCTGAAGATGTGTTTCAGGGTAGTCTTTCACTCCTCCTTCCATGAGAAAATAAGGTGCTTCCCCTCACCTTAAGTGACAAGAGCTTCAAAAGTACTACTGGAGAACTTCATGTGTCTTATCTGGAATTTGATGAATGTTAGAATAAGAACTTCTTCATAAATAAAAAATCTAAAGGTTAATTATGGACTTGCATAGTCTCCCTAGTTGAAGAGACAGCATTCCACACTCCCAGAATTTAACAAAATAGGATCAAGCATGACTCCAATTAGCCATATGTGAATTCTATGGAAGAGAATTAGCCAAGACGCTTTGTAAAGGTGACTCAGGCCAAGAGAACTACCTGGTGGGTTTAGGTGACCTCCCAACAGAGGGGTAAACTATTAAAGGGGAGTCATATGTGACCAGCTAAAAGAGTTAGGGTCTTTAAAGAGGTGATTAAGTTAAATTTGGTCATTATGGTGGGCCCTAGTCTAATGAGTGGTGTCCTTATAAGAAAAGGAAAGTTAGACACATAAAGAGATATGTGGGGTACAGGCACACAGAGGAAAGGCCCCGTGAGGACACAGAGAGAAGGCAGCCACATGCAAACCAAGTAGAGAGGACTCGGGAGAAACCAAACCTGCCAATACCTTGCTCTTGGACTTATGTCTTTTACTTTCTCTTTTCTCTCTTTTCTTTCTCTTTTCCTTCTTTCCACCCAACCCCCATCTGCCAATCTCACCCCAATTCAGTGATTAATTTTTCCTATCCAAAATATTTCTGGTGGTTGTTCACACCAGCCACTTTCAGTACCAAATCTTATAATAATATTTTGGAGCTCTTGTCGCTATCATCAAACCCAAAAGTTTCTATAATTGGTTTAAATATTATGCTATTGTCCTCCAACCTTCTCGGGCTGACAGCTCTCTATAGCTCCATATCCACTCGGAAGAAGATTAGCAGCAATTCTATTCAGATTCCTTTCACTAGGGATTTGGTGAAATGGCAATGAGACTTATTCAAGTTCTTCATGTATATGAAGCAATTTTAATTTTTATTACCTCACCACCTCTGCACACTCTCTTGAAAGAAAGGAAAAAGAAAGAAAGGAAAGAAAGAAAGAAAGGAAGAAAGAAAGAAAGAAAGAAAGAAAGAAAGAAAGAAAGAAAGAAAGAAAGAAAGAAAGAGAAGGAAGGAAGGAAAGAATTCTGAAAGGATAAAATTGAAATGTTGGCAGGACCTATTCCTGGAGGGGGCATCATATTTTATTTTATTTTTTTTAATACTTCTCACATTATTCCTTCCAAAATCAGAAAAAGAAACATTTAATTTTATTTTCTGAGGTTGAATTCACCTGTCCTCTGTACTCCCTCCAAAACAAAGAATGATAAATTTGAAAGCACTCTCACACTATTTAGTATGAGAGATTGCAGACAGCTACAAAGATGAGGAGGGTATGTGTAGTGATCTGAAGGGGCACCTGCACCCCAATGTTTATAGCAGCAAGGTCCACAATAGCCAAACTGTGGAAAGAGCCCAGATGTCCATCGACAGATAAATGGATAAAGAAGATGTTCTGTGTGTGTGTGTGTGTGTGTGTGTGTGTGTGTGTGTGTGTGTTTGTATAATGGAATATTACACAGCCATTGAAAAATGAATCTTGCCATTTGCAACAATGTGGATGGAACTAGAGGGTATTATGCTAAGTGAAATAAGTCAACCAGAAAAATACAATTATCATATGATCTCACTGATATGTGGAGTTTGAGAAACAAGGCAGAGGATCATAAGGGAAGAAAGGAAAAAATGAAACAAGACAAAACCAGAGAGGGAGACAAACCATAAGAGACTCAATCTCAGGAAACAAACTGAGGGTTGCTGGTGGGGGGGTGGGGTGGGGAGATGGGGTGGCTGGGTGATGGACATTGGAGAGGGTATGTGTTGTGGTGAGCACTGTGTGTTGTGTAAGACTGATGAATCACAGACCTATACCCCTGAAACAAATAAGACATTATATGTTAATAATAAAAAAATACTAAAAAAAAAAGATGAGGGTATGAGAAACAATTAGATGACACATGAAACTGGCCTGAGATAAAGTAGTACTTAGTAAAGGGGGGGAGAAGGAATCGGATTCAATACTATTGGTAGAGAATTCTACATGGTCAAGCTTACTTGTCACAGACAACAGACACACATACAAACACAGACAATTGTACATACTTTCATGCTCTTTCATACTTGCAGGTGCTATGCATAAAATCATCCACCAAAAAATGGAGGAAAGAGAAAAGAGAAAGAAGAAAGGAATGCTTTAGGAAGGGTCATGATGCAGTGCAGTTAAATTCATCATAGCAAAGCCTTGAAAGTTACAGAAACACTATAGTGTTCCATCACTTTTAATTGGAAATAAGGCAACTGGAGGTAGTGCACCCATGGGTAGCATTCCATAGATCCCAGAAGACACCCTTATGTCTGAACTGAATGCTGGCTTTTTAACCAGTTACTGTTGATTTAGTCAGGAATGTGGAAACAGAACCTCAACAAGCCCATACGTGACTGACAACTTGGGCTTCCCAGCTCATTTAGTGGGTGAAGGATGCTAGAAATATGTTCAGGAAGATTAATCAAATTTTTTTTCTTGGTCCAATATTTCAAGGGTGAAATTACTTTCCCTTGATATATTTCCCTAAGGGAAGAACTGCAGAAAGAGACCATTAGATGACAAAAGAGTGCAACTCCCCTTAGGACAGAGCATGGCTCTCTCTTGTCCCAGAGGTAATGAAATCTTCTAAGGAAGGCATGAAAGTTTACTCATATTGTGATGTTCTGGACACAGTGCTTGCACAAAGTAGGCATTTAATGAATACTTGTGGAGAAAAAAATCAACTGAGGCATATAAAGTGAGGGAAAGAAAGGATGAGAAGAGTAGAGCTATTGTTGTCAATCACAATCTTCCAAGTGCTTAAGAAAAATGTCAGAAATCACTGCCTCTGAAGGTAGACTATCTTCTAACCAGGTTCCTGAGAGGCCCCTTCACATCTTTGTCCCTCAGGCTATAAATGATGGGGTTCAACATGGAAGTCATAATTGAATAGAACACAGAGATGACCTGATCCTTTTCATTCATTGTTTTGGAATTGAGTCTCATGTAGGCAAATATTCTAGAGCCATCGTAGAGAACCACAGCAGTGAGATGGGAGCCACAGGTAGAGAAGACCTTGGCCTCCCTTCCCCTGACTGCATCTGAATCACTGTGGAGATAATATGCCAGTAGGAGACAAAGATGAGAGAGAGAGGTGCTAAGAGGCTAATCACACCCATTGAAAAGAAGGCCATCTCAGCCTTGTATGTGTCAGCTGAAGCCAGCTTCAGGAGTGCAGGAAGTTCACAAAAATAATGATTAATTACATTCTGGTAGGGAAGACAAAATGTAAATGCACTGTCCACTGAACATACAAATGCCTGACTGATCCAAGACACTATGACCAACTGGACACAAACCCTCTGGGCCATGACAGTGGAATAATGCAGGGGCTTGCAGACAGCCACAGAATGGTCATAAGACATCACTGCCAGAAGTGCACACTCTGTACACCCTGTGAGAAGGAAGAGTATCTGTAGTGAGCATCCGGCAAAGGAAATGGTTTTCCTTTTTACAAGGAAGTGGATCAACATCTGAGGAACAATGCTGAGGTCAGCAAAGGACAAGTTTTTGAGGAAGAAGTACATGGGAGTGTGAAGTAGGAGTCAGTCTGAATAAGGATTATTATAAGCAGGTTTCCAAACAGAGAGAAGGTAAATGGTCAGGGAAACACAGAACAGCAAGATCTGGATCTTTGGATCCTGTGAAAGTCCCAGCAAGATAAATTCAGCCACAGAAGTTTGGTTTCCTTCTCCCACTGATGTTTATTCCTGTTTACCTGTCATCAGAAAGAAAACACATGCATTCTGAATGTTCAGCTTTCACAAGCTGTATAAACAACACAATGATAGTGAGTGTACCTTGTTGGACTACTGGCTTTCAGATGCTTCCTAGTATGTGTGCCAGTTAGCATTAGGATGCATATTGTTGTTACATAGTTTTTAAGCACATTTTTCCTTGCTTGATCCACATGGTAGGCTGAGTTTCACACTCAATACGGCTTCTCAAAATAATCCTGATGTCAACATATTTACATATTGCTAAATTACTATAAAGTTTTATCAGAGGAATTGTCTTTGATTCAATTTAATTTTTTCTTTTCAATAAATATTTTGTATTTACCTGAATTAGCAGTCTGAGAATGAGGTGAACTTGTTTAATCAATAAAAGCCACTTTTGTTTTTATAATTCAAAATCAAAACAGAGGTCAATGACGAATTTGTTTATCATAGAGTAGGAAGTTCAAATATGGTTTAAAGAATCAACAGCTAAATTGCAGCTATTAGTTCTTGCTTTTTCCCATAGCATTTTTAAAAGAGGCTTCTTAAGTAGCAATCAAACAGGGTAAAGGAAGAAAAGAAAAATTTATATCCGTGGATCATAATCCTGGCACTGGTAAAAATATTTCACATGACAAAGAGGAAAAGTAGCATGAAAAAATGTGACATAATGATACTTGAGTGTCTATGGTCCTGTTCAACATCAACAAAAAAAGCCAGAACTAAGAAGGAGCTTGAACTTCTGAATTGGATATTAGTGAATTTTACAGTTCCATAACACCTAATCTCAGCTCACCTCTGACCTCTGCTTCAGCTGTAGTGGACAATTCTGTTGTTTGGCACTGCTGACGTTCTACTTTAAGGACCTCCTGCCTTGTCTTTTGGCATTCTGCCTAAGATGTTGGAAGTATGGGCAAGTTAATGCCCCAGAGGCAATCTTTAACCAGAGGGCAATGGAAATTGATGAATAAAGGCACCAGATATTTCTGGGAGGCACTCTATGCTTCTTATGGGTTGAGCTCTATGGAGTTAAGTCCTCCATTGTTTATGCCATGTTTATTATTATTACTAATACTATTATTATTATTATATCCCCTAAGAAGCTTTTTCAGAATTTTTTTCTTAATCATCAATCACCATGAAATTTTAACAGCACAGATATACTGTACTGATTTACATATTGCAGCCCTCTAGAGGACTATAAACCATTGCAATATTTAAGATTTCTTTCTTCTTCTAAGAACTTTGGTGTCTATATTGCCCCCATAAAGAAGATATGGCCTACAGTAACAACTTCAATAATCCAACTTCATTGGTGTTTAGTTGAATATTGTCTTACTCTTACTGCTTCCTTACACCACTTCCTGGAATCACTTGTCAAATAAGCTATATGCACCAAAGTTCTTTTCTTAAGCTCTGCTTTCAGGAACCTATACTAAGAGAGAAAAGTCTCCTGAGATGGAGACTAGATGAAGGCAATATGGCAAGGCTGCCTTCTTCAACCACAGAGTCCCAGCTATGCCTGATGATAATAACTAACACTTACTGAGTGCTTACTATGTGCCTGGCAAGCGTTACTTAAAGAGCTATACCTTTAGAATGGGGAGTGAAATGGAAATATATAAACCATCTTGTTTAATCAATACAATCTCTGATTTGTATAAGACAATTTTCTCCTTCCCTAGATCTCTGACAAAAGCGAAATAAGTTGTCTCTTGGAGAAGGTAACATATTCAGAACCTCAAATTAGCTTTTTAAGATTCCATGCACAATGTCTTGGACTAAGCAAAATGAAATATAAAAATAGAACTACTTCTTAAAAGAAAAGATGAACATAAAGGGAGAGGGAGAAGTGAGTCAGGGAAGAAGAGAGTAAGGGACAGGGAGAGAGAAAGGTACAGTGCCCAATAAATAACATGAGCCAATATGGGAAATCCAAATATTTGTGTTATCAGATATAATCTTTCAAATACTGTCAGTTAAAAAATATTTTTATTAGATAATAAGTTAGAGAATTTAATTAGAGGATTAAAAAACATTAGGAAAAAATAAAGAATTTTTAGTTCTAAAAAATAAAATCATTAAAATGAGAACACAAAAGATGATTTAACAGCATATTAGACATAGACAAAGATAGGACCAGGGAAGAGGAAGAGAGATAAGAAGAAAATATTCAGATTGAAGGATGGAAAGACAAAAAATAAGAAGTAAAAATGAGACATGTGGGATATGTGAAAAAAAGTCCTAGTTGTATAGTTGTATAGTTGAAGTATAGTTGAAGTCTCAGAGGGAGAGAAAAGAGAAAATAGGTTGAAAGGAACATTTAAGGAGGTAATAGTTGAGAATTTTTCAAAATTGATTAAAGAAAAAACCCATCAAGCTATATATTTAATAAATGTGACAATGGGAAGCTAAATGATGGCTGTGTAAATTTAAATCTCATAATGTTTCTTTCCATGGCAATAAATAAAAGGAATAAAAATAATTAAACTACACAAAAATCACGAGCTTATAATAATTAAAAGACAGAGAAAATTATAATTAAAATTATAATTAAAAGCCTAAGCTTTAAATTACCTGAAATAGGGAGAAAAAAAGTCCCACCAAATCCCAGAAAACTATCTCTCATATTCCTGAGGTAAATCTTTTCAGAAAGCTATAACAGTCCAATGAAAACTGAGTGGAAAAAAAGAAAAAGAGATGCCAATAGAAAGCTCAAGGTTGATCTATAATTATCACATGAAAGAGAAAGTACTTCTTCAGCACTGGAACACTGAAAAAAAACAAAAACAAAAACACCTCCTGAAAGATCAGGGATCTTAACACAAGGAAGAGTTTAAGAATGTGTGTGATTCAAAGTAACAGTCTTGGAAAGGTATTATTTCTAGGAGAGAAGCAACCTTGGGGATTAGGGAGTCAAAGGATAAAGAAGCAAAAGGAAAAAAATTAAGGTATTTGTAAGACAAAAGAGAACTAAAAATCAAATGGCATACAATCTCTCTCCACTTCACCCAAATAAAAACAAAACCATCCATTACAGAAATTTTACTTTACCCTTGCATATTTTTTAAAAAGGAAACCATCCTAAACCATAAAAATAAAGACTGAATTTATAGAAAATGATTATAAATATTGTTATTGTTGAAAAATGTTAATGAGTGGAATCGATAACACCTTAAGAAAATAATACATCATTACAAAGTGGGTTATATTTCAGGAATGCAAGGTTGGTTCTTAATCAAGAATCTCATTAAGATAATAAGTCATATTAATGGATATGAGAACATAATAAATAATTATGTTGGTATTTCAATTCACTTGGGAAAGATTATTAAATAAATAGCTGAATTTATTTTACTATTCTTTCATAAAAATAAAAGTTACATCACTACCTAACATTATAGACAAAATACATTGAAGATGGAGTAATAATCTGTATATCAAAATCCAGATAATGAAAATTTAAGAGTAAATAAAAGAAATATGTTTTCATCTTGGAATAAGAAAAAACTATGAGACCAAATACACTAGCCATAAAGAAACTAGGAATCTGACTACATATTCATTGCTCTACTTATTCAACAAGTAATCAAGTGCCATACTCTAGAATCAAATTCCTCAAGAAATCCACATTACTTTAATTTTTTAAACTTTTTATTTAAGTTCCAGTTAGTTAACATACACTTAGTTTCAGGTGTACACCTTACTTCAAAACTTCCACACAACACTGGGTGCTTATCACAATGAGTGCAATCCTTAATCCCCATCACTTATTTAACCCATCCCCCCACCCATTTCCCCTTTGGTAACCATCAGTTTGTTCTCTATAGTTAAGAGTCTGCTTTTTGGTGGGGGGTGGAGCAAGATAGCGGAGGAATAGGAGACCTGGATTTTGTCTGTTCCCAGGAATTAAGCTGGATAGGGATCAAACCATTCTGAACACCTACGAACTCAACAGGAAATCGAAGAAAAGAATAGCAACAACTCTCTGAACAGAAAAGCAACCACTTTCTGGAAGGTAGGATGCATGCAGAGAAGTGAATCTGAGGCAATATTTGGGAGGAGAGATGGCGGGGGAGGGGGCCTCCATTGGCTGCTTCTGGCAAGTGACAGAGCCACAGAGCACAAAATCGGAACTTTCAGAAGTCAGCTCCACTGAGGGATCGCTGAGGGACGTCACTCCAGAGGCTAAGTGGGTGGTGGAATTTGTGGAAGGAAACAGGCATCAAAATCCAGGAGACACAGAGAACCCCTCTCAAAATCAATAAAAATAGGTCAACACCCCGACATCTAATAGTAAAACTTACGAGTCTCAGAGACAAAGAGAAAATCCTGAAAGCAGCTCGGGAAAAGACATATGTAACCTACAATGGTAAAAATATTAGATTGGCAACAGATCTATCCACAGAGACCTGGCAAGCCAGAAAGGACTGGCATGATATATTCAGAGCACTTAAATGATAAAAATATGCAGCCAAGAATACTATATCCAGCTAGCCTGTTATTGAAAATAGATGGAGAGATAAAAAGCTTCCAGGACAAACAAAAACTAAAGGAATTTGCAAACACGAAACCAGCCCTAAAAGAAATATTGAAAGGGCTCCTCTAAGCAAAGAGAGACCCTAAAAGCAACATAGACCAGAAAGGAACACAGACAATACACAGTAACAGTCACCTTACAGGCAATACAATGGCACTAAATTCATACCTTTCAATAGTTACCCTGAATGTAAATGGGCTAAATGCCCCAATCCAAAGACACAGGCTATCAGTATGGATTAAAAAACAAGACCCATCAATATGCTGTCTGCAAGAGACTCATTTTAGACCCAAAAACACCCCCAGATTGAAAGTGAAGGGGTGGAAAACAATTTACCATGCTAATGGACACCAAAAGAAAGCTGGGGTGGCAATCCTTATATCAGACAAATTAGATTTTAAGCCAAAGACTGTAATAAGAGATGAGGAAGGACACTATATCCTACATAAAGGGTCTATCAAACAAGAAGATCTAACAATTGTAACTATCTATGCCCCTAACATGGGAGCAGCCAATTATATAAGGCAACTAATAACAAAAGCAAAGAAACACATCGACAGCAATACAATAATAGTGGGGGATTTTAACACCCCCTCATTGAAATGGACAGATCATCTAAGCAAAAGATCAACAAGGAAATAAAGACTTTAAATGAAACACTGGACCAAATGGACTTCACAGATATATTCAGAACATTCCATCCCAAAGCAACGGAATACACACTCTTCTCTAGTGCCCATGGAACATTCTCCAGAATGGATCACATCCTAGGTCACAAATCAGGTCTCAACCGGTACCAACATATTGGGATCATTCCCTGCATATTTTCAGACCACAGTGCTTTGAAACTAGAACTCAATCACAAGAGGAAAGTCAGAAAGAACTCAAATAAATGGAGGCTAAAGAGCATCCTACTAAAGAATGAATGGGTCAACAAGGAAATTAAAGAATTTAAAAATTCATGGAAACCAATGAAAATGAAAACACAACTGTTCAAAATCTTTGGGATACAGGCAAAGGCAGTCCTAAGAGGAAAGTATATAGCAATACAAGCCTTTCCCAAGAAACAAGAAAGGTCTCAAATATACAACCTAATCCTACACCTAAAGGAGCTGGAGAGAGAACAGCAAATAAAGCCTAAACCCAGCAGGAGAAGAGAAATAATAAAGATCAGAGCAGAAATCAATGAAATAGAAACCAAAAGAACAGTAGAACAGATCAACGAAACTAGGAGCTGATTCTTTGAAAGAATTAACAAGATTGATAAACGCCTGGCCAGACTTATCTAAAAGAAAAGAGAAATGACCCAATTCAACAAAATCATGAATGAAAGAGGAGAGATCACAACCAACACCAAAGAAATACAAACAATTATAAAAACATATTATGAGCAACACTATGCCAGCAAATTAGATAATGTGGAAGAAATGATTGCATTCCTAGAGATGTATCAACGACCAAAACTGAACCAGGAAGAAACAGAAAACCTGAACAGACCTATAACCACTAAGGAAATTGAAGCAGTCATCAAAAATCTCCCAACAAACAAAACCCCAGGGCCAGATGGCTTCCCAGGGGAATTCTACCACACATTTAAAGAAGAATTAATACCTATTCTTCTGAAACTGTTCCAAAAAATAGAAACGGAAGGAAAACTTCAAAAGTTATTTTATAAGGCCACCATTACCTTGATCCCCAAACCAGACAAAGACCCCATCAAAAAGGAGAATTACAGACCAATATCCTTGATGAACATGGATGCAAACATTCTCACCAAAATACTAGCTAATAAGATCCAACAGTACATTAAAAGGATTATTCATCACGACCAAGTGGGATTTATCCCTGGGCTGCAAGGTTGGTTCAACATCCGCAAATCAATCAATGTGATACAATCCATTAATAAAAGAAAGAACAAGAACCATATGATCCTCTCAATAGATGCAGAAAAAGCATTTGACAAAGTATAGCATCCTTTCTTGATCAAAACTCTTCAGAATATAGGGATAGAGGGTCCATACCTCAATATCATAAAAGCCATCTATGAAAAACCCACAGCGAACATCATTCTCAATGGGGAGAAACTGAGAGCTTTCCCCCTAAGGTCAGGAACAGGGCAGGGATGTCCACTATCACCACTGCTATTCAACATAGTATTAGAAGTCCTAGCTACAGCAATCAGACAACAAAAAGAAATAAAAGGCATCCAAATCGGCAAAGAAGAAGTCAAACTCTCAGTCTTTGCAGATGATATGATACTTTATGTGGAAAACCCAAAAGACTCCACCCCAAAACTGCTAGAACTCATACAGGAATTCAGTAAAGTGGCAGGATATAAAATCAATGCACAGAAATCAGTGGCATTCCTATACACCAACAGCAAGACAGAAGAAAGAGAAATTAAGGAGTCGATCCCATTTACAATTGCACCCAAAACCATAAGATACCTAGGAATAAATTGAACCAAAGAGGCAAAGAATCTGTACTCAGAAAACTATAAAATACTCATGAAAGAAATTGAGGAAGACACAAAGAAATGGAAAAACATTCCATGCTCATGGATTGGAAGAACAAATATTGTGAAGATGTCAATGGTACCTAGAGCAATCTACACATTTAATGCAATCCCTATCAAAATACCATCCACTTTTTTCAAAGAAAGGGAACAAATAATCCTAAAATTTGTATGGAACCAGAAAAGACCCCAAATACCCAGAGGAATGTTGAAAAAGAGAATCAAAGCTGGCGGCATCACAATTCCAGACTTCCAGCTCTATTACAAAGCTGTCATCATTAAGACAGTATGGTACCGGCACAAAAACAGGCACATAGATCAATGGAACAGAATAGTCAGCCCAGAAATGGACCCTCAACTCTATGGTCAACTAATCTTCAACAAAGCAGGAAAGAACGTCCAATGGAAAAAAGACAGTCTCTTCAACAAATGGTGTTGGGAAAATTGGACAGCCACATGCAGAAGAATGAAACTGGACCATTTCCTTATACCACACACAAAAATAGACTCAAAATGGCTGAAAGACCTAAATGTGAGACAGGAGTCCATCAAAATCCTAAAGGAGAACACAGGCAGCAACCTCTTCGACCTCAGCCGCAGCAACTTATTCCTAGAAACACAGCCAAAGGCAAGGGAAGCAAGGGCAGAAATGAACTATTGGGACCTCATCAAAATAAAAACCTTTTGCACAGCAGAAGAAACAGTCAACAAAACCAAAAGACAACTGCCAGAATGGGAGAAGATATTTGCAAATGACATATCAGATAAAGGGCTAGGATCAAAATCTATAAAGAAATTATCAAACTCAACACCCAAAGAACAAATGGTCCAATCAAGAAATGGGCAGAAGACATGAACAGACATTTTTCCAAAGAAGACATCCAAACGGCCAACAGATACATGAAAAATTGCTCAACATCGCTCGGCATCAGGGAAATCCAAATCAAAACCTCAATGAGATAACACCTCACACCAGTCAGAATGGCTAAAATTAACAAGTCAGGAAATGACAGGTGTCGGCGGGGATGTGGAGAAAGGGGAACACTCCTACACTGTTGGTGGGAATGCAAGCCGGTGCAATCCCTCTGGAAAACAGTATGGAGGTTCTTCAAAAAGTTGAAAATAGAGCTACCCTATGGTCCAGCAATTGCACTACTGGGTATTTACCCCAAAGATACAAATGTAGGGATCTGAAGGGGTACGTGCACCCCAATGTTTATAGCAGCAATGTCCACAATAGCCAAACTGTGGAAAGAGCCAACATGTCCATTGAGATGAATGGTTAAAGAAGATGTGGTATATATATACAATGGAATATAATGTAGCCAACAAAAGGAATGAAATCTTGCCATTTGCAATGCCGTGGATGGAACTGGAGGGTATTAGGCTGAGCAAAATAAGTCAATTGTAGGAAGACATGTATCATATGACCTCACTGATATGAGGAATTCTTAATCTCAAGAAACAAACGGAGGGTTGCTGGAGTGGTCGGGGGTGGGAGGGATGAGGTGGCTGGGTGATAGACATTGGGGAGGGTATGTGCTATGGTGAGCACTGTGAAGTGTGCAAGACTGTTGAATCACAGATCTGTAACTCTGAAGCAAATAATACATTGTATGTTAAGAAAAGAAGAAGAAGAAGAAGATAGCAGGAAGGGAAGAATGAAGGGGGAGAAATCAGAAGGGGAGACGAACCATGAGAGATGATGGACTCTGAAATACAAACTGAGGGTTCTAGAGGGGAGGACGGTGGGAGGATGTGTTAGCCTGGTGATTGGTATTAAAGAGGGCATGTTCTGCATGGAGCACTGGGTGTTATATACAAACAATGAATCATGGAACACTATATCAGAAACTAATGATGTAATATATGGTGATTAACATAACAATAAAAAATAAAAAAAACTAATGATGTAATGTATAGGGATTAACATAACATAAAAAAAAGAGTCTTTTTCTTGGTTTGTCTTTCTCTCTCTCTTTTTAAGATTTTATTTATTTATTTGACAGAGGCACAGTGAGAGATGGAACACAAGCAGGGGGAGTGGGAGAGGGAGAAGCAGGCTTCCCATCGAGCAGGGAGCCCAATGTGGGGCTCGATCCCAGGACCCTGAGATCATGACCTGAGCCAAAGGCAGATGCTTAACGACTGAGCCACCCAGTCGCCCTCTCTCTCTCTTTTTCCCTATGCTCATTTGTTTTGTTTCTTACATTCCACATATGAGTGCAATCATATATTTATCTTTATGTAACTGACTTATTTCACTTAGCATAACTATACTCTATAGCTCCATCCATGTCATTGCAAATGGCAAGACTTCATTCTTTTTGATGGCTGAGTAATATCCCATTGTATATATATATATACCACATCTTCTTTACCCATTCATCTGTTGATGTCGGGTAAAGTTTAGCTATTGTAGATAATGCTGCTATAAACATTGGGATGCATGTATCCCTTTGAATTAGTATTTTTGTATTCTTTGGGTAAATATCTAGTAGTGCCACTGCTAGGTCATAGGGTAGTTCTACTTTTAACTTTTTGAGAAACCTCCATACTGATTTCCAGAATGGCTGCACCAGTTTTCATTCCCACCAACAGTGCAAGAGGGTTCCCCTTTCCCCACATCCTTGCCAACATGTTTCTTGTTTTGTTGATTTTAGCCATTCTGACTAGTGTGAGATGATATCTCACTGTAGTGTTGATATGTATTTCCCTGATGATGAGTGTTGTTGAGCATCTTCTCATGTGTGTGCTAACCATCTGTATGTCTTCTTTGGAAAAATGTCTATTCATGCCTTCTGCCTATTTTTTAACTGGATTATTTGTTTTTGGGTGTTGAGTTTCATAAGTTCTTTATAGATTTTGGATGCTAACCCTTTATCAGATATGTTATTTGCAAATATCTTCTCCCATTCCGTAGGTTGCCTTTTAGTTTTGTTGATTGTTTCCTTTGCTGTGCAGAAGCTTTTTATTTTTATGAAGTCCCAATTGTTTATTTTTGCTTTTGTTTCCTTTGCCTCAGAGATATATTTTATAAGAAGTTGTTATGACTGATGTCAAAAAGGTTACTGAGTGTGTTCTCCTCTAGGATTTTTATGATTTCCATTCTCAGTTTAGGTCCTTAATCCATTTTGAATTTACTTTTTGTATGGTGTAAGAAAGTGGTCCAGTTTCATTCTTCTGCATGTTGCTGTCCAGTTTTCCCAAAAACATTTGTTGAAGAGACTTTTTTTCCATTGGATATTCTTTCCTGCTTTGCTGAAGATTAATTGACCATATGGTTGTGGCAGAAGTCCACATTACTTTTAACGAATTAATAGCAAAAACAAGAAGCTTCTTTGTCATTCAGAGATATCAATATAACTTGACATTCTGTTGTTATTTTTTATTTTCTTTTTCCCTCCATTTATAATGCCTTCAAATGTTATAATATCCTCTATATTAAAATGCATACATGTGCACGTGCACACACACACACAAACACACTGAGCCCTTCTTTGGTCCTGCTATCCTTTATAGCCACTAACAAAATTTTTTTTTCATTTCGTTGTCAAATTTCCAATCACTCTGTCTTCCTTCATTGCCAAATATATTTATGATCGAAAATTTTCATCCATTTTTCCCTTTTTACCACTTTACCATTTTTCACTTTTTACCACAACTCTACAAAACTGCCTTTCCAAAATTTCCATAATTTGCTACTCATCAAATATGCTTTTCCTGACTGCATTCTTATTAGCTGATAAGTTAGTTAGTTAATTAGTTAGTTAGTTAGTTAGGGGTTTTGGCAGTTTGACACTCCTTCTCAAAACTTTTCTCCATTTGGTTCTTTTAAATCTAAATTTCTTGAACCTGAAGTCATTTAATATTTGATTTTGTCTCATATATATTCCAGCCACTAGGTTAAACTAGAGAATAATCACAACAAATGCGAAAGTTTCTTATGACAGCCAGTGCTTCCACAAACAGCCTCCTTTCTTTACTTTTTCCTTGTGTCTTTCCAATACCACTTCCATAGCATGGGAACATTATTCTTTTCTAGCCCCTACCCTAATCCAACCCAGCTCCATCTCATCATTCTCAGGATTTTGCCTTTCCAGTCATACCACAGAGAAATTAAAAGCCTCAACATAAATAACGTCAACCACTCACCTCTCCAAACACACATGCCTACAAACCTGTAGCAATCCATCCTTTCCTCACAGGGAAGAGTTGTCTTTTAAAAAAAAATAGTTGTCTTAACTACAGTAAGGGTATTACCCTGTGTTCAAGTCCCCATACCTCTTTTCTGATTTTTTTCTCTAACAATTATAACTTCTTATTTCCTTTTATCTTCCCTATCTCCTATGCTATTGCTTTTCCTTCTAATAAAAGAATATTTATCATCTTACCCTTCACTCTAAGCTTCTCTATATAATGTGCTTTTCATCTGTTCAGTGAATCTATTCCACACAATTCAAAGAGAGCTTTCAATGGCCAAAAATACTAATTTTGCTTTTGGTTATCTTACTTGATTTCTCAGTCATAATTAAAACTGTAGATACTCTTAAAGATGTATTCTTCCTTGCCTTCTCTTACTCCTTTTTCCCCTCTAATGACATCTCTTCCTTTATTATCTTTTTCCTCTGCTCCTCATTTAGTTGACATTTTCCTCTTTTCTTCACTTTCTGAGTCTACACATTCTCTCTGAATGACCTCATCTCCTCCTCTGACTTCAGCTATCATTTAATCGTTGATGACTTCTAAATCTCTGTAAGGAACTGAGGCTTTTTTTTCTTCAAAGTTCTGATTCACATATCAAACATCTTAGTGGACCTCACTGACAATTCCCTTATGTATATAATAGAAATAATGATGATGATGATGATGATGATGATAACATAAGTTTTGAGGACAGACAGCTTGGTTTGAATCTGCGCTCTATAAATTAATATATAGATCATCTTGAGTAAGTAATTTAAGTTACATAAGTCTCAGTTTACACATCTGTAAAATGAGGATATTAGTATCTAATTTCTCCATTTGCTACAAGAATTAAATGTAATAATTTGTATAAACACAGTTATTATTTGGTACATGACACATTTTAATTATCTATAAGAATAACAAATATATATTACTTAATATACACATATGGATCCCACATTTTCTCATTTAAATTTCAATTTAGCGGGGCACCTGGGTGGCTCAGTCATTAAGGGTCTGCCTTCGGCTCAGGTCATGACCCCGGGGTCCTGGGATTGAGACCCGCATCAGACTCCCTGCTCCACGGGAAGCCTGCTTCTCCCTCTCCCACTCCCCCTGCTTGTGTTCCCTCTCTCGCTGTGTCTCTCTCTGTCAAATAAATAAAATCTTAAATAAATAAATAAATAAATAAATAAATAAATAAATAAATATCAATTTAGCACAACCAAAATTGAAACTGTTATACTCCTCTGTTTTTTCCGAAAGGGGAGCCATTTTCTCTTCCTTCCTTTCCTTTCTACTACTGGATAGTTTAAATAGTCACTAGAAAGATCTCAGATCTCAAATCTCTCTTTTCCCCTCTATTCCCAGTTATCACCAACCTATTTTCTGACCCTATACTTCTATTTCTTATACCTCTATGATCTGTCTCCTGTATTGCTCTTTCAAAAAAAATAGAGTAATAGAATAATCTTTAGAAAATGATAATTGTATCATTTTCAACTCCCCATTAAGCCAATGCAATGTCACTCAATTGTTTATAGACTGAAGTCCAAACGCATGATCAAATCCTACAGCATCTCTGCCTGACTGCAAATGTCTGCAAGGCCATCTTTCCCCACTTCCTAACTCCCAACCCATGCTCCTGCCATACCCAAAGGTACATGAACCTGTGTCTTTTCCTATGCCATTTCCTCTATGAAAGTTCACTTCTGCCTTATCAACTAGATAAACTCCTAGTCACCTTTTAGTGCTCTCCTCTAATGTCACTTCTTCACCCAACCTTTCAAGAAGTCCATTAAGCTGAGTTGTTATATTCCATCTCTCTGCTTCTCTAGGTTTTATACCTACCACTATTAATAAATATTTTCTATCATATAATATGTATTTACTTTCAACACTATTTTTAAAATATTTTACAAATCCTTAAAAGACAAAGATCATCAGCAATTTTATCCTCATCTCTTGACACAGATAAGCTTTTCAATAAATATCTATTTAACAAATCAATAAGTGTATATCCCATGCACATATTACCAGACAAATTCACACATATTTTTACTTATATTCCCAAAAACAAACACTTATACAACCAGGAACAGCAAAGCATGAGTTAAGAATAAAACCACAATATCTATTAGCTTGGATACCCACAGATGACCAGCAGGAAAAATAAGGCATGTTCACCTGGGCTTGGGAGTAGGTAAAGTTGCAGAAAATGGGCTTTTTTTCTTCCTACCTTAAGGTCCAGAAGAAGCAAAGATTATAAACTGACCAAACACTATTTTCTGCATGAGATCAGGGTAAAGTATACACACTGTGGCAGAGATGAAAGAGCAAGGTATTGGGTCTTACAGTAACAAAAGTCCTCAAAAGCTGTCATATTCATCCCAATTTCTAGATCCAGAGATTTTCAATCAAAATACCAGGTTTCCATGTAGCCTTCTGAGTGTAGCAATGGGAAAAGTACAAGGGGATGGGAACAGACTCAGCAAAGGACAGAGAAGTATCTGCCAGGGTCCAGTTAGAAAATGAGGTCAATGTGGAAGGTTATTACCCTAGAGATTTTAGGGTAAAAATCCTAATTTTATTTCTGCTGTACGGAATCTGATCCCTCCATGCACCTTGGAGCAGAATTTCTGTACTGAGTTCTTGCAAGGAGAATTAAAGATAAGTGCCCCCCAACACACACACACCAAAAAAGGAAAGCTGGTGTTGAAGAGGAAAGGCCAATTCTTCACAAACTTTGCAGAAGCTCCTGAAGAGATGTGGTCCCCTGGACAATTCCTTGCTCTTACCTGCTGGGCTGAGCTAAGCACAGAGCAGTGGAATCACTGGTGAAGGTGTCAAGCCTGAGTATAGGATGGTGAAATCTGCAGCCTGAAGATCCAAATCCCAATTGGCGGTTTTCACTGGATTTTTATTCCTAGACACTCAGAATATTTCTCTATCTTAAACCTTTGCCAACCACTTATCAAAGACAGAAACCTAAATTCTCCAAGGGCCTGAACAGTGGATTTTCATAAGAGGAATTTATTAAAAATGAAGTCCTGAGAGCTGAGGTAAACAGTGCATTCCCATAGGTCTGACTTCATAACATTCTCTGAAGCCTTTTGTATTATGCTTGTAGACACAGATTACAATCTCTGGGTCTCCCCTGATTTCAAACTCTATTAAAAAAAGACAACATTTTAAATAGGCATATGAAATCCAATGTACATTTGTTATGCAACCTAGTAATTCTATTTCCAGGGTCCTAAGAGAAATGAAAAATTTTGTCCACAAAAATTTACAATTGTTCTTATCATCTTAATTCAAACTAGCCAAAAACTTGAAAAAAACCAAGTGTGTATCAGTAGATGAATGTATAAATAAACTGTGGTGTATCTCTATGGTGCATCCATTTAGCAGGATACTACTTAGGATTTTTTAAAAAATGAACTGCTGATAAATGCAACATCATGGGTGAATCCCAAAAACATTGTGCTGAACAAAAGAACTAGACAAAAAAGAGTTCATACTGTATGATTCCATTTTTATGAAATTCTAGGATCAATAGTTACTTGGGGATCAGTGTGGTAGTTTTATGAATTGGGTCAATAGTTACTTGGGGACCACTGTATAGGAATTGACAGCAAAAGGGCACAAGGAAATTTTCTGATGCAAAAGAAATATTATATGTCTTGATAGTGGAGCTAGTTACATAGGGACATATATTTGTCAAAAATAATTTAAGTGTGTGTTTTAAATGGATGTATTTTATTATATTGAAGTTATAATCCATAAATGTAAATTTGTACAGCCACTGTGGAAAACATGACAAAGGTTCCTCAAAACTTACAAATAGAGGGGCACCTGGGTGGTTCAGTCAGTTAAGCATCTGCCTTAGGCTCAGGTCATGATCCCAAGGTCCTCGGATCAAGCCCTCATCAGGCTCCTTGCTCAGCAAGGGAGCCTGTTTCTCCCTCTTCCTCGTCTTGTTCATATGCTCTCTCTCTTGCTCACTCTATATCTCAAATAAATAAATAAAATCTTTAAAAAACAACCCTTACAAATAGAAATACCATATGATTCAATAATTCCACTACTGGGTATTGGGCTAAAAGAAAATAAGAACACTAACACTAATTTGAAAAGATACATGCACCTCTATGTTTATTTCAACATTATTTACAATACCGAAGATATGGAAGCAATCTAAGTGTCTATTAATAGACAAATGGATAACAAAGATGTGGTATATATATATATCTATATATACACATACATATACAATGGAATATTACTCAGCCTTAAAAAAGGATGAGATTGTGCCATTTGTGAAACGTTGATGGATCTAGAAGCTATTATGCTAAGTGAAATAAGCTAGTTAGAGAAAGACAAATACAATATGATATCAGTCATATGTGGAATCTAAAAACAAACAAGAACACACACACACAAGTAGAATCAGACCTATAAATACAAAGAAAAAACCGATTGTGTATAGGGCAGGGGGTGGGAGGATGGGCAAAATTAGTGAAGGGGAGTGGGAGATACAGGTTTCCAGTTATGGAATAAATAATTCATAGGAATAAACAACATAGTATATATATAGGAGCTATATAGTCAGTGATATTGTAATAGCATTGTATGGTGACAGATGGTAGCTGCACTTGTGGTGAGCATATCATAACTTATAAAGAAGTTGAACCAGAGGGCATGTGTGGTGATCAGCACTGGGTGTTATATGCAACTAATGAATCATTGAACATTACATCAAAAACTAATAATGGAAATCTCGAGGGGCAAAGATGGTGGGGGAGTAGGAGACCCTATTCCAACCGGTCCCCTGAATTGAGCTGGATATCTACCAGCCCACTCTGAACACCCACAAAATCAGCCTGAGATGTAAGAAGATATATCTGGATCTCTACAAACAGAATATTGCCGGCAGTTGATTTCGAGGTATGAAGCAGGGAGCCGTGATTCCATGAGCACATATCCAAAGATAAATGGAAGGGGGTGGGAGCCTCTGGGATCCTGCAGCACCAGAGTGTGAAAGCCTCTCATGCTGGGGACCAGGCACAAACTCCCAGACCGGTAGTGGCGGGGAAAGGACTTTAGGGCAGTCCCCCGGACTGAAACCTGGAGCTGCAGGGATGCGCATTCAAACTGGGGGTGGCTGGTGGTTACAGGAGCACAAAGGGTAGAGAAGTGCCAGACCTGGAGGTGAGGGCTGGAAGTGCTGCTGTGGGGCACACAACCCAGGATGCTGTGGTTTTACCAGTACATACAGAAACAGAGAGAGTGTGGCCTGGAGAGCTTATTGAAGAACAGACTGCAATCTCTCTGTTCTGAGGCAGAGGGTCAGAAATGGTCTCTTCTGCTCTGACTGTTGGAAGAGACATGGGAAACCGCCAGAGAACAAAAGCTCCCGAAAACCAATTTTCACTGAGTCATTCCCCCCCCCACAGGGGGCAGGGCATCTCTGCCCAAATGGGGTTGCCTGAATAAGAGCACAGCAGGCCCCTCCCCCAGAAGAGAGGCTGGGAGAACAAGAGGCGGACAACGCTAAGGTCCCTATAAAACAGGTGCATCTTGCTTGGGTTGTGGTCAATAATTTGGACTCTGTACATTCCCTCAACCATCCCTCAACAAAATGACTAAGAGGAGGAATCCCCAAAATAAGAAAGACTCAGAGAATATGACTTCTGCCACAGATTTACAAATGGATATAAATATAAGCAAGATGTTGGATAATAGACTTCGGGGTAACAGTTATGAAGATGATAGCTAGAATGGAAAAATTGATTAATGACAACATAGAGTCTCTAAGGGCAGAAATGAGAGCTGAACTGGCAGAACTTAAAAATGCTATCAATGAGATCCAATCTGATCTAGATACTCTAACAGCTAGGGTAAACAAGGCAGAAAAACCAATTAGTGATCTAAAAGACAAACTGAGAGAAAAGAAGGAAAATGAGGAGGCCTGGGAGAAACAGCTTAAAATCCATAAAAACAGAATTAAAGAAATAAGTGATGCCATGAAACGTTTCACTGTCAGAATTATTGGGATCTCTGAGGGGGTGGAGAGAGAAAAAGGATTAGAAGATATATTTGAGCAAATTGTAGCTAAGAAATTCCCTACTCTGGGGAATGAAAAAAATATTTGTGTCCTAGAGGCAGAGAGGACCCCTCCCAAGATCAAGGAGAACAGACCAATGGCCCGGCATGTAATGGTAAAACTTGCAAATCTTAGAACAAAGGAAACCATCTTAAGGGCAGTTAGGGGGAAGAGATTCCTTACCTACAGAGAGAGGAACATCAGAATAACGTCAGAACTATCCACAGACACCTGGCAAGCCAGAAAGGGCTGGCAAGACATATTCAGATACTAAATGAGAAGACATGCAGCCAAGAATACTTTATCCAGCAAGACTGTCATTTAGAATGGATGGAGAGATGCAGAGTTTCCAAGACTGGCAGAAACTGAAAGAATATGTGACCACTAAGCTGGCCCTGCAAGAAATATTAACGGGGGTTCTGTAAAAGGAGAAAGACCCCAAGAGTGATATACAACAGAAATTTACAGAGACAATCTACAGAAACAAGGACTTCACAGGCAACATGATGACAATAAATTCATATCTTTCAATAATCACTCTCAAAGTGAACGGCCTAAATGTTCCCATAAAATGGCCCAGGGTTGCAGACTAGATAAAAAAACAGGACCCATCCATATGCTGTCTACAAGAGACTCATTTTGAACCTAAAGATACATCCAGACTGAAAGTGAAGGGGTGGAGATCCATCTTCCATGCCAACGGACCTCAAAACAAAGCTGAGGTAGCAAATCTCATATCAGACAAATTAGATGTCAAGCTAAAGACTGTAGTTAGAGACACAGAAGGACACTATATCATTCTTAAAGGGTTTATCCAACAAGAAGATCTAACAATTGTATATATCTACACCCCCAACATGGGAGCAGCCATATACATAAGCCAACTGTTAACCAAAATAAAGAGTCACATTGATGACAATACATTAATTGTAGGAGACTTCAATACTCCACTCTCAGCAATAGACAGATCATCTGAGCAGAAAATCAACAAAGAAACAAGAGCTTTGAATGACACACTGGACTAGATGGACATCATAAATAGATATATACAGAACATTTCACCCTAAAACAACAGAATACTCATTCTTCTTGAGCACACATAGAACTTTCTCCAGAACAAACCACATACTGGGTCACAAATCAGGTCTCAACTGATACCAAAAGACTGACATTATTCCCTGCATATCTCAGACCATAATGCTATAAAACTGGAACTCAATCACAAGAAAAAATTTGGCAGAAATTCAAACACTTGGAAGCTAAAGACCACTCTGCTTAAGAATGTTTGGGTCAACCAAGAAATCAAAGAAGAACTTAAACAATTCATGGAAACCAATGAGAATGAAAACACATTGATCCAAAACCTATGGGATACTGCAAAGGTGGTCCTAAGGGGGAAATACATAGCCATCCAAGCCTCACTCAAAAAAATAGAAAAATCCCGAATTCACCAATTAACTTTACACCTTAAAGAATTAGAGAAAAAGCAACAAACGATGCCTAAGTCATGCATTAGAAGAGAAATAATTAAGATTAGAGCAAAGATCAATGAATTAGAAACCAGAAACACAGTAGATCAGATCAACAAAACTAGAAGCTGGTTTTTTGAAAGAATTAATAAGACCGATAAACCACTGGCCAGACTTATCCAAAAGAAAATAGAAAGGACCCAAATTAATAAAATTATGAATGAAAGGGGAGAGATCATGACTAATACCAAGAAAATAGAAACAATTATTAGAAATTACTATCAACAACCATATGCCAATAAATTAAGCAACCTGGATGCTTTCCTGGAAACCTATAAGCTGCCAAGACTGAAACAGGAAGAAATTGACAACCTGAAGAGGCCAATAACCAGTAAAGAGATTGAAGAAGTGATCAAAAACCTTCCAAAAAAACAAGAGTCCAGGGCCTGATGGATTCCCTGGGGAATTGTACCAAACACTGAAAGAAGAAATAATACCTATTCTCCTGAAGCTGTTTCAAAAAAAAATAGAAACAGAAGGATAGCTTCCAGATTCATTCTATGAGGCCACCATTACCTTAACCCCCAAACCAGGAAAGCCCCCATCAAAAAGAATAATTTCCGACTGACATCCCTGATGAATATGGATTCCAAAATTCTCAACAAAATCCTAGCTAATAGGATCCAACAATACATTAAAAGGATCATCCACCACGACCAAGTGGGATTTATCCCCAGGATGCAAAGGTGGTTCAACATTCGCAAATCAATCAACATGATAGAACACGTTAATAAGAGGAGATAGAAGAACCATATGGTCCTTTCAATTGATGTAGAAAAAGCATTTGACAAAATACAGCATCCTTTCCTGATTAAAACTCTTCAGGATATAGGGATAGAGGGAACATTCCTCAAGTTCATAAAATCCATCTATGAAAAACCAACAGTGAATATCATCTTCAATGAGGAAAAGATGACAGCCTTTCCCTTAAGATCAGGAACATATCAAGGATGCCCACTCTCGCCACTATTGTTCAACATAGTACTAGAAGTCTTAACAACAGCAATCAGACGACAAAAGAAATAAAAGGTATTCAAATTGGCAAAGAAGAAGTCAAACTCTCTCTCTTTGCAGATGACATGATATTTTATGTGGAAAACCCAAAAGACGCTGCCCCGCAAATTACTAGAACTCATACAGCAATTCAGCAATGTGGCAGGATACTAAATCAATGCACAGAAATCAGTTGCTTTCTTATACACTAACAATGTAACTGTAGAAAGAGAAATTAGAGAATCGATTCCATTTACAACAGCACCAAAAACCATAAGATACCTTGGAATAAACTGAACCAAAGGGGTAAAGGATCTATACTCTAGGAATTACAGAACACTCATGAAAGAAATTGAAGAAGACACAAAAAGATGGAAAAACATTCCATGCTCATGGATCAGAAGAATAAACATTGTTAAAATGTCTACGCTACCCAGAGCAATCTATACCTTCAATGCCATCCTGATCAAAATTCCAATGACATTTTTCAAAGTGCTGGAACAAACAATCCTAAAATTTGTATGGAATTAGAAAAGGCCCCGAATCGCCAAGGAAATGTTGAAAAAGAAAAACAAAGCAGGGGGCATCATGTTGCCTGATTTCAATCTATATTACAAAGCTGTGATCACTAAGAAAGCATGGTACTGGCACAAAAACAGACACATAGACCAGTGGAACAGAATAGAGAGCCCAAATATGGACCCTCAACTCTATGGTCAAATAATCTTCAACAAAGCAGGAAAATATATGCAATGGAAAAAAGACAGTCTCTTCAATAAATTGTGCTGGGAAAATTGGACAGCTATATACAGAAGAATGAAACTCGACCATACTCTTACACCATACACAAATATAAACTCAAAATGGATGAAAGACCTAAATGTGAGACAGGAATCCATCAAAATCCTAGAGGAGAACATAGTTGGTAACCTCTTTGACATAGGCTACAGCAACTTCTTTCAAGATACATCTCCAAAGGCTAGTGAAACAAAAGGAAAAATGAACTTTGGGGACTTCATCAAGATAAAAAGCTTCTGCACAGCAAAGGAAACAGTCAACAAAACAAAGAGGCAACCCACAGAATGGGAGAAGATATTTGCAAATGACACTACAGATAAAGCGCTGATTTCCAAGATCTATAAAGAACTTCTCAAACTCAACACCCAAAAAACAAATAATCCAGTCAAAAAATGGGCAGAAGACATGAACAGACACTTCTCCAAAGAAGACACAGAAATGGCTAACAGACACATGAAAAAATGTTCATCATCATCAGCCATCAGGGAAATTCAAATCAAAACCAGATTGTGATACACCTTACACCAGTCAGAATGGCAAAAATTGACAAGGCAATAAGCAACAAATGTTGGAGAGGTTGTGGAGAAAGGGGAACCCTCTTCCACTGTTGGTGGGAATGCAAGTTGGTACAGCCACTTTGGAAAACAGTGTGGAGGTGCCTCAGAAAATTAAAAATAGAGCTACCCTATGATGCAGCAATTGCAATACTGGGCATTTACCCCAAAGACACAGATGTAGTGAAAAGAAAGGCCATATGCACCCCAATGTTCATAGCAGCAATGTCTGCAATAGCCAAACTGTGGAAAGAGCAAAGATGTCCTTCAACAGACGAATGGATAAAGAAGATGTGGTCCATATATACAATGGAATATGACTCAGCCATCAGAAAGGATGAATACCCAACTTTTACATCAACATGGATGGGACTGGAGGAGATTATGCTAAGTGAGATAAGTCAAGCAGAGAAAGTCAATTATCATATGGTTTCACTTATTTGTGGAACATAAGGAATAGCAGGGAGGACATGAGGAGAAGGAAGGGAAAAATGAAGGGGGGAAATAGGAGGAGGAGAAGAACCATGAGAGACTACGGACTCTGAGAAACAAACTGAGGGTTTTGGGGGAGAGTGGAGGGATGGGTTAGCCTGGTGATGGGTATTAAGGAGGGCACGTACTACATGGAGCACTGGGTGTTATACCAAAACAGTGAATCATGGATCATTACATCAAAAACTAATGATGTATTGTATGGTGACTAACATAACATGATAATAACATAAAATACATAAAATAAAATAAAGCTATTAAGAACATTTTTAAAAAATAGTACGAACATCAATAGCAGCACATATTTCAAAGGCTTATTGTAGAAATTACATTTAAGAAAATTAATGCTAAATGCTTAGTGTCCCACAGTTAGTAAGGGATTAAAAAAATATGAGCTATTCTTCCTATGTGACTGGACTCCCTTCTAGGTATAACACAGCACACAGAGATAGAAATAAACCTCTGTGAGGGAGAACATGATAAAAAATCTGATGTAGCTAGTTTTGTGAATGATTGAGAACAAAATCATAGTTCTCAGAGTTAGATAAAGCCTGCCATAAGCAGCTATTCTTATTTAATAACAGCTTAAAGATCCATGACAGTTTTCATAGACATCCAAATTCTTTGACATTCCTCACATCAAGAACTAGTGTTAGAGGAGTTAGTCACACAGTTAGGTAGTCAGGGTCAGCGTCCCCAACAAGAAAATATGGAGTCAGGACAGCTAAGATAAAACAGCACTGACATCCTGTTTTGCAGCTTAGACAAGACCACACTGACATCCTGTTTTGCAGCCTTTGCATAAATGACTTCTGCAAAACATCTTAAAATAAGAAAACTAACCACAAAAGCATTTGTCAGTATCACAAGCAAGCAGCAGTTAAGACCTAAGCCCCCAGATGTCAGCAAAAAAAAAAAAAAGACCATAGGCATATGGATATTAACCTAATAGGTAGACAGATATGTGACCAAAGCCCTGATTGACATGATTCAGCACACCCTGATTGCTTAAGAAAGTTCTGCAAAACAGCTCATAATAATCCCAAAACTTAGAAACTCCCAGGGCAACCCATTTGGGTCCCCTCCCTCTCCGGGAGCTTTGTACTCTTGCTTAATAAACTTTGCTTTGGGGCGCCTGGGTGGCTCAGTTGGTTAAGCGACTGCCTTCGGCTCAGGTCATGATCCTGGAGTCCCGGGATCGAGTCCCACATCGGGCTCCCTGCTCAGCAGGGAGTCTGCTTCTCCCTCTGACCCTCTTCCCTCTCATGCTATCTTTCATTCTCTCTCTCTCAAATATATAAATAAAATCTTTAAAAAAAAACAAACTTTGCTTTGCTGCCCACCTCTCTTCATCTAACTAACTCTTCAAAACTAACTCTGGGACAAGATTTTACTGTATACACCCCTCATAATATTCAAAGTCTCCCATCTTCATTCTTTGAAACGGTGTGACCAAGAACCGCGGGCATTAAGGGGACAAAAATCCTGTAACAGTAGGGTCTGTGTCCTCCTGAAACTAACCAAGCTTTGTGATTACCTCAACCACAGAGTACTGCAGAACTCACGCTATATAGTCCAAATGCCATGCAATTTCCACCTTGTTTGCTAGGAACACAAGCTTGTGGAGTCTTTGACCACCATATAAGAAGTCCAACTACAATAAGGTTACCATCTAGGAGACAACATGAAGAGATGTTGGAGAAAAAAGGAAATAGAACAAAGTCTATATTATATAGCTATTTATATAAATTAAAAATACATACTCATGCAAAATAAGACTATACATTTTACCAGTATACTTACATGGCCACACACATTAGCATATATATCAAACCCATTAAAGCAGGTGTCTATGATGGGAATGAGAATAAGAGTGGAAATGGAAATAAAAGGGAATAAATAAATAAGATGTGGTAAAATTGAAACCTTTACTATATGGCTGGTATAAATGTAAAATAGTGCAATAGCTGTGGAAAACAAGAAGTTCCTCAAAAAGTTAAACACAGAATTACCATATGACCCAGCAATTCCACTCCTAGATTTCAATTCCAGGAGACATTCACACAAAAACTTGTATACAAATGTTCATGCAGCGTTACTCATTATAGCCAAAAAGTGAAAATAGCCCAAATGTCTATCAACTGATAATGGAAAAACAACATGGTAGATCCATACAATGGAATGTTATTCAGCCGGAGGAGGGTAGGGGGATGGGTTAGCCTGGTGATGGGTATTAAAGAGGGCACATTCTGCATGGAGAACTGGGTGTTATGAACAAACAATGAATCATGGAACATTATATCAAAAACTAATGATGTAATATATGGTGATTAACATAACAATAAAAAAATTTAAAAAAACCAGAATGAAGTACTGATGCATGCTACAACATGGATGAACCCTGGAAACAACATGCTAAGTGAAAGAAGGTAGACGTAGAGGCGCCTGGATGGCTCAGTCAGCTAAGCGTCTGCCTTCAGCTTGGGTCATAATCCCAGGGTTCTGGGACTGAGTCCTGCATTGGGCTCCCTGCTCAGTGAGGAGTCTGCTTCTCCCTCTACCTTTCCTCCCTGCTTGTGATATCTATCTCTCTCTCTCTCAAAAATAATAAATAAAATCTTAAGAAAGAAAGAACGAAAGAAAGAAAGAAAGAAAGAAAGAAAGAAAGAAAGAAAGAAAGAAAGAAAGAAAGAAAGAGAGAAAGAAAGAAAGATGTAAAAGGCCACAATATTATCATTCTACTTCCATGAAATGTTCAGAATGAGCAAATTCATAGAGACAGAAAGTACATTAGTGGTTTCTACAGGCTGTGAGGAGAGGAAATGAGGAGTTACTATTTAATGGAGATGAAGTTTCTTTGGGAGTGATGAAAATGTTCTGGATTTAGATAGATGATAGATATAAGATAGATAGATGATAGATAGATAGATAGATGATAGATATAGATGATAGATGATAGGTAGATAGATAGATGATGGATGATAGATAGATGATAGATAGATAGATGATAGATATAAATAGATGATAGATAGATGATAGATAGATGATAGATAGATAGATAGATAGATAGATAGATAGATAGATAGATAAATAGATAATTTTCTCCTATTTGTTGGATTGTCTTTTCAGTCTCCTGGTAGTATCCTTTGATGTGCAACATTGTGAATATACTAAAAACCTCTGAATTATGCAATTTAAAATAGATAAAATCGTGAGTTTTATGTGAATTTAGCTCAATATGTTTACTAGGATTTACCCAGTTTCAACCAGTCCCCTGAATTTAGCTGGATATCTACCAAACCATTTTGAAAAACCACAAAATCAGCCTGAGATGTAAGAATATACATCTGGATCTCTACAAGCAGAAAAGCACTGCCTGTCAAGAGGTAGGAAAGGTGGAGTTGTGAATCTGTGGGGCACTATTGGAAGATAAACAGAAGGGGGCGGGAGCCTCCATAAGCTGGCTCACAGAGTGGTAGTAGCGGGGAAAGGGCTTTACAGCAGTACCCAGACAGGATCCAGGAGCTGCAAGTGCATTTGGGAGCCCAGGGCCACTCACTGTTTTTAGAAGCGCAAAGGGCAGGTACAAGCTGGGGCCCCTGGGATGACCTCTGAGAGAGTCATCGTGTTTGCACACTTCAGGAGGCTGTGGTTTTCAAGACTGTCCTGGAGGATTTAGTGAGGAGAACAGACTGCTATTTCTCTGCTCTCAGCCAGAGGTTTGGGTGCGGCCATTTGTGCTCTGATCCTGGAAAGAGGTTTAGAAAGCCGCCAGAGAACAAAAGCTCAAAAAACCAGTTTCCACTGAGCCCAGCCTCCCCAAAGGGGCAAGGCAACTCCACCCAAGCAGGGTTGCCTGAAAAACAGCCCAGCAGGTCCCTCCCCCAGAAGACAGGCTGGAAGAAGAAGAGGACGACGTAAGTCCCCATAAGTCTGTAAAATCCCAACACCTGGGGAAAATAGTATATTGAGATCCAGGCATTGCCTCATGGCTTGTGTATTTTTCAGATACAACTCTCTTTTTCTTTTTATTCTTTCTCTTATGCTTGTTCTCTGTTTTTTCTTTTTACCTTTTTCTCATTTCAACTAGATGTTTAATATATCAACTTATATTTCATAGTAGCTTTTTAACTTGTACGTTTTCACACCTATATTTTTTATAGATTATGCCTCACTGCAGTCCTTTTTCCCTATTCAATATTACCTTTATATATGTACAAGTTTTACTTTCCCTGTAATTTTGGGAAGTAGTGTCCTCTAACAAACAACAAAATACACCCAGGAACAACTGAAACCCCCTACTTTGTCCACACTGAGAGATTATAGCCCGCTTCCCCTCACCCTCTTTTTTAAATTTTTAATTTATTTTTAAATTTTTAAATTTTATAAATTTCATTCCTGTGTTTCATTTTGGCTTTGTTTTTTATCGGTAGTGGCTTCCGACCACTCCAGATTTTCCTAGGATGCATTCTGCTTGGGTCGTGGTGGATATTTTGGACTCTGTACATTCCCTCAACCATCCCTCAACAGAATGACTAGGAGGAGGAACTCCCAACAAAGAAAAGAACCAGAGACAATGGCCTCTGCCACAGATCTAATGGATATGGATATAAGCAAGATGTTAGAGATAGATTTCAGGGTAGCAATTATGAAGTCAATAGCTAGGCTTGAGAAAAGCATTAGCAACAATATAGAATCTCTAAGGGCAGAAATGAGATTTAATCAGGCTGAACTTAAAGTGCTATGAATAAAATGCAGTCTAAAGTGGATACTCTAACAGCTAGGGTAAATGAGGCAGAAGAACGAATTAGTGATCTAGAAGATAAGCTGATAGAAAGGAAGGAAGCCAAGGAGGCTAGAGATAGGCAGCTAGAAGCCCATGAGGCCAGAATCAGAGAGATCAATGACACCATGAAATGTTCCAATATCAGAATTATTGGGATCCCTGAGGGGGTGGAGAGAGAGAGGATTAGAAGGTAAATTTGAGCAAATCATAGCGGAGAACTTCTCTAATCTGGGGAAGGAAACATTCATGTCCAAGAGGCAGAGAAGACCCCTCCCAAGACCAATTAAAATAGACCAACACACCGGCATATAATAGTAAAACTTGCAAATCTTAAAGCCAAGGAAGCTATCCTGAGAGCAGCTATGGGGAAGAGATTTCTTACATATGGAGGAAGGAATATCAGAATAACATCAGACCTGTACACAGAGAGCTGGCAAGCCAGAAAGGGCTGGAAAGACATATTCAGGGTACTAAATGAGAAGAACATGCAGTGAAGGATACTTTATCCAGCAAGGCTGTCATACAGAATGGACGGAGAGACAAAGAGCTTCCAGGACTGGCAGAAACTGAAAGAATATGTGACCAACCAAGCCAGCCCTGCAAGCAATATTAAGGGGGATTCTATAAAAGAAGAAAGACCCCAAGATTAATATAGACCAGAAATTTAGAGAGTCAATCTATAGAAACAGGGAGTTTACAGGCAATATGATAGCACTAAAATCATATCTTTCAATAATCACTCTCAATATGAACGGCCTAAACGTTCCCATAAAATGGCACAGGGTTGCAGATTGGATAAAAACACAGGACCCATCCATACACTAGCTACAAGAACTCATTCTGAACCTAAAGACACCTCCAGATTGAAAATAAGGGAATGGAGAACCATTTATCATGCCAGCAGACCTCAAAAGAAAGCTGGGGTAGCAATTCTCATATAAGACATATTAGATTTTAAAGACTGTAGTAAAAGATGTAGAGGGACACTATATCATACTTAAAGGGTCTATCCAACAAGAAAATCTAACAATTGTAAATATCTATACCCCCAACATGGGAGCAGCCAACTACATAAACCAACTATTAACCAAAATAAAGAATGATATAGATAATAATACTTCAATAGTAGGAGACTTCAACACTACACTCTCAGCAATGGACAGATCATCTAAGCAGAAGGTCAACAAAAAACAAGAGCTTTGAATGACACACTGGACCAGATGGACCTCATAGATATATATAGAACATTCCACCCTTTTAAAACAACAGAATACTCATTCTTCTCAACTGCACATGGAACTTTCTCCAGAACAGACCACATACTGGGTCACAAATAAGGTCTCAACCAATACGAAAAGATTAAGATTATTCCCTGCATGTTATCAGACCACAATGCTTTGAAACTGGAACTCAATCACAAGAAAAAATTTGGAAGGAATTCAAATACTTGGAAGTTAAAGAGCATCCTGCTAAAGAATGATTGGGTCAACCACGAAATTAAAGAAGAATTTAAACAATTCATGAAAACTAATGAGAATGAAAACACATCAGTCCAAAACCTACGGGATACTGCAAAGGCAGTCCTAAGGGAGAAATACATAGCCATCAAGCCTCTCTCAAAAAATAGAAAACTCCCAAATGCACAAGCAAATCTTACACCTAAAGGAGCTGGAGAAAGAACAGCAAATAAAACTGAAACCAAGCAGGAGAAGAAAAATAATAAAGATTAGAGCAGAGATCAATGAAATAGGAACCAGAAAAACAGTAGAACAAATCAACGAAACTAGAAGCTGGTTCTTTGAAAGAATTGATAAGCTCGATAAACCCCTGGCCAGACTTATCCAAAAGAAAAGGTAAAGGACCCAAATAAAATCATGAATGAAAGGGAAGAGATCATGACTAACACCAAGGAAATAGAAACAATTATTAGAAATTATTACCAGCAGCTATATGCCAACAAATTAAGCAACCTGAAAGAAATGGATGCCTTCCAGGAAACTTATAAACTACAAAGGCTGAAGGAGGAAGAAATAGACAATCTGAATAGATCAATAACCAGTAAGGAAATTAAAGCAGTAATCAAAAACCTCCACCAAAAACAAGAGTCCAGGGCCAGATGGATTCCCTGGGAATTCTACCAAACATTTAAAGAAGAAATAATACCTATTCTACTGAAGCTGTTTCAAAAAATAGAAACAGAAGGAAAACTTCCAAACTCATTCTATGAGGCATTACCCTGATCCCAAAACCAGGCAAACACCCCATCAAAAAGGAGAATTACAAAACAATATCCCTGTGAACATGGATGCCAAAATACTCAACAAGATCCTAGCTAATAGGATCCAACAGTACATTAAAAGGATTATCCACCATGACCAGGTGGGATTTATTCCAGGGTGCAAAGGTCCTTCAACATTTGCAAATCAATCAATGTAATAGAACACATTAATAAAAGAAAAGACAAGAACAATATGATCCTCTCAATTGATGCAGAAAAAGCATTTGACAAAATACAGCATACTGAGGAATGTTCCCTCTGTATCATAAAAGCCATCTAGGAAAGCCCACAGTGAATATCATTCTCAGTGGGGAAAAAGTCTCAGTTTTTCCCACAACAGGGATGCCCACTCTCACCATTACTGTTCAACATAGTACTAGAAGTCCTAGCCTCAGTAATCAGACAACAAAAAGAAATAAAAGGCATTCAAATTGGCAAAGAAGAAGTCAAACTCTCTCTCTTCATAGATGACATGATAATTTATGTGGAAAACCCAAAAGACTCTACCCCCAAATTACTAGAACTCATATAGCAATTCAGCAATGTGGCATGATATAAAATCAATGCACAGTAATCAGTTGCATTTCTACACACTAATGATGACACAGAAGAAAGAGAAATTAAGGAATCAATTCCATTTACAATAGCACCAAAACCCATAAGATACCTAGGAATAAACCTAACCAAACAGGTAAAGGGACTATACTCTAGAAACTACAGACCACTTATGAAAGAAATTGAGGAAGACACAAAGAGATGGAAAAACATTCCATGCTCATGGATCGGAAGAATAAACATTGTTAAAATGTCTATGCTACCTGGAGCAATCTACACTTTCAATGCCATCCCTATTAAAATAACATCTACATTTTTCAAAGAGCTGAAACAAACAATCCTAAAATTTGTATGGAACCAGAAAAGACCCCGAGTTACCAGGGGATTGTTGAAAAAGAAAACCAAAGCTGGGGGCATCACGTTGCCTGACTTCATGCTATATTACAAAGCTGTGATCACCAAGACAGCATGGTACTGGCACAAAAACAGACACACAGATCAATGGAACAGAATAGAGACTCCAGAAATGGGCCCTCAACTCTATGGTCAACTAATCTATGACAGATCAGGACAAAATAGCCAATGGAAAAAAGACAGTCTCTTCAATAAATGGTGCTGGGAAAATTGGACAGTCACATGCAGAAGAATGAAGCTGGACCATTCTCTCACACCATACGCAAAGATAAACTCAAAATGAATGAAAGACCTAAATGTGAGACAGGAATCCATCAAAATCCTAGAGGACAACATAGGCAGTAACCTCTCCGACATTGGCGACAGCAACTTCTTTCAAGACACGTCTCCAAAGGCTAGTGAAACAAAAGCAAAAGTGAACTTTTGGGACTTCATCAAGATAAAAAGCTTCTGCACAGCAAAGGAAACAGTCAACAAAACAAAGAGGCAACCCACAGAATGGGAGAAGATATTTGTAAATGACACTACAGACAAAGCGTTGATTTCCAAGATCTATAGAGAACTTCTCAAACTCAACACCCAAAAAACAAATAACCAAGTCAAAAAGTGGGCAGAAGACATGAACAGAGACTTCTGCAAAGAAGACATACAAATGGCTAACAGACACATGAAAAAATGTTAATCAGCATCAGCCATCAGGGAAATTCAAATCAAAACCAGATTGCAATACCACCTTACACTAGTCAGAATGGCAAAAATTGACAAGGCAGGAAACAACAAATGTTGGAGAGGTTGTGGAGAAAGGGGAACACTCTTCCACTGTTGGTGGGAATGCAAGTTGGCACAGCCACTTTGGAAAACAGTGTGGAGGTGCCTCAAAAAATTAAAAATACAGCTACCCTATGACCTAGCAATTGCACTACTGGGTATTTACCCCAAAGATACAGATGAAGTGAAAAGAAGGGGCACATGCACCCCAATATTCATAGCAGCAATATCTGCAATAGCCAAACTGTGGAAGGAGCCGAGATGCCCTTCAACAGATGAATGGATAAAGAAGATGTGGTCCATATATACAATGGAATATTACTCAGCCAGCAGAAAGGATGAATACCTACCATTTCCATCAATATGGATGGAACTGGAGGGGATTATACTAAGTGAAATAAGTCAAGCAGACAAAGACAATTATCGTACGGTTTCATTCATATGCAGAACATAAGGAATATCTTGGAGGACCATAGGGGAAGGGAGGGAAAACTGAACGGGGGGATATCAGAGGGAGACAAACCATGAGAGACTATGGACTCTGGGAAACAAACTGACAGTTTCAGAGGGGTAGAGCATGGGGGGATGGGAGAGCCGGTGATAGGTATTAAGGAGGGTACATGTTGTGATGAGCACCAGGGGTATATGCAACTAATGGATCATAGAACACTACATCAAAAACTAATGATGCACTATATGGTGGCTAAATGAAAAAAAATAAATAAAAAATAAATAAATAAATAAATAAATAAATAACTATAAAATAAAATACAACCCTAAAAAAAAAAAACAAACTTAATTGATCCCAGGGGTGCCTGTGTAGCTCAGTGGGTTAAGCGTCTGCCTTCAGCTCAGGTCATAATCCCAAGGTCCTGGGACTGCCCCCGCATTGGGCTCCCTGCAGGGAGACGGCTCTCCCTCTCCCTCTGCCTGCCACTCCCCTTGCTTATTCTCTCTCTTTCTCTGTGCCAAAGAGAAAATAAAATCTAAAAAAAAAGGACTTAAGAGATCCCGGACTTTTAGAAATCTGTTTTTGCATTGTTCACTGACAACAGTGTAATCATTGTATCCATCATATATGAGTGCATTTGTATGTAAACAAATAACTAAATATCCCCTATATTTTTCTTTCATGTCTGAATATAAGCTAAATTTACAAAATTGTATGCCTGCAAGAAAACATACAGAATGTAATTTTTTAAAAAGAGTCAAACCAAGAAACAGAACCTTAACTATAGAGAACAAACTGATGGTTACTGGGGATGGGGGGTAGGGGGATGGGTTAAATAGGTGATTAGGATTAAGGAGGGCACTTGTGATGAGCAATGAGTGTGTATGTAAGTGTTGAATCATTAAATTCTACTCCTGAAACTATTTTACACTGTATGTTAACTAACTGGAATTTAAATAAAAATTTGGTGAAAAAAAATAAATGTGTAGAGGCATTAAAAAAAAGAATGTAATTTTAAAACCATGCCAATAACACTAACAACAGAATAATAATCTTTTTTTAATTTTTATTGTTATGTTAATCACCATACATTACATCATTAGTTTTTGATGTAGTGTTCCATGATTCATTGTTTGTGCATAACACCCAGTGCTCCACGCAGAACGTGCCCTCTTTAATACCCATCACCAGGCTAACCCATCCCCCCACCCCTCTCCCCTCTAGAACCCTCAGTTTGTTTTTCAGAGTCCATCGTCTCTCATGGTTTGTCATCCCCTCCAACTTACTCCCCTTCATTCTTCCCCTCCTGCTATCTTCTAACAGAATAATAATCTAAGAGTCAATCTACTGTAGATGTATAAGAACTTTCTCAAAGAAAGTTATGGAACTTTATTGAAGCACATAAAAAACCACTTAAATAATAAAGACAAACCATATTCGTGGACGATAAGTCTCAATAAAGATGGCATTTTCCCTAAAGACAATTCTCAAACTATAGCCCAAAGCCTGACAAGGTTTCCATGGAATTTTAAAAGTTTATCTTAAAGGGGCGCCTGGGTGGCTCAGTCGTTAAGCGTCTGCCTTTGGCTCAGGTCATGATCCCAGGGTCCTGGGATCAAGCCCCACATCAGGCTCCCCGTTCTGCAGGAAGCCTGCTTCTCCCTCTCCCACTTCCCCTGCTTGTGTTCCCTCTCTCGCTGTGTCTCTCTCTGTCAAATAAATAAAATCTTAAAAAAATAAAAAAGTATAAGTTTACCTTAAAATAATACAAGAATCTATCTAAAAAGGCAAAAGTAGCCACACTGCTAGAAGAAGAAAAATAAAGGAGAGGTACTGTTAGGAGTTAGTTGGACAAGTAGGTAGTCAGGACCGGGGTCCCCAACAAGAAAACAGGGAGCCAGGGCAGCTAAGATGAAACTGCACTAGCATCCTGTTTTATAGCTTAGACAAGATCACAAAAGCATCCTGTCTAGCAGCCTCTGCAGAAGTGACTTTTACAAAACATCCTGAAGCAAAAACAATTAACCATAAAACACTGGTCACTATCACAAGTTGAGGCAATAAGTCTCCAGATGTCAGCTCAAAAGACCATCAACACGTGAAAAATAACCTGATAGGTAGAAGGGATGCAAGATAAAAGCCTTGATTGGCACACCTTAGTAGTCAATCCAAAGGGGGCCCAGACCCAGGATGCTCAAGGTAGTTCAGCAAAAGAGCTTATAAAAACCTCTAGATTTGAAAGCCAACACAGAAACACTCTCGGACGCTCACCCTCTCCAGGAGCTTTGTATGATCACTCAATGAACCTGGCTTTGCTACCCACCACTCTTTGCTCTTCGAAGCGATGTAACCAAGAACTGTGAGCACTAAAGGAATAAAAATCCTATAACATTTGCTGGGGGCTCTCCCGGGATCTCCACCATCATCAAGGACATCTAACCATGAGTAGTGGGCAGCAAGTCTCTCTCTGTTTGTCAGAACAGTGGGCACCCGTCAGCCATGTAAGAGCAATTAGTGCGACTGCCATTCTCAAGTATAAGATGACAGGCTCTCTGGACTCCTTTCAAACTGATCCCCCAACATAAGTTGGAAACATCAGTTTGGTGAGGACTCAGAATTCCTTTTGGGGCAGATCACCAAATGTGGGGAACATAGAGAAAACCGAGCAGTAACTGAGGGTCCTAACCAAGGCTACTCTTTGGTGGACACCCGAAGGCTCTCAAAAGGACATAGTTCCTTACTTGCCCATCCAGGCGTCTGTGGAGATACCCCCCTATTACCCTTTTCTTGGCTGACTCCTCCCTAGAAAGACAAGCAGAAAAATCCTCCGTACATCCTCCTGTGAATGGTTAGGGCAGCCTTCAAAGGATCATGCTCACAGTTCCCTGTTATGATGAGGAACAGCCTCCTGTTTCCAACCTTTCCACTCCAGGTATTATTCCTAAGGCCCCCTTCTCTCCTCTCTCAGACCCATGAAAGTAATCTTCATATTGACCAGAAGGGCTGGCCATCAAGACCTCCTAAGAGACCTGGTTCATGCTGTGCTTGAGGTCCCCCTTTAATTCCCCTATTAGGTAACACGGGCATTTGCCTCCTCTGCGCACACAGAAGCCAAGCATAAATGTTTCTATGTAAATAGTAATTATGTTCCTATCCCCTCAGGCTTATGCCTCTATAACATAAAAGGAGAGTTCTCATATGTGGCGGAAGCCATCTTACTCCATCTTGTAAACTATACTCCCCCCACATATGTTTTAAAATGGACACCCCATTGGTTATGTCATCTATATGTGGATTTGGCAGAACAAGACAAGGGAACAAATGTCTACCTTGGCGGCTTCCCACCTCCCATGTGGCCTATTTTATCCCTCCAGAAACTAGCTTTTGTTAACCTCTTATTGCGGCTATGTCAGACGGAACAATTCTATTATGCCCATCATGCTGATGTAGTTTTTGAATGTTCGTGAGGTCCAAAGCCAATGGCCAAAAAGAATTCTTGAGATGTCTTCAGTGCAAAATGGTGGTTTTCCTAAAGCATGGGGACAGGACCCAGGGGCAGAAATCGCTGCTGCCCCAGGATTGTGAGGAGCAACTGATTATATACTTTGGAGTTGGTGGAAGAAAAGGTAAGGGAAGTTTCAAAAGGATTTTTATATGCTAAAGAAGACTCACAGGATACAGGAGGCCTTGCTGTTGTCAAACTAAGGATGTTTTTCCCTCTAGCAAGGCATTAACATTGAGACAGGAGCTTCCTGGAGGATTATTATACTCTGCCTGCCTCAAGTGTTTATCAATGGGTTGCAGGTTATAAGAACATTTAATTTTATTTACATTTCCTCTGCCTTTGTTTCTCACATCAATGCCAAATTTCAATTGGAAAAAAAAAAAGTATAGCATGTCCATCAACTACTAAAGCAGTCTTACTAGGTCACAGTCAGTACCCCTCGAGTCCCATGAAATGAGGGGAAAAAAAGATCAGGGAAACCACTGTCACTCTCTGGAGGTAGGGCCAAGCCTGGATAAGCACGACTACTCCCAGCACCTTGCAGTGATGACAGGGGCTCTAGCTGTCAGTTGTGTGAGTAGCTAGGGCCACATATCAAGATAGGATTATGAGGAACTGAGGTGGGGGATGCCTTTCCTCTCTTCCCAAAAGTCTTCCTGATCAACTATAAGAAATTGAGGTAAGGGATGCCTTTTCCTGTCTTCTTATAGATGGGCAATTTCCTGACCAAAACCTGTACTCCATTAACTAACTCCCATTATGCCTTCCTGGTTTTAACTGGGAAAAAGGTGACTCATTTTCTTTTGTTCTAAGGCATGGCTACAGTAGAAATTGGATGATAGGACATGGCCACCAGAGGGAACTATCAATTATAATACTATTTTACAATTAGACTTGTTTGGCAAATGTGAGGGGAAATGGGCGGGAGGGAGGACCTTATGTACAATGTTTCTAAGCCTTATGGAAAATAAAGGCCTGTGCCAACAGTGTAAGATTAATCCCAGCCTCCTGGCTGCTTTCTCGGGGCGGGGGGGCGGGCGGGGGGACACATCACTGGGGGATGGAAAAACAAAGGAATACCACACCAAAAGTAGATAGGCAAATGAAGTCCATAGAAAATTCTTCACCCCCATTTTCTCCTTCCTCAGGGCCTCAACCTGCTTGTCTGGGCCTTAGACCAGTTCTCCCTACCTGTCCAGCTTACCCTGAAACCCTACTTGTGCTTGGGGGCTTCTCACTCTTTCATTTCCTGGGTTAGTGGCTATAATTGGAGCCAACTGTCTGTGGTTGGTCTCCCTCAGGATGGGGACTTTATGGAATATTCCCAAGCAGCTGCTGAAACTCCCTTTGTTTTGGGGAAGTTCCCTATCTTCTCTAGCCTGATGTGGACTGTTTATTTCCAATTTGGTGAAAACACAAATGAACAAAAATCTGCTTCTGCTCATCTATCGGAGCTGATGAGGTTTAGAAATGGGAACCTTCTTTCTCTGCCTTCTGGCAGCACTCTGCCTCTTCTGTCTCCCCCTCCTCCTCCTGTTTCTACACCACCTTGGGTGCAGCATGCATACATCACTCTTCGTCTGGTCTACCTCTTCATTCTTCCAAGCTGTGTGACCAAGAACCACGGGCACTAAGGGAATAAAAATCCTGTAAGAGTACTTGCCTGACCAGATAACAAAGTCTTTTAAAAACCCACACTATTTAAAATAATCTCTAATAATAACAGAGGATAAACAAATATAGCAAAGGCAGAGAATAAAAGCCTAGAAAATAAAACCTTGCATGTATACAAGCTTTGTGTATTAGAGAGAAAGTATTACAAATCAGAAGAGGAACAGGCTTACTAGATTAATGAGGCTAGGAAAATTGGCTATCTATATGGAAAATATTAAACTTAGGTACCTATTCATATCAACTAATTTAATGACTTCTTATGACAAGACAATTCCACTCCTATGTGTACCTCTTTTAGAAAAATTTCAAACATCTTCAAATAGAAACATACAATAATTGTCACATCATGGTAATAGCAAAAGAGAATTAGAAACTACCTAATCAACTCTCAGTGGGAAACTGGACAAATATGTTATGGTACATTCATATAATGAAATTCATACACTGCGTTTTCATACAACAAAGATGAACACATTAGATTTGTGTATTTGAACACAAATAAATCCCTTCCTTCCCCTCCATTAGAAGATTTCCTTTTTATCTTCCAGGCCTCAGTCCATCTTCCAGGAAATCTTCCCTGAAATCTCTTATCAGAGTTAGGCCCTCCTCCCAGGTTTTCACAAGATAAGACCCTATATGGCTCCTTTCACAGCACTTGCAGTTTTGTATTGCAATTGTTGATTTAATGTCCTTCTCCCCGACTCCTCTGTGACCTCTATGAGGAGTGAGATGGTTACCAACTGCCTCGTGGGTATAGTACCAGCCTATTATGCCCAGCACATGAGAGAGATTCCATGATGTTCCATAAATATTTGCTGAGTTAATGAGTAAAAGCAGCAGAGAAGGAAGGTTAGAGATAGATATATGAAATGAACATCACCCGGAAGATTCAATGTAGTGAGGCAGCAGCTTTGGGAAAATGAGGAGTGGCAAAGGAGCAAAAAGATGGAGAAAGCAGTAAGTGAAGATAAAAAAAAGAACGATTTTTGTGTGACAGAAGTGAAGAGCTTTATAACAGGAGAAGCAACAAATGCAAATACCACTGCATATCCTTTCTCACCCCTCATATACATACACAAAGCACAAACATAGATGCACATCCCTAGGAAGATTGAATTAGTGTGGGATTCCTATTCATCACTAAACAATGGAATTAGAGACACCTATGGAAGTTATTCAAAACTCTGAGTTTTTTTAAATTAAGTTTTAAATTAAAAACTCATGTATTTATAAGTAATATTATTTAGAAAATTTAGAAAATATAAAGGAGAAATAAGGAACAAGTATGAAACAATGTAAAGACAAAGGGTCTTTAAGGTAGAGGGGCTGCCTCAGAAACTCATGGGTTTGTTGGATGAATGGTTGGTTTAATAAAATACACACCCATTAACTCACCACCCAACCTGAAAACTAGACCATTGACAATGGCTTTCATTTACTTCTATCCTTCTTCCTTATCATTTCCCCTGCCTCCAAATACCTGAGGTAACCACTACTCTGAATCTTGTGTTTTTCTCACCTACTTTTTAAAAATATAGTTTGAACACATATATTTATTTCTAAAATATGTATTGTTTAGTTTTAACATCCTAGAAAGAGTCTTAAGTGCTCCATAATCTTGGATTTATATTTTTCACTTAGGACATTATTACTAAGATTCACCCACATTGTCATGTTGAGTAAGGGACAGGAGGGGCTAGGCAGGGAGAGATAGATAGGAGGCTATGTGATCAGGTTCACAGAAATCCCAAAAATGCAGAGGTATAAGGAAATCAGAGATAAGGGAACACACCAGACCACCCTGCCCTAGTTGTCCAAGGTGGGGGAGGAGGGGTGTCTTTTTTTTATGACAGTCACCTGTGACCAACAAAGAATAACCAGACCCTAAAAAGAAATAAGCCATTAAAGATGTTATCACCAGTCCTCACTCAAACCAAGATGTCACAAGAATGTTAAGGCCACAAGTTCCCTGGTCAGTTCTAAATAAAAGACTGTCAGTGAAGGCCCACGTTGACAACCCTGTCAGGACCCCTCTCACTCCTGAGAACTTTTTCTGTATCCTTGTTTAATAAAACTCTATGACTTTACTCACTCTCCTTTGTCTGTGAGACTCATTCTTTGACTCTGTGAGACAAGAACCTAGCTCTCCCACTTCAATATGTAGCTGTGGTTCATTTTTGGACTGTCGTGTAAAAATATTACCTAGCATTATGTAAGTATGCTAGAATGTATCTATTGTCCCAGACATTTGTTTTGTTTCCCCAGATTTTTCTTAAGACTTTATTTATTTATCTGAAAGACAGAGAGAGAGAGAGCACAAGCAAGGGGAGGGGCAGAGGGAGAGGGAGAAGCAGACTCTCCACTGAACAGGGAGCCCAATGAGGGGCTCAATCCCAGGACCTTGAGATCATGACCTGAACCAAAAGCAGACACTTAACCGACTGAGCCACCCAGGCGCCCCAGATTTTTCTTTTATAAATAATGCTGCTACAAACATCTTTGGCCATATCCCTTGATGCAAATATGCCAGAGTTTCTCTTGGACATATGCCTAGGACTGGAATTGTAGGGCATATAAATGTTCAACTTTACAAGATAAAGCCAAACTTTTTTCTAAAGAAGCTGTGCCAATTTACACCCCCACCACAAAAGTGTAGAAAACATCTAGTTGATACAAATCCTCTTCAATACTTGATATTTTCTTCTTAATTTTGCCAAATATGTCTATAGTGAAATCTTAGTGTGGTCTTGATCAGCATCTCCCTAATCACGGTGAAGCCCAACACCTTTATTAGCCATATATCTGTGTTATTTATAACGTTTGTCATTTTTTCAACTGTGTGGTTCAAGGTAGTTTTCCTGGAAGAAAACAGAAAATCTTCCCACTGGGCATTAGCATGGCATGTAGACTGGGGAAAAAAGGCTTTCACCCCTACATTGGAAATTTATTGACCAGGTGCTAGGAAGTTACCTCAATATCAAATAGTGCAATAGTGAGCAAATGTGCACGCTTAGCTAAACCTGAGGAGCTCTGAGAGAGGAAATCATTTTATCATTCTCTCTCACTACCAACCTTCCTAAGAGTAACAGTAACATTTCCTGGTGATATGCCTGGGTTCCCACCTCATTAAACCTTCTGGAAAACCCTTGCCACCACCTTGACCCACCCTTTTTTGTCACAGGACTGCCTACAAGCCAATTTTCATCCTGGATCCTGACACAGAGCTCCTGAAACCCTCATAAATCCCTAAGCGATAAGAACACTGGAAGCATCTTTTGTTCTAATCAGGCAATTCTGGGTGGGCTCCTGGAGGGTTTCTGGATGGGGACTAGTTACCAGAAAGACAAAGCCATGATTAGAAGTTTGGAATTTTCAACTCCAACCCTCCCATTCTCCAGAGAAGGGAAAGGGGTTAAAAATGGAGTTAATAATAGATCATGCTTAGGTAAGGAGGCCTTCACAAAATCCCAATAGTAAGGGGTTCAGAGAGCTTCCAGGTTGGTGAATACATCTACACACCATGAGAATAATACACCCCAACTCCATGGGGACAGAAACTCCTGTGCTCAGGACCCTCCCAGATGAACCCTTACCCTATGTATATCTTCATCCAGCTGTTCATCTATATTTTTTATCATATACTTTAATTAACTGGTTAGTACATGTTACTCTGAGTTCTGTGAGCCACTCTAACAAATTTATCAAAACTGAGGCAGGGGTAATGGGACCCTCTGATTGTAGCCAATTCAGACAAGTTGTGAGTTACGTGAGGGCCTACTGCTTGCGACTGGCATCTGAAGGGGGGCAGTCTCCTGGGACTGAGTCCTTAACCTTGGGGTGTGAAACTATAGCGAGGTAGGTAGTGTCAGAATCGAGTTAAATTGTAGGATATTCAAATGGTGTCAAAGAATTGCTTGTTGTAGGGAAAACTCCCACATATATGGTGTTGAAACAAAGACGTTTTTTCCTAACACATCTGGCTTATCTGATTTTTTCCCTCTCTTCTCCTTCTTTTTCTTTGTTGTCAGTTTATCTCCCACCAGATTTCAGAATAAGCCTACAGAGTCCCTTAAAAGATATATTTTCTCTCAGCCAAAGATGAGCCAACTGGAAGGAAAGGATCAGAGGAAAATGCCAGGCAGGAGAGATCCAGTGATTTCATCTGCCCTTCTCTCTCTAATCAATGGATTAATTGGTTAGACTTTTAGTCAAAGGATTCCACTCCACAGAACTTTTAGTCAAAGCTGGGATTAGGGTGAGAACTTGAGTGAGGCAAGTGAGGGGCCTAGAGTACAAACTTTAAGTGTGCCTTCACTCTCAAGTTCCCTTGAGCCTAAACGTCTCTCTCGCCTTGGTTGCCCTAGTCCCAGCCCTGAGTGGGCCCCTGGGTCACTGGCTCTCTATATCCCTGGGAATGTCTGGGTGAACTTCTTTTTCCTCAGTGTATTAAGAATAAGGGTAGAATTTTTCAAATGGAAAGGTTGGAAACTGTAAGAAAAAAAACACATGGAAGCCTAGAGGAAAGTTTCCAAGGAACATTCATTAGTCACTCAACAAATAATCATGTTTATTTTTGTTTGTTTCAAATTTTTACTTAAATTCTAGTTAACATACAGTGTAATATTAGTTTCAGGAGTAGAATTTAGTGATTCATCACTTACATATAGCACCTAGTGCTCATCACAAGTGCCCTTTTAATACCCATCACTCATTTATCCCATCCCCCACTGACCTCCTTTCAGCAACCCTGTTTCTTCTCTCTAGTTGAGTCTGTTTCTTGGTTTCCCTCTTTTTTTTTTTAACTCATTTTTCTTCTTAAATTCAACATATGAGTGAAATCATATGATATTTGTCTCTCTCTGATTTACTTATTTCACTTAGCATAAAACTCTCTAGCTCCATCCATGTCATTCCAAATGGCAAGATTTCATTCTTTTTTATGGTTGAATAATATTCCATTGTATATATATACCACATCTTCTTTATCTATTTATCAGTCGTTGGACATTTGGGCTCTCTCCATAGTTTGGCTATTGTGGACATTGCTGCTATAAGCATTGGGGTGTATTTGCCCCTTCGAATCACTATGTTTGTATCCTTTGGATAAATACTTAGTAGTGCAATTGCTGGGTCATAGGGTTGTTCTATTTTAACTTTTTGAGGAACCTCCATACTGTTTTCCAGAGTGGCAGTATAAGAGGGTTTCCCTCTTCTCCGGATTCAAGCCAAGACCTGTGTTTTCCGTGTTGCTAATTTTAGCCATTCTGACAGGTATGAGGTGATATCTCAATGTAGTTTTGATTTGTATTTCACTGTTAATGAGTGATGTTGAGCATCTTTTCAGGTGTCTATTGGCCATTTGGATGTCTTCTTTGGAGAAATGTCTGTTCATGTCTTCTGCCCATTTCTTGATTGGATTATTTGTTCTTTGGGTATTGAGTTTGATAAGTTTTTTTTATAGATTTTGGACACTGACTCTTTATCAGATATGTTATTTGCAAATATCTTCTCCCATTCCATATGTTGCCTTTTAGTTTTGTTGATTGTTTGATTTACCATGCAGAAGCTTTTTATTTTGGTGAAGTCCTAATAGTTTATTTTTGCTTTAGTTTCCCTTGCCTCAGGAGACATATCCAGAAAGAAGTTCTATGGCCAAAGTCAAAGAGGTTTCTGCCTATGTTCTCCTCTAGGATTTTGATGGTTTCCTGTCTCACACTAAGGTCTTTCATTCTTTTTTATTTTTAATTTTTTAAATTTAAATTCAATTTAGTTAACATACAATGTATTATTAGCTTCAGGGGTATAATTTAGTGATTCATCAGTTGCATATAACACCCAGTGCTCATTACATCAAGTGCTATTCTTAATGCCCATCACGCAATTACTCCCTCCCCCCATGTACCCCCCTTCAGCAACTCTGTTTGTTTCCTATAGTTAAGAGTCTCTTATGGCTTGTCTCCTTCTGTGATTTCATCTTATTTTTCCTTCCTTTCCCCTATGTTTATCTGTTTTGTTTCTTACATTCCATATATGGGTGAAATCACATGGTATTTGTCTTTCTATGACTGATTTATTTCACTTAGCATAACACCCTATAGTTCCGTCCATGTTGTTGTAAATGGCAAGATTCCATTCTTTTTGATGGCTGAGTGAGATTCCATTGTATATATATACTACGTCTTCTTTATCCATTCATCTGTCGATGGACATCCATACTCTTTCCATATTTTGGTTATCGTAGACATAGCTGCTATAAACATTGAAGTCTTTCATTCATTTTGAATTGATTTTTGTGAATGGTGTAAGAAAGTGGTCTGTTTTGTTACTTTTTCATGTTGCTGTCCATCCAGTTTTCTCAACACCATTTGTTGAAGAGACTGTCTTTTTCCCATTGGATATTCGTTCCTGCTTTGTTGAAGATTAGTTGATCATGTAGCTAAGGATCTAATTCTGGGGTTTCTATTCGGTTGCATTGATCTATGTGTATTTTTATGTGTCAGTACCATACCGTCTTCTTCATTACAGCTTTGTAATATAACTTGAAGTCCAGAATTTTGATAACTTCAGTTATGCTTTTCTTTTTCAAGACTGCTGAGCTATTCGGGGACATTTGCAGTTCCATACAAATTTTAGGATAGTTTGTTCTAGCTCTGTGAAAAATGCTGGTGGTATTTTGACAGAGATTGCATTAAATGTGTAGATTGCTTTGGGTAGCATAGACATTTTAACAATATTTGTTAATCCATGAGCACACAATGTTTTTCCATTTCTTTGTGTCATCTTCAATTTCTTTCATCAGTGTTTTATAGTTTCCAGAGTACAAATCTTTTACCACTTTGTTTAGGTTTATTTCTAGGTACCTTATGGTTTTTGGTGCAATTGTGAATGGGATCAATTCCTTGATTTCTCTTTCTGCAGCTTCATTATTGATGTAAACAAATGCAAGAGATATCTGTACATTGATTTTGTATCCTGCAACTTTACTGAATTCATGTATCAATTCTAGCAATTTCTTGGTGGAGTCTTTCAGGTTTTCTATGTGTCATATTGTCTGCAAATACTGAAAGCTTTATTTCTTCCTTGTCGATTTGGATGCCTTTTATTTCTTCTTGTTGTCTTCTTACTGAGGCTAAGACTTCCACTACTATGTTTAAAACAGTGGACATTCCTGTCTTGTTCATGATCATAGAGGAAAACCTCTGTTTCTCCCCACTGAGGATGATAAGAGCTGTGGGTTTCTCATATAAAACCTTTATTATGCTGAGGTATGTTCTGGCCACCCCTATTTTGTTAAGGGTTTACCATGAATGGATGTATACTTTGTCAAATGCTTTTTCGGCATCTATTGAGAGGATCATATGGTTCTTCCTTTTATTAATGTGTTGTAACATGTTGATTGCTTTGCGAATATTAAACCACCCGATCACCCCAGGAATAAATCCCGCTTGGTTGTGGTGAATGATTCTCTTAATATACTGATGGATTCGATTTGCTAGTATTCTGTTGAGAATTTTTGCATCTATGTTCATCAGGGATATTTGCCTGTAGTCTTCTATTTTAGTGGAGTCCTTGTCTGGTATTAGAATCAAGATAATGCTGGCCTCATAGAATGAGTTTGGAAGTTTCCTTTTGTTTCTATTTTTTGGAACAGTTTGAAAGGAATAGATAGTAACTCTTCTGTAAATGTTTGGTAGAATTCCCCTGTGAGGTAATCTGGTCCTTGACTTTAGTTTTTTGGATATTTTTTTATTATTATGTTATGTTAATCACCATACACTACATCATTAGTTTCTGATGTAGTGTTCCATGATTCATTGTTTGCATATAACACCCAGTGCTCCACGCGGAATGTGCCTTCTTTAATACCCATCACCAGGCTAACCATCCACCCCACCCCCCTGCCCTCTAGAACCCTCAATTTGTTTCTCAGAGTCCATACTTTCTCATGGTTCGTCTCCCCCTCCGATTCCCCCTGCTTCATTCTTCCCCTCTAGAACCCTCAGTTTGTTTTTCAGAGTCCATACTTTCTCATGGTTCATCTCCCCCTCCGATCCCCCCCCGCTTCATTCTTCCCCACCTGCTATCTTCTTCTTCTTTTTTTTTTAACATGTAATGTATTATTTGTTTCAGAGGTAAAGGACTGTGATTCAACAGTCTTACACAATTCACAGCGTTCACCATAGCACATACCCTCCCCAATGTCTATCACCCAGCCACCCCATCCCTCCCACCCCCCCACCACTCCAGCAAACTTCCAATTGTTTCCTGAGATTAAGAATCCCTCATATCAGTGAGGTCATATGATACATGTCTTTCTCTGATTGACTTATTTTACTCAACATAAAACCCTCCAGTTCCATCCACGGCATTGCAAATGGCAAGATTTCATTCCTTTTGATGGCTACATAATATTCCATTGTGTATATATACCACATCTTCTTAATCCATTCATCTGTCAATGGACATCTTGGCTCTTTCCTCAGTTTGGCTATCGTGATCACTGCTGCTATAAACATCGGGGTGCACTACCCCTTCAGATCCCTACATTTGTATCTTTGGGGTAAACACATAGTAGTACAATTGCTGGATCACATGGTAGCTCTATTTTCAACTTTTTGAGGAACGTCCATACTGTTTCCAGAGTGGCTGCACCAGCTTACATTCCCACCAACAGTGTAGGAGGGTTCCCCTTTCTCCACATCAACGCCAACATCTGTCGTTTCCTGACTTGTTAATTTTAGCCATTCTGACGGGTGTGAGGTGATATCTCATTGAGGTTTTGATTTGGATTTCCCTGATGCCAAGCGATGTTGAGCAATTTCTCATGTGTCTGTTGGCCGTTTGGATGTCTTCTTTGGAAAAATGTCTGTTCATGTCTTCTGCCCATTTCTTGATTGGATCATTTGTTCTTTGGGTGTTGAGTTTGATAATTTCTTTATAGATTTTGATCCTAGCCCTTTATCTGATATGTCATTTGCAAATATCTTCTCCCATTCTGTCGGTTGTCTTTTGGTTTTGTTGACTATTTCTTTTGCTGTGCAAAAGCTTTTTATCTTGATGAAGTCCCAATAGTTCATTTTTGCCCTTGCTTCCCTTACCTTTGGTGATGTTTCTAGGAAGAACTTGCTGTGGCTGAGGTTGAAGAGGTCGCTACAAGTGTTCTCCTTTAGGATTTGGACGGACTCCTGTCTCACATTGAGGTCTTTCAACCATTTTGAGTCTATTTTTGTGTGTAGTGTAAGGAAATGGTCCAGTTTCATGCTTCTGCATGTGGCTGTCCAATTTTCCCAACACAATTTGTTGAAGAGACTGTCTTTTTTCCATTGGACATTCTTTCCTGCTTTGTTGAAGATTAGTTGACCATAGAGTTGAGGGTCTATTTCTGGGCTCTCTATTCTGTTTCATTCATCTATGTGTCGGTTTTTGTGCCGGTGCCAAACTGTCTTAATGATGACAGCTTTGTAAGAGAGCTCGAAATCCGGAATTCTGATGCTGCCAGCTTTGATTCTCTTTTTCAACATTCCTCTGGCTATTTGGGGTCTTTTCTAGTTCCATACAAATTTTAGGATTATTTGTTCCCTTTCTTTGTCCACTTTTTTGAAAAAAGTGGATAGTATTTTGATAGGGATTGCATTAAATGTGTAGATTGGTCTAGGTAGCATTGACATCTTCACAATATTTGCTCTTCCAATCCATGAGCATGGAACGGTTTTCCATTTCTTTGTGTCTTCCTCAATTTCGTTCTTGAGTATTTTAGTTTTCTGAGTACAGATCCTTTGCCTCTTTGGTTAAATTTATTCCTAGGTATCTTATGGTTTTGGGTGCAATTGTAAATGGGATCGACTCCTTAATTTCTCTTTCTTCTGTCTTGTTGTTGGTGTATAGGAATGCCACTGATTTCTGTGCATTGATTTTATATCCTGCCACTTTACTGAATTCCTGTATGAGTTCTAGCAGTTTTGGGGTGGAGTCTTTTGGGTTTTCCACATAAAGTATCATATCATCTGCAAAGACTGAGTTTGACTTCTTCCTTGCCGATTTGGATGTCTTTTCTTTTTGTTGTCTGATTGCTGTGGCTAGGACTTCTAATACTATGTTGAATAGCAGTGGTGATAGTGGATATCCCTGCTGTGTTCCTGACTTTAGTTGGAAAGCTCTCAGTTTTTCCCCATTGAGAATGATATTTGCTATGGGTTTTTCATAGATGGCTTTTATGATATTGAGGTATGGACCCTCTATCCCTATATTCTGAAGAGTTTTGATCAAGAAAGGATGTTATACTTTGTCAAATGCTTTTTCTGCATCTATTGAGAGGATCATATGGTTCTTGTTCTTTCTTTTATTAATGGATTGTATCACATTGATTGATTTGCGGATGTTGAACCAACCTTGCAGCCCAGGGATAAATCCCACTTGGTCGTGATGAATAATCCTTTTAATGTACTGTTGGATCTTATTGGCTAGTATTTTGGTGAGAATGTTTGCATCCATGTTCATCAAGGATATTGGTCTGTAATTCTCCTTTTTGATGGGGTCTTTGTCTGGTTTGGGGATCAAGGTAATGGTGGCCTCATAAAATGACTGAAAGTTTTCCTTCCATTTCTATTTTTTGGAACAGTTTCAGAGGAGAGGTATTAATTTTTCTTTAAATGTGTGGTAGAACTCCGCTGGGAAGCCATCTGGCCCTGGGGTTTTGTTTGTTGGGAGATTTTTGATGACTGCTTCAATTTCCTTAGTGGCTATAGGTCTGTTCAGGTTTTCTATTTCTTCCTCGTTCAATTTTGGTAGTTGATACATCTCTAGGAATGCATCCATTTCTTCCACATTATCTAATTTGCTGGCATAGTGTTGCTCATAATATGTTTTTATAATTGTTTGTATTTCTTTGGTGTTGGTTGTGATTTCTCCTCTTTCATTCATGATTTTGTTGATTTGGGTCATTTCTCTTTTCTTTTAGATAAGTCTGGCCAGGTGTTTATCAATCTTGTTAATTCTTTCAAAGAACCGGCTCCTAGTTTTGTTGATCTGCTCTACTATTCTTTTGGTTTCTATTTCATGGATTTCTGCTCTGATCTTCATTATTCTCTTCTCCTGCTGGGTTTAGGGTTTATTTGCTGTTCTCTCTCCAGCTCCTTTAGGTGTAGGGTTAGGTTGTGTATTTGAGCCCTTTCTTGTTTCTTGAGAAAGGCTTGTATTGCTATGAACTTTCCTCTTAGGACTGCCTTTGCTGCATCCCAAAGATTTTGAACAGTTGTGTTTTCATTTTCATTTGTTTCCATGAATTTTTTTAATTCTTCCTTAATTTCCTAGTTGACCCATTCATTCTTTAGTAGGATCTCTTTAGCCTCCATGTATTTGAGTTCTTTCTGACTTTCCTCTTGTGATTGAGTTCTAGTTCCAAAGCATTGTGGTCTGAAAATATTCAGGGAATGATCCCAATACGTTGGTACCGGTTCAGACATGATTTGTGACCTAGGATGTGATCTATTTTGTTCCATGGGCACTGGCCAAGAATATGTATTCTGTTGCTTTGGGATGGAATGTTCTGAATATATCTGTGAAGTCCATTTGTTCCAGTGTGTCATTTAAAGTTTTTATTTCCTTGTTGATCTTTTGCTTAGATGATCTGTTCATTTCAGTGAGGGGGTTGTTAAAGTCCCCCACTATTATTGTATTGTTGTCAATGTGTTTCTTTGTTTGTGTTATTAATTGCCTTATATAATTGGCTGCTCCCATGTTAGGGGCATAGATATTTACAATTGTTAGATCTTCTTGTTGGATAGACCCTTTAAGTAGGATATAGTGTCCTTCCTCATCTCTTTTTTTAGTATATGTGCTGCCAAAGCGAGCACTTTCCTCATTTCTTATTACAGTCTTTGGCTTAAAATCTAATTTTTCTGATATAAGGATTGCCACCCTAGCTTTCTTTTGGTGTCCATTAGCACGGTAAATGGTTTTCCACCCCCTCACTTTCAATCTGGGGGTGTTTTTGGGTCTAAAATGAGTCTCTTGCAGACAGCATATTGATGGGTCTTGTTCTTTTATCCAATCTGATGGCCTATGTCTTTTCATTGGGGGCATTTAGCCCATTTACATTCAGGGTAACTATTGAAAGATATGAATTTAGTGCCTTTGTATTGCCTGTAAAGTGACTATTACTGTATATTGTCTGTGTTCCTTTCTGGTCTATGTTGCTTTTAGGGTCTCTCTTTGCTTGGAGGACCCCTTTCAATATTTCTTGTAGGGCTGGTTTCGTGTTTGCAAATTCCTTTAGCTTTTGTTTGTCTTGGAAGCTTTTTATCTCTCCTACTAATTTCAATGACAGCTTAGCTGGATATAGTATTCTTGGCTGCATATTTTTCTCATTTAGTGCTCTGAATACATCATGCCAGTCCTTTCTGGCCTGCCAAGTCTCTGTGGATAGGTCTGTTGCCAATCTAATGTTTCTACCATTGTAGGTTACAGATCTCTTGTCCCGAGCTGCTTTCAGGATTTTCTCTTTGTCTCTGAGACTCGTAAGTTTTTATTGTATGTTGGGGTGCTAACCTATTTTTATTGATTTTGAGAGGAGTTGTCTGTGCTTCCTGGATTTTGATGCCTGTTTCCTTCCCCAAATTAGGGAAATTCTCTGCTATAATTTGCTCCAATATACCTTCTGCCCCTCTCTCTCTTTCTTCTTCTTCTTCTGAGATCCCAATTATTCTAATATTGTTTCATCTTATGGTATCACTTATCTCTCAAATTCTGCCCTCATGATCCAGTAGTTGTTTACTATCTTTTTCTCAGCTTTTTATTTTCCATTATTTGGTCTTCTATATCACTAATTCTCTCTTCTGCCTCATTTATCCTAGCAGTTAGAGCCTCCATTTTTTATTGCACCTTATTAATAGCCTTTTTGATTTCCATTAGATTTTAGTTCTTTTATTTCTCCAGAAAGGGTTTCTCTAATAACTTCCATGTTTTTTTCAAGCCCAGCTAGTATCTTTAAAATCATCATTCTGAACTCTAGTTCCAACATCTTACTAATGGCCATATTGAGTAGGTCCCTGGCAGTCGGTACTGCCTCTTGTTCTTTTTGCTGAGGTAATTTTTTCCATCTGGTCATTTTGTCCAGAGGAGAATAGATGAATGAGAGAACAAAATGCTAACAGGGTAACAACATCCCCAGAAAATATACACTGAACAAATCAGGAGAGACCTGAAACCAGGGGAAATGAAAGGGAAAGAAAGAAAAAAGAAATAAAAAAAAAAGAAAAAGATAAAAACAAACAAAGAAAAACAAAACAAAGAAAACAGAGTATGATCCAATATGATCAGGCTGGTGCATAGATCAGTGCCACATACTAGATTTTGGGAGTATTTTGGTCTATTAGAAGAAAGTGCCTCCCAAATTTTTGAAGAAAAACTTAAATATTTACAAAAATAAGGGTTAATACGATGAAGGGATGGAATATGACTGTAAAGATGAAAATTATAAAAGATTTTATAAAAGTAATTGATAAGAAGTTGGTTGAAAAAAGAAAGAAGAGGATTTAAAAAAAAGAAACGGGGGGCAGAAAAAGTGATCAGGCAGGAGACTAGAACAAAGCCATATACTAGAGATTTAGGGTATATTTTGATCTGTTAGAAGAAACTGTATCCCAAAATTTTAAAGAGAGAACAACTTATATATATATATATGCCAAAAATAAGGGTGACTACTATGAAGGGATAGAATATGACTCTAAAAATGAAAAATTAAAAAGATTTTTTTTTAAAAGGGTTGGATAAGATGTTGGTTGAAAAAGGGAAAAAGAGGGTGCCTGGGTGGCTCAGATGGTTGAGCGTCTGCCTTCGGCTCGGGTCATGATCCCGGGGTCCTGGGACCAAGTCCCATGTCAGGCTCCCTGCTCCATGGGAGCCTGCTTCTCCCTCTGCCTCTCTCTCTGTGTCTCTCATGAATAAATAAATAAAATCTTTAAAAAAAAAAGAAAAAGAGAAAAAGAAAAGTTCAAAAATAAAAAAGACAGTTAAAAAAATTAACTTTGAAAGACTAAAGAATCATGGGAAAAAGGCCATGAATTCTATGTGCAGTATTCCCCTAGCGCTGGAGTTCTGCTGTTCTCATTGATCGGTAAACTTGGTCTGGGCTGGCGGTTCTTGCTGATCTTCTGGGGGAGGGGCCTGTTGCTATGGTTCCCAAATGTCTTTGCCAGAGGCGGAATTGCCCCACCCTTGCCAGGTCCAGGCTAAGTAATCTGCTCAGGTTTGCGCTCGGAAGCTTTTGTTCCCTGCAAACTTTCCGTTTGATTTGGAGGACAAGAGTGAAAATAGCAGCCTCCCAATCTCTGCCCCAGAAAAGCCAAGAACTCGGGGCCCCACTCCTCAGTGAACCCCCAGAGAAAAGCAGTCAGTCACTCCTGTCTCCCTGGTCTCTGGCCACACTCCATGCTCACCTGGCCTGTGACCGTGTGTTTCTATCTCTGGCACCTGACCCTGTGTGGAGTCTCCAAACCCAGCAGATCCTTGCGGTGCGCTCCCGCGCCGCTCCTTCCCGGGGAGGAAGGGGAGTCTCCTCGGATCTGCTGCTTGTTGGGTCCCTGCTGGAGGAGGAGTGGCCTGACTGTGCCACAGATCACGGTTTATGGCAACCCTGAGCTGAGAGCCCGCGCCTCGGCTCCATCTCTGCAGCCGGCTTCCCCACTCCGATACCTGGGAGCTCTGCCGCACGCAGGCACCCCCCAGTCTTTCTGTGACTCCGAGGGTTCTGAGACCACACTATCCCAGAGAGGGTTCTACCCCCTGCTTAGCCACTGGAGCGACGTCCCTTAGTGAAGCCAACTTCTTTTTTTTTATTGTTATGTTAATCACCATATATTAATCATTAGTTTTTGATGTAGTGTTCCATGATTCATTGTTTGTTCATAACACCCAGTGCTCCATGCAGAATGTGCCCTCTTTAATACCCATCACCAGGCTAACCCATCCCCCTACCCTCCTCCCCTCTAGAACCCTCAGTTTGTTTTTCAGAGTCCATCATCTCTCATGGTTCCTCTCCCCCTCTGACTTACTCCCCTTCATTCTTCCTCTCCTCTTATCTTCTTCTTTTTCTTTTTTCTTACACTATGTTGCATTATTTGTTTCAGAAGTACAGATCTGTGATTCAACAGTCTTGCACAATTCACAGCGCTCACCGTAGCACATACCCTCCCCAATGTCTATCACCCAGCCACCCCATCCCTCCCACCCCCAACCACTCCAGTAACCCTCAGTTTGTTTCCTGAGATTAAGAATTCCTCATATCAGTGAGGTCATATGATACATGTCTTTCTCTGATTGACTTATTTCACTAAGCATAACACCCTCCAGTTCCATCCACGTCGTTGTAAATGGCAAGATCTCATTCCTTTTGATGGCTGCATAATATTCCATTGTGTATATATATATACCACATCTTCTTTATCCATTCATCTGTCGATGGACATCTTGGCTCTTTCCACAGTTTGGCTATTGTGGACATTGCTGCTATAAACATTGGGGTGCACGTACCCCTTCGGGTCCCTACATTTGTATCTTTGTGGTAAATACCCAGTAGTGCAATTGCTGGATCGAATGGTAGCTCTAATTTCAACTGTTTGAGGAACCTCCATACTGTTTTCCAGAGTGGTTGCACCAGCTGGCATTCCCACCAACAGTGTAGGAGGGTTCCCCTTTCTCCACATCTCCGCCAACATCTGTCGTTCCCTGACTTGTATAATTTTAGCCATTCTGACGGGTGTGAGGTGGTATCTCATTGAGGTTTTGATTTGGATTTCCCTGATGCCGAGCGATGTTGAGCACTTTTTCTTGTGCCTGTTGGCCATTTGGATGTGTGAAGCCAACTTCTAAAAGTTCCAATTTTGTGCTCCGCTGCTCTATCACTTGCCAGAAGTGGCGGATGAAGGCCCCCTCCCCCGCCATCTATCTTCCCGAATATTGCCTCAGATTCACTTCTCTGCACGTGTCCTACCTTCCAGAAAGTGGTCGCTTTTCTGTTCAGAGAGTTGTTGCTATTCTTTTCTTTGATCTCCTGTTCAGTTTGTAGGTGGTCAGAATGGTTTGATCCCTATCTAGGTGAATTCCTGGGACCAGACAAAATCCAGGTCTCGTACTCCTCTGCCATCTTGCTCCTCCTCCTTTTTGGAGATTTTTGATTACTGATTCAAATTATTTGCCATTTAACAGTCTGTTCAAGTTTTCTATTTCTTCCTGTTTCAGTTTTTGTAGTTTATATGTGTCTGGGAATTTATCCATTTCTTCGAGATTGCCCAATTTGTTGGCCTGTAATTTTTCATAATATTCTCTTATAACTGTTTGTATTTCTGTGTGTTGTTATTTCTCCTCTTTCATTTGTGATTTTATTTATTTGGGTCCTTTCTCTTTTCTTTTTGATAAGTCTGGCTAGAGGTTTATCAATTTTTTTACTATGTTTTTTCCCACTATTTTTTATGTTCAATTAGCCAACATATATTATCAATTTTATTAATTTTTTCAAAGAACCAGCTCCTAGTTTCACTGATCTATTCTACTTTTTTAGTTTCTATATTATTTATTTCTGCTCTAATCTTTATTATTTCCCTTCTTCTGTTGGCTTTCAGCTTCATTTGTTGTTCTTTTTCTAGCTCCTTTGCATGTAAGATTAGATTGTATATTTGAAATTTTTGTTGTTTCTTGAGGTAGGCGTATATTGCTATATATTTCCCTCTTAGGACCACTTTTGCTACATCCCAAAGATTTTAGACCATCGTGTTTTTATTTTCATTTGTTTCCATGGATTTTTTACATTCTTCTTTGATTTCGTGGTTGACCCATTCATATTCTAATAGCAGGTTGTTAAGCGTCCATGTTTTTGTGGTCTTTCTAAACTTTTTAGTGTGGGGTGCCTGGGTGGCTCAGTTGGTTAAGCGACTGCCATCGGCTCAGGTCATGATCCTGGAGTCCCGGGATCGAGTCCCACATCGGGCTCCCTGCTCAGCAGGGAGTCTGCTTCTCCCTCTGACCCTCTTCCCTCTCGTGCTCTCTATCTCTCATTCTCTCTCTCAAATAAATAAACAAAATCTTTAAAAAATAAATAAATAAATAAATAAATTTTTTAGTGTGTTTGACTTCAAGTTTCATAGCTTTGTGGTCAGAAAATATGCATGGTATGATCTCAATCTTTTTGTAGTTTTTGAGGCCTGATTTATGACCAAGTATGTGATCTATTCTGGAGAATTTCCCATGTGCAGTTCAAAAGAATGTGTATTCTGCTGGTTTAGGATGAAGTGTTCTGAATATATCTGTGAAGTCCATCTGGTCCAGTGTGCAATTCAAAGCCATTGTTTCCTTATTGAAAATGATCTGTCCATTGTTGTAAGTAGGGTGTTAAGGTCCCCTACTATTATTGTATTATTATCAATGAGTTCATTTATGTTTGTTACTGTTTTATATATTTGGGTGCATCAATGTTGGAGGCATAAATATTTACAAATGTTAGATCTTCTTGTTGGATAGTCCCCTTTATTATGATATAGTGCCCTTCTTCATCTCTTGTTACAGTCTTTGGCTGACATAAGTATTGCCACTCCAGCTTTCTTTTGATGTCCATTTGCATGATAAATGTTTCTCTACCCCCTCACTTTCAATCTGTAGGTGTCTTTAGGTCTAAAATGAGTCTTTTGTAGACAGTATATGGATGTTTTCACTCTGTCTCCATGTTCCTGACTGCTGGGAGCAGCACAGCGTACTTTGGGCTCTATCCCAGCCAAGGCTGCTGACTTTTAAAACTCCAGACTTTAAGAATGTGCTGTGGCAGGGGCCTGCACTGGTCTTCTGAGGAAGGGTCTCAGTGCACTGGGACAGATGCAGGTTTGACCTAGAAGGGCAGTTGCATGTGAGTGCAGGGGTGTAGGATTTGGAGCAAAGCAGGCTAAAAAGCCAGTCTTCCAGGTTAACAGCATCAGCAGGTATCTCTGCACCTATGCTGAAGGGCAGGGAAGGGAAATGGTACCCCCAGAGAGGCATCTCTGCAAATGCCACCTCTCACAGATGCACTCAAAGAAGAGCCAACAGTCTCTCCCCATGCACCATAGGTGATCCTCAGATCAGGACATCTGCCCTGGGGTTGCTTGCCTGACTTTTCTCCAGGAGTAGGGCAGTGCCCTCAAGTCTCTATACCAGCCAAGCATACCAACCTCTAAAACTCCAGTCTTTGAGCCTCGCTGGTTGCAAAAACTCACAAAAATAAGCCCTACTCATTTTCCCAACCAATAGATTTGGGGAAGTGTTCTCCTTGTGCATATCCCCATGTGGTCCACTCTCTCTCACCTCCCTCTGAAGTCAGGGCTCCCTCCCTTCCGCAGCACATGCAATCCATTTCTCCCCCAAACCACACCTCCACACTTCCTACCTTCTTCAATATTGCCTTTTCTCTCCCTCTAGTTGTGCAGTTTTTTCTGTCAGTCCTCAGGTTGATTTCTTGGGTATTCAGAATGATTTGATAGCTACTTAGTTGTGTTTGAGGGACAAGGCAAGCTAAGGGTGCTCCTACTATGCCTCCATCTTAGCTCCCCTGACACTATTTCTTTTTCTAATGCTTAATCATTAGTGTAAAGGAATACCACTGACTTCTGTAAACTGATTTTGCAACCTGACACTTTACTAAAATCATTCATTAATTCTAATAGCTTTTTGATTGACTAATTGGGATTTCTACATACAAGATCATATTATCAGCAAACAGCAACTATTTCACTTCTTCCTTCCTGATTTGGATGCTTTTTATTTCTTTGTCTTGCCCAACTGCCCTAGCTAGGATTTCCAGTACTATATTGAATAGGAGTATGAGAGTAGGCAACCTTGTCTTGCTCCTGATCTGAGGAAACCCTTCCAATTTTTCTCCATTGATTATAATGTTAGCAATGAATTTACTGTAATATGGCCTTTATTATGTTGAGGTATGTTTCTTTTACACCCAATCTGTTATGGATTTTTACAATGAAAGGTTATTGTATTTTGTCAAATGCTTTTCTGCATTTATTGAGATAATAATGCGATTTTTACCTCTCATTTTATTGATGTGATTAATTACATTCATTGCTATACATATATTGAACCACCTCACATGCCAGGAATAAGTCCTACTTGGTCATGGTGTATAGTCCTTTTAATGAGTTCTTAAGTTTGGTTTGCTAATATTTTGTTGAGGATTTTTGCATCTATATCAGATATATACATATACACACACAGATATTGGTCTATAGTTTTCTTGTGGTATCCTTTTCTGGTTTTGATGTCAAGGTAATGCTGGTTTTATTTATTTATTTATTTATTTATTTATTATTTATTATTTATTTATTTATTTATTTATAAGATTTTATTTCTTTATTTGTCAGAGAGAGAGAGCAAGTGAGTGAGCACACACAAGCAGGGAGAGGGGCAGAAGGAGAGGCAGGCTCCCCACCGAGCAGGGAGCCCAATGAGGGACTTAAACCTAGGACTCTGGGATCAAGACCTAAGCCAAAGGCAGCTGCTTAAACAACCAAGCCACCCTGGCATCCAAAGAAAGAAAACTTTAAAAGTAGGAATCAACATTAAAAAGAGAGAGCAAGAGCAGGTCTTTTAGTGAAGGACCAAAAGGGTTATGTTTCCTAGAAGGCCCATAAAACATCACTGTATCAAATTAGACCTTAAAAGTTCATGCTCTAATGACCCTGGCACCTTAAAAAGGTTATGCTAGTTTAAACTTATAAGGCAGGAAAAAACTTTTTAATTTGCATTGAAAAAATTTTTTAAGTTCTGACACTTAAAAGGTATATGCCAAGTATCTGAAAATTCATGTAGATTAAGCATCTCTTTCTACTATATTAGATAAATGTATTGCAATAATACAGAGGTCTACCCCATCACACCGTTCACATGCACACGCACGTGCGTGTACACACGTATGGATATGTATACACGTATGGATATACACACCCTGTATCCAAAGAAGGTATAACAAACCATTTAGGGAAGTCAAACAAGTCCTCATGGAGGAGGTGATATTAGAGCCAGAGTTCAAAGAAGAAACAGAAGTTTCTAGATATCAAAACAGGATAGGAAGGAGAGCACTCTATGAAAAACCTAAGTTCAGACATTGGTGATGGATTCACTATTTCAAATATTTTATTGAGGTCTACTATAGTACCAAGCCCTGGGATGCAAAAATGACTACATAACAGCCTGTGCCCTCAAAGAGTGAAAATCTAGTGGGCAAAAGACATAAAAACATAATTATAAGACCTAGCAGTATTACAGAACAGTAAGTGAGATGTACAGGGTATTAAAGAAATACAGGCCTGGTGCCCACAGAACTTAGGGGCAATTAAGAAAGGTTTCCTGAAGAAAGTAAAATCTAGGGGTGCTTGGGTGGCTCAGCCGTTAAGCGTATGCCTTCAGCTCAGGTCATGATCCCAGGGTCCTGGACTCGAGCCCCATATTGGGCTCCCTGCTTGGCGGGGAGCCTGCCTCTCCCTCTTCCACTCCCCCTGCTTGTGTTCCTAATCTCGCTCTCTCTCTCTGTCAAATAAATAAAATCTTAAAAAAAAAAAAGTAAAATCTAGGTTAAATCTTAAAGGAAGAGAATGTTGGAGAACAGGGTACATGGAAGGGCATGAACAAAAGATCAAGGACCCTCAGGGACTGATTAAAAGGAGTTTGCAATTTAACACACAAACAAGGAGCTACAGAGGTTTTTATTAAACAAGAGGCTGGGGGTGCCTGGCAGGCTCAGTTGGTGCAGCATGCGACTCTTGATCTCGGGTTGTGAGTTCAAGCTCCACACTGAGTGCTGAGATTACTTAAAAAAAAAAAGTCTTTTAAAAAATATAGAAAAAATAAACAAGAGCGTGACTTGATATTTGTCTTTTAGTAAGATAATTGAGGCAACAATGTGGAGGATGAGAGATTGGCAAGGACAATTAGCACACACACAAAAAAGATAAGGGCCTGAAATAAGGCTCAAACGGCATGTGATTATTAAATGAACAAATGATTTCACAAATTAGAGATAAGGGAGACAAATTTACAAGCATTAGCTGAGGCATCTAGGATATCCCGGTGGCTATATCCAGAAGGCATCTGGAAATATAGATCCAGAGTTTTCTAACCCAGCTGACTAAGGTTATGGGTGTGCCATTAAGCTAAGTAACTACAGGTGGAAAAAGGTGTAGATAAGATCAGTATGATGTGCCTGTGGGTCAGCCAAGTGATGATGAAAAAGCAGACAGGTGAACGTACAAGTCTGGACTAGAGATGAAGAATTGGATTCATCAGTGGCAGCAGCTACGGCCAAGGCACAGGAAGGAAATCTCCCGGGGAGAGACCATATATCAAGAAATAACTTAGGAAGTAATAAAGCTAACATTTCCCTAGTACTTACTATGGCTCATTCAATCCTCACAACAATCTATGCAGTAGATACTATTATCCTATATTACAGGTAAAGTAATTTTCCCAATATTACAAGACACTTAAAGAACAGTGAAAAAGCAAGGCCTAGGAGAGATTAGAGGAGAACTGGGAGCAAGCAATATTAGAAATCCAGTTAAAAGATTCAAGAAGTTATCTGATCAATATCATGGAAAATTCAAGAAAGACAAAAAAAAAACGAAGAAGAAGAAAATAAAGGAGGGTGAGACCTAGAATATTTCACAATTTGGGGACATTAATAGTTACAATTTACTTTACTTGTACAATTTGTTTCAGGAAGGACAAAGAAATATACTGGATTGGGTTGCAAAATGAGTTGAGGAAGTAAAAACAGTGATCATAAGACTAGTCTCTCAAAAGGTCCAGCAATAAAGGAAGCAGGAACTAATGTTTACTAAGCCATAACATTTATAGTGCTGGGCAGCAGGGCAGGTGCACCACATATCTCATCTAACATTTGCATTTTAAAAGATGCAAAAGATTTCGGAAACACTATAAAGCCTGTTCAAAGTCACACAGCCAGTAAGTGGCAATGGAAACATTTACACTCAAGGTGACATAAAGCTGACCAGAGAGCTATTTTAAAATACAACATACAGACTGGAAAATTATTTAAGATTCCAATCTGTGCATTGGTTTTGTAACGTTCGGTGCGATAGTATCTAATTTGCCTTAAGAAAGCAACACAAAGGGCACCTGGGTGGCTTGGTCCAGTAAGCATCTGCCTTCAGCTCTGGTCATGATCCTGGGGTCCTGGGATCGAGCCCAGCATCGGGCTCCCTGCTCAGCGGGAAGCCTGCTTCTCCCTCTCTGCTTCTCTTGCTCTTTCAAATAAATAAAATCTTTATTTTTTTTTTAAGATTTTATTTAGTTGTCAGAGAGACAGAGCAACAGAGCGAGAGCGCACAAGCAGGGGGAGCAGCAGGCAGAGGGAGAAGCAGGCTCCCCGCTGAGCAAGGAGCCTGACGTAGAACTCCATCCCAGGACCCCGGGATCATGACTCGAGCCAAAGGCAGATGCATTTAACTGACTGAGCCACCCAGGCATCCCTAAATAAAATCTTTAAAAAAAAGAAAGCAACACAAAATTGACTTGAGAACAAATGAACCTTGCTGGGAAGAATGTCAACTTTAGCCTACCTGCAGTGTACCTATTAAAAAAGTTTTCAGGGGCACCTGGGTGGCTCAGTTGGTTAAGCAACTGCCTTCGGCTCAGGTCATGATCCTGAAGTCCCAGGATCCAGTTCCTCAGTGGGCTCCCTGCTCAGCGGGGAGTCTGCTTCTCCCTCTGAGCCTCCCCCCCTCTTGTGCTCTCTCTCATTCTCTCTCTCTCAAATAAAAATAAATAAATAGATAGGTAGATAAATAAACAAGCAAGCAAGCTTTCAGGGATGCCTGAAAAGTGAGTTAAGAGTCTGTCTTGGGCTCAGGTGAGCCTCTGCCCACCACTGCCCCTGCTTTTTGCTCTCTCTCTCACTCTGACAAATTTAAAAAAAAGCTTAAAAAAAAAGCTTTCAAAAGAACCTATAAATCTATAAAACAAATAGAGTAACCAACTTACTCTCAGTGACCAACTTTGCTATGTCGTTCTCACCTTCAGTGAAGGAAAAGAGAACAATCGCAGATAAATTTATAATTCAAAAGATAAAGTTTCTCCCCTTCCCTTCCAAGCAAAGACTTAACCAAGTACAACCCTACAACACATATATCATTATATCATTAAGTCATTAAGTCAATTAGCTAAACTAAAGAACCCAAGTACTAGGAGGGCTTCACAGAGACAGGTTGGATTTCCTACAGTGATATTTGAGGAATGTGTTGGATTTGGGTAAAGGAGAGAATGGCGCATTACAGGTGGAGGAAACACCTAAAGACCATGAGATAGTAAAGAGGCTTTCTGAGAACAAAAATAAAACCAATGTGGCTTGAGCCTAGAGAGCCAGGAGAAAAGTGGCCCAAAATGAAATGGAGAAGAGGGGCAGCAGTATTTTGGTCTTTATTCGAGGAGAATGCGAAATGTTTTGAGAGTTCTAAGCATGTGAGGCATTGAGACACCTGCAGTTTTAAATGATTATTCTTGAATATATCAGAGCTCCTCCCAAAAGCCATTCTCATGCCTAGACAACACACAAACTTCCTTTGCAAGTCATACATGGAGATTACTCACATAAAGGGGGACAAAAAACCGCTTCAAGTTGAATTCTATGTCAAAGGAAGATACCCTGAAAAAAAGAGTAGTTTAAACGATGGCAGCGACTTAGAAAGTGACCAGTGAACTTCATCTACATATACGAAAAATAGCGTTTACAGTTGTTTCTCTGTTACAAATAACTTCTAAATACACGTATCAGAGAAACTGAATGGCTACTAACATTTAACAGTGACAGAAAATTACAATTTAATATTTAAAAATAAAATAATGAGCTTGATTAAAGGCTTTGGTGCCCAGACAGCTTTCTCTGTCTTGAGGTGCCATCTATCCCTTCACACATTTTTTTCCTAAATCAATTCCAGACTTCCTTAGCCCATTTTTGTTTTGCTTTTTAAATAAAATGTCTTCTGATTCATAACTTTCTTTACTACCAGCTTGAGAGATGCCACAGGATCTGGGGGGCACGTAACAAATCTCCAAGGTTTAAAGGGCTGCCAGCCATGCGGGCGCCCCACGGTAACTTTCCCACCCTCCCCATCCCCCAAAATCCCCAGGACTCGCGGAGCCTCCCGCTCTCTCGGCTTCCGGCCCCCTCCTCTGCCCTTTGGCCCAGGGCAAGGCCAGGCAGGCCCGCAGGGCGGGAGATGCAGCCGCCACTTCTTTCCCCTTCCCTCCAGCTGAGGCGGGTGGACCCAGGCGGGAAGTGAGGAACGGATCGGGGAGCATGGGCACTACCTGGGGCCGGAGCCCGACAGCGCGGACCTTGTCAAGAAAGGCAAAGCCGGGTAGCCCCCACCGCGCGGGTGGTAAAAAGGTGGGCGTCGGGGAGCTCTCCAAGTGCCCAAAGCCAGCAGCCGGTAATGCTGGTTTTATAGAATGAGTTTAGAAGTGTTCCCTCTTCCTCAATATTTTGAAAGCATTTCAGGAGAATTGGTGTTAATTCTTGAAATGTTTGGTAGAATTAGTGAAACCATCTGGTCCTGGAGTTTTTGTGTGGTGGGAGTATTTTTGTTTGTTTCTTTTTTACTGTCTCACTCTCTTGACTGGTTATTGGTCTTTTCAAATTTGCTATTTCTTCCTGATTCCGTTTTGGTAAGTTGTGTGTTTCTAGAAATGCAACCATTTCTTCTAGATTATGTAATTTTTCATAGTAGTGTCTAATACTTCTCTGTATTTCCATAGTATCATATATATATATATATATACACACACTATAGTATAGTTGTAATGTCTCCTCTTTAATTTCTAATTTTATTTGAGTCTTTTTTTCTTAGCCTAGTTGAAGATTTGTCAATTTTAGCTTTTTGAAGAACCAGTTTTTAGTTTCATTGATCTTTTCTATTGTTTTCTGGTCTCTATCTCATTTATTTCCACTGATTTTTATTATTTCCTTCCTTTTGCTAACTTTGGGCTTAATTTGTTCCTGTTTCTATTTCCTTGAGGTATAATGTTAGGTGTTTGAGATCTTTATAATTTCTTAATATATGCATTTATTGGGGTGCCTGGGTGGCTCAGTCGGTTAAGTGTCTGACTCTTGATTTCAGCTCAGGTCATGATCTCAGGCTCATGAGATCGAGTCCCACTTTGGGCTCCATGCTGAGCATGGGGCCTGCTTAAGATTCTCTCTCTCTCCCCCTCTGCCCCTTCCACTCCTCATGCTCTCTTTCTCTCTAAAAAAATTAAAATAAAAACTATATATGCATTAATTGCTGTAAACTTGCCTCTCAGAACTGCTTTTGTTATATTCCACTGTTTTGTTTTGTTTTTTTAAGAAAAACAACCAAAACACCTAAAGTGAAAATGGTTTTTCACAGAAAGAGCTGCTGCACCAGGGCTATGAGGTGTGATTGATGATATACTTGGGAGTTGGGGGAGGTACGGAGAAAGGGAGGTGTCCAAAAGGACTTTCATATGCTAAAGAGGACCTAACAAGATTTCTGAGGCCTTGCCATTGTCAAGTTAAAGTTATTTTTCCCTCTAGCAAATCATTAACATTAAGACCTCTGGGAGTTTCCTTCTGGAAGTTAGGTTACTGATAAGAATGCTTTTTCAGGGCCCTGGGTGGCTCAGTCATTAAGTGTCTGCCTTTGGCTCAGGTCCTGATCCCGGGGTCCTGGGATCAAGCCCCATCTTGGGCTCCCTGCCCAACAGAGAGTCTGCTTCTCCCTCTCACCCTACCCAACCCCCCCTTGCACACTCTCTGTCTCTCTCTCAAATAAATAAATAATTTTCTAAAAAAGATTGTAAGGGGCGACTGGGTGGCTCAGTTGTTAAGCATCTGCCTTCGGCTCGGGTCATGATCCCGGGGTCCTGGGATGGGGCCCCGGATTGGGCTCCCTGCTCAGCAGGAAGCCTGCTTCTCCCTGTCTCACTCCCCCTGCTTGTGTTCCCTCTCACTGTGTCTCTCTCTGTTAAATAAATAAATAAAATCTTTTTAAAAAATTTAAATAAAAAAATAAATAAATAAGATTATAAAAATATTAGCTGGGCTTGTAAAAAGCATAGACGACACTAGAGAATCCCTTACTGTAGAGATAAAAGAACTAAAATCTAGTTAGGCTGAAATTAAAAATGCTATTGCCAAGATGGAGTCCCAAGTGGAGGCCATAAAAAGAAGGATGAGCAAAGCAGAAGAGCTAAGCAGTGATATAGAACATAAAATGATGGAAAACAAGGAAGCTGAAAAGAAGAAAAAAACTATTAGATCATGAAGGTAGACTTAGGGAACTCAGTGATTCCATAAAGCAAAATAATAGCCATATCATAGGAGTCCCAGAATATGAAAAGCAGGAAAAAGGGGCAGATGGTTTATTTGAACAAATTATAGCTGATAACTTCCCTAATCTGGGAAAGGAAACAGGTATTCAAATTCAAGAGGCACAGAGAACACCCCTCAAAATCAACAAAAAGAGATCAACACCTTGACATATTACAGCAAAGCTTGCAAATTACAAAGAAAAAGAGAAAATCCTGAAAGCAGCTCAGGACAAGAGATCCTTAACCTACAAGGGTAGACACATAAGGCTGGCAGACCTGTCCATAGAAACCTGGCAGAAGATCAACAAGGAAGCAAGGGCTTTGAAGGACACACTGGACCAGATGGACTTAACAGAAATATTCAGAGTATTTCATCCTAAAGAAGGAGAATATACATTCTTTTCGAGTGCACATGGGACATTCTCCAAAATAGACCACATATTGGGTCACAAATCAGGTCTCAACTGGTACCAAAAGACTAAGATCATACCATGCATATTTTCAGACCACAACACTATGAAACTTTAAGTCAACCACAAGAAAAAATTTGGAAGGACTACAAATACATGGAGGTTAAAGAGCATCCTACTCAAGAATGAATGGGTCACCCAGGAAATTAAAGAAGAATTTAAAAAATACATGGAAGCAAACAAAAATGAAAACATGACAGTTCAAAACCTTTGGGATGCAGTAAATGTGGTCCTAAAAGAGAAGTATATAGCAAATACAGGCCTTCCTCGTGAAAGAAGAAAAGTCTCAAATACACAACATAACCTTACAACTAAAGGAGCTGGAAGAACAGCAAATAAAGCCTAAATCCAGCAGGAGAAGAGAAATAATAAAGATTAGAGCAGAAATTGATGATATAGAAATTAAAAAAAAAAAACAACAGAACAGATCAATGAAACTAGGAGCTGGTTTTTTAAAAGAATTAATAAGATTGATAAACCCTGGGGAGGCAAGATGGTCAGTAGGGGATCCTGTTTCAACTGTTGCCCTGAATTTAGCTAGATATCTATCAAACCATTTTGAACACCCACGAAATCAGCCTGAGATGTAAGAATATATATCTGGATTTCTACCAGCAGAAAAGCGACTGCTTTTTGCAAGGTAGGACGTTTGGAGTCATGAATCTGTGGGGAGATATCAGAAGATAAACAGAAGGGGGAGATATCAGAAGATAAACAGAAGGGGGAGGGAGCCTCCATAAGCTGGCTCCTGGAAAGTGATATAACACCTCAGCACAAAATCAGAATCCTTAGGAATCTGCACTAGTGAGAAACATCCCTCTCTGAAAGGGGCTCTGGAAATGAAAAGGCAGAATTCTAGGTAGGGCATTGTGGTCTTGGAATACGAGGAACAGGGCAAAATGGGGTTCCTGAACCAGTAGAGTGCCCGAGCAGTGGAGCCAGGAAGCAGGTTATGGTCAGCAAGCCCAGGAAGGGACTCTCAGCTCGGATCGCCATAAACCACGAACCACGTGGTCGATAACTGTTCTCTTGGGCAGCCTGAAAAAATCTGGAACCTGTGCCCGTGACCCAAAAAAAACTCACAGAGTGGTAGCAGCCCAGAAAGGGCTTAAGATCAGCACCCAGACATGATCCAGGAGCTTCAGGTGCACACCCGAGCCCACAGCTGCTCACAGTTTTATTTTATTATTATTTTATTTTATTATCTTATTTTATTTTTAAAGATTTTATTTATTTATTTGACAGAGAGAGAGAGAGAGAGGGAGAGAGAATGAGCCAGTGGGTAGAGGCAGAGGGAGGAGAAGCAGACTCCTCACTGAACAGGGAGCCCAACATGGGGCTCAATCCCAGGAACCCTGTGATCATGACCTGGACTGAAGGCAGATGCTCAACAGACTGAGCTACCCAGGCATCCCTACAAGCTCATTTTAAAGGATAGAAGAGTAAATAAATATCATGAAACAGCTTAAGAAGAAGTGACAGAAAGATGGAAAGAAACCACTCAAAATAGACTTGACAGAAACTAACAGGAAATATAATTGGTGGTGCCACTCTTGTTTTTTGTTTTTTGTTTGCTATCAAATATTTTTTGTTTCCAATTTTTATTTAAATTCCAATTAGTTAACATACAGTGTAAAATTAATTTCAGGTATAGAATTTAGTGATTCATCACTTCCATACAAAGCCCAGTGCTTATCACAAGCACCCTCCTTAATCTCCATCACCCATTTAAGCCATCCCCCACCTACCTCCCCTCCAGTAATCCTCAGTTTTTTCTATAGAGTTAAGAATCTGTTTTCTGGTTTGCCTCTCTTTCCCTCCACCCCATGTTCATCTACTTTGTTTCTTAAATTCCACATATCAGTAAAATCATATATGGTATTTATCTTTCTCTGACTTATTTTGCTTAGCATAATACTCTCTAGCTCCATCCACATCCTTGCAAATGGCAAGATTTCATTCTTTTTATGGTTGCTCTTGTTTTTAAAACAAACATTAGGCTATCAAACTCATGCATATTTCTGAACTCCAACCCTCAGGTGAATGCATGCAATCAATTCAAAATACCAAAAGCCAGACTATTAAATTGCAGCTCACCCTGGTAACTAAAAAACAATCTATGTTGAGAACACCCACAAAGATGTCTTTCAAAAAAATATATTAAGAAGCAATGTTAACAAAATATATTTTTTGGAACAATGAAAGGAGGAAATGAGAAAGGCTTGAAGATTTGAATCTTTAGTATACTCATCCTTTTGGCCATATGGCTGATACTTCCTAAGGTCATGACACAGGCTAACTGAGTAATTTTTCTTCCCACAGTCATGGCCACAGCAAAGTCCACCCCGATGAGCCCCTGCTCAGAGGCAAAAGAAGGCATGATATCCAAGAGATGCTGACAAAAGTAGGACTGGCACTTGAGTACTGGTTACCCAAGTTGCAGGAACATCTGGGTGTGACCTGTGCCCAGGCCTTATAACACCTAGAAGAAAAAGACCTCCAAAAGCTGAAATCCCAAGCACGACATTCCTGGGAAAAAAGAGCCCTGGAGATGCTTCTTAACCTGTCACACTCAGATAGTCTTTCAGAGTTACAGGAGTCTGTGTTGGAAATGAGAAAGAAAATGCAGAAGCAGGCAGAGCAGGCACAGCAGGAGCTAAAAGACTTGCTGTCAGAAAGGAGGCAGCAACAGGAAGAAGCAGTGAGGAAAAAAGAGGCAGAGCTTAGGCAGGCAATGGAGATCCCCGAAAAGTACTGGCTACCTCCCCAAAAGTCCCTAAAAGAAGTCATGGAAAACATTCAGAAACAACTCAACTTCATGGAGGAGACACCATCTCACAGGCAAAACCTCCCAGATAGAGATCTGGTGAGATGGGCATCTGGAGGGTTGGCCCTGCATGGGCTTTACAAAACCAGCAATCAAAGGGATCTGATAGAGAAGAGAGAGGAGCTACTCAGTGTCCCAAAGGAGTTCTCACTCTTTGGCCCTGAGCAGGGCACAAGGATGGAAACAAAAGAATTTACATCTTTTCAAGCAGAATCCATGTTCACCCAGATTATGGAGAAGCTGGGCTTCAGTGCAGCTGCCTCAGCCAAGGGTGAAGGTTGGAGATTTAGCCTGGAAGCTAGTGTAGATCACAGCAAATATTCAGAATCTAAGAAAACCCGACAATCACATTCTGAGCACTCTTATTTTTGCTCAACCAAGTTCAGCTACATCCCACTGGCTTCCTGCCACTTTCCCATTGATCAGCTCCAGTTATCCAAGGCTGCTCTGCAGGAATTGAAATGCACTGAAGATCTTCTGGGTCAGTCTGCGGGCCTAGACAGACTCCCCTTGCTAAAGGCCGGGACTGAAGCCTTCTTCCACAGGTTTGGCTCTCATGCTAATCAGGGCCCTCTGCACCTGGGAGGAATCTACTGGTGGAAAGCCATTTCAGAGGGTTTCCAAAGTGAGCAACTGGCAGAAGTGAAAAAGCAGTCAGCAGAAGCCCTGGATATTTATATAAAGGGCAGCTACAGTGGCCTTGGAATGCGAGTTGCTGCAGGTGTGGATGGGACAGACTCTTATTCAAAAACAGACTCTGAGAGCACAAGCTTCCAAAATCTCCAAACCAAAATCCAATTATTGGTGGCCCAGACAGGTGGCCCACCAGAAGCAAATGGCCTTTTCCAGTGGAAAGCTGGCCTAGTGGCCAGTAATCAAACCTGGTGTGTCACTGACCAGGGAATTCAGCTGGTGCCCATTTGGGACATCCTCCTCTCCAGCCACAGAAGTGATTTTAAGGATCCTCTTCAGGTAGCTATCTGCCTGAAAGACAGCTATACTGCTCTCATTGGCTTGATTTCCCAGATCCAGAAGGGAGAGGAATTATTGAGTGTTGTGAAGGAGGCTAGGGTTTTCCTAGAAGAAGTGAAATCCTGGGAGGTATCTGATCCTGAAGAGCAGCTTAAAAAACTGATAAATTTCATGCAAATGTTGAGTCAAAAAATAAAAACTTATGACACTTGGATTAACATATGCCTCACAGATAGGGATCTACAGAATTTTCTGGTAAACACTGTCAACTTTTGCAAAAGGTCTCCCATATATAAAACAAAATTTATTAAATCTCAGTTGCGCAGCCTTTTGGATCCTCACATCTATAGTGTGACAAACTTTCCTCAGGCTCATTCTATCATGCAATGGATCTTCTGGTCAGAGAGCAGAAGCATATCAACATCTCCCAATTTTCTGAATTAATTAAAATCTTAAAAGAAACCAAAAATGACTTCATGGAAGTGAACACCAAATCTGAGTCCCCAGAAATAGTGGAGGAAGCCCAAAGAAAGGCAACTTATAAGGTCAGCCAGTCTCTTGGCTGCTTCTTGAATTACCTCCAAAAAATAGAGCAGCCAGACATACAGTGCTTGCTACTTTCCACTGCAGCTGGTGCAGGTTATCACATGGTAAACAATACTTTTCAGTATCTCCTAGGGTGTGATGAGTTAGAATTCCTACTGAGTGAAATGCAAACTGCCCATGATAAATACCAGGAGCTCAAAAATATTTGCAGCTACAGGGCTCAAGCATTCCTGGTGCTCACATGTCTGACAGCCACTGTTACAGCTCTTTCTCCAAAGGAGAAAACACAACGCTTGACATTTATAAGAGCGCATGAGACAATCATTGTCTGAAGAAGTTGTACATGTCCTCACCAAACCTGGAGCAGATTATGATTGGGAAAACCTAGAGAAAGACTTGAGATTGCTCATTGATGGGAATTATGAAGCCACCATCTCTTCATTGCAAATGGATGAGGTGAAAAAACATTTGCAAGGTATCTTCCATGAAAAGGAACCGCCTCAGGAACCACATGATAATGAAAGCAACAAATGGGAGGCCACAGAAAATGCAGCCTTCTTAGAATTACTCCAGCGTCTAGGCCTAGAACAGTACTACCCAAAAAGGATGAGCAGAGCTAACTTCCATCTGATCTACAAGACTTCTGTGTATAACACCCAGCCCAGCTCTGAGCGGGAGCTTCCCTTCTACTTCCTACAGAAGTTACTAATGCTAGATTATGGGCTGAGATACCTGGTCTTCAAAGACGATGGAAACACAGAGAATCAAGTCTCTCCAAGTGCCTCAAATCAGAAAAATGAGGCTTTCGATCCATATGAAGACTTTTCTGAAGACAGTGATAGTCCCACTAATCCTTCAGCCACTAATTCCAGGCCCCATATTCACCCTATGGATATTCAGATGGCAATTCTTCACTGTACAGATGATTTTGCAAGACAATATATTCTGTCCAAACTTTCCATTTGTCAGTTTGCCCTCCCTCTTCTTACACCTAATCCCTGCAATTCTGAAACTGAATTCTCTCTGTGGTCTCTCAGTCAAATTAGGAGAAGCTGGCAGCAAGCAAGGAAATCACCAAAAGAGGAGAAGAACAATTGTAACAATCAGCAGATGTGTCGTGTCTCTACCCCCATTGTGTCCTTTATTAGGGTTGGAAATGGCTTCTCTGCTTCCAAATCTCAGATTATGAAGTGTCTTCTCAGTAAACATTAACATGATATCTTTTTTCATTGACACTGCAGAGGGAGCAGCAAAGACTATCTCTTGATGGTGGGTGTAGTGGAAATCTGCTGGTTCTGTCCTGGGGGGGAAGATAAGAACAGATTTGACAACTGTTTGACCTTCACCAATCTTCATGGAGATGCCAAGGAACATAAGAAGCAACTCACCTTCCTGCAGGAGATCTCTTCTCTCATTGTGGTGCTCATGGCAACTTCTGATGACAATAAAGAAAACCAAAAAATTGTCCGTGGCCTGTGTCAGCTATCAAAACCTTTGATCTGTTTGTTGGATGACAAAGAAAAAATCAGGGCCAATAATTCTGGACAAAAGGTGAGAATTGGGATCAGGAACAGAAATGAGGCAGAATTAACAGAGGAGCTCAAAACTACAATCAGAGATTTGCTAGAGTTCTCTGACACTGCTTTGAGCTTAGAGGACTGTGCCCAGATTGCTCGAAAGCAAGGATTCCTTATTGATGAGGACCAGGGAAACTGCAAATAAGCCAAAGAAAAGGCAGAGATTCTCATGACCCTATTAGGAGACATGCAGATATCTCAGATGAAGGAAAAATTACTACCCCTTCAGGGACAGCTCTGGCATCTTTGGTGTAAAAAGGACAAAGAACTCTATCATCTGAGAGAAAAGGGAAATTGGAGCATTGAACAACACAAGAGTGAGATTGAGGTAGATAAACAATTAATACGGAGGGAACAATTGACCAGAGCTTTTCCTCTCAATGAGTTAATGCAATCTGTCCTTATAATTAGCCAAAAACATTCAGAAACTCATACCAAACTCTACTTCTTACAATGGCTGAGTGTGTTCTTGGACAACCTGACTGCAGGACACTTGGAAAAACTGAATGAAAAGAAAAAGTCTTTGTGGTCATCGGTACAAAAAGAAAAGCAAAAGGCACCAAAGAACACCTCCCTGAAACATTGGCAAAATGAGATAGAAGCTATTTCTACAGAGATTAGTGACTGCACCTTGGGAATTGAGCAACTTCTCAGAGAAGTAGGCCAGATCTACGAAGCTCTGGAAGAAATTTCTTCCACAAAAGATATTGTTTTTCTCTCCCTTCCCCAGATTGCTGCAGATCTAATGATATCTGGTGTTCCCATTGAGCTGATGGATGGGGATGCTTCATATGTGCCTCTAAAATGGGTAGCAGCTATTTTTGACAAGGTCTCTGAGAAACTTGGAGACAAACGGCTGTTTGTTCTCTCTATCCTTGGCCTGCAGAGCTCAGGGAAGTCCACCCTGCTGAATGCCCTTTTTGGGCTACAGTTCACTGTCAGTGCTGGGAGGTGTACCCGGGGGGCCTACATGCAGCTCCTGAAGGTGGAGGAGACATTCACAGAGGAACTTGGATTTGACTTTATGCTTGTTGTGGACACAGAAGGAATTCGGGCCCCAGAACTCAGCAGCAAATCCCAGGATCATGACAATGAGTTGGCAACCTTTGCTATCGGACTTGGAAACTTGACTCTGATCAATATTTTTGGGGAAAATCCATCAGAAATGCAAGATATTCTACAAATAGTTGTCCAAGCCTTTCTAAGGACGAAAGAAGTAAAAATCTCCCCAAGTTGCCTTTTTGTCCATCAGAATGTGGGGGAAGTTACAGCTAAAGACCAAGCTGTGGAAGGACTAAGACGGCTAGAGCAGCGACTGGATGAAATGGCAGCAACAGCGGCTGGACAAGAACAGTGATCAGGTGTAACCCACTTCAGTGATGTCATTAAGTTTAATATCAATACTCACGTCTACTACTTTGCTCACCTTTGGGATGGCAATCCTCCAATGGCCCCTCCGAATCCTTGCTACAGCCACAATGTCCAGGAATTGGAAAGTAGAATTCTTCTGACAGCCAAACAGGAATCTAGGGGAGGCATCATGAAGATATCAGATGTAAAATTCTGAGTTCAAGATTTGTGGAGAGCCCTGGTGAGTGAGAATTTTATTTTCAGTTTCAGGAACACCCGAGAGGTCATGGCCATGAGCAAATTGGAAACCATGTATAACTACTGGACCTGGGAGCTGAGGAGTCATGTGCTGGGCTTGCAGAACCAGCTGATCAACCAGATTGAGAATGGAAAAATCCAGACATTCAAAACAAGCACACTTGAGGCTCTAGTCACAGAAAAATATGAAGCCATCAAGCAAGAACTTGAAAAATATTTTAATGAAGATCCAGATAGTGAAATACTGGTTCAGTGGAAAGCAAATTTTGAAAATAAGCTAATACTCCTTAAAGAGGCACTTATTTTAGACAGCCAGAAAAAAGCCAATGAACTTATTAGTTTTAAGAAAAGTCAAGAAAAACTTGACAAAGAAAAGTCAGGTTATGAAAAGGAATTATTAGAACAAAGCCGAATGTTGGCTTTAACTGTAAAAGGCACAGAATTGAGTGAGGAAGAGCTACATGAGAGGTTCAATCAAGTTTGGGAAACATGGGTCTGTGAGGTTTCCTCAACTCTCCCACCAGTAACAGAGCCTGACATAGATGTGGATACTGAAAACATCCTTTTGGAGTATTTCAAAAAGGAGAGAAACATTGTGGACATGCTGGAGAAAAAATCTGGAGAAAAGTTTCAAATCAAGTATGACAAACATGTCAAAATGATGAGATCTGGCTTATTTTCAAAGCAATTAAAGAACTATGATAAAAAGTCCATAGATAAGACTACTGACCACATTGTTTCAAGAATTACTGAAACTGTTAAGAACATTCAGAAGCAACAGCGTGATTACAATCCAAGTTATTTCCATGAAATCCTGAGAATAACAGATAAGGAAGTGAAATCTGCACACACTGAGGGAAGATACACATTTACAAATAAATATCAATTTGACTTATCTTTGTATTTATTCCAAAAAGCATCAGAGAATTTTAGAGAGATGCACAGGGCATTCAAGAAAGCAAATGATCCTGTAAACTACCTGGCAAGCAAGAAAGAGGATTTCTTCATGAGTTTTAAGATCTCTTGTCAAGGAGCAACCTCAATCAAAACATTTGTTGATTTTCTGTGGCACAAACTCACTCCTGCTATCTCCACCACCATATGGAGAAAAGTAGCCCCTAAAATTGCTGGGGACATCCGAACTACCTGCTCTGCTTTCAGTGAAAACAGGGCTAACCTGGAGAAACACATTCTTATCTCTCTGGCAGAAGAAGAAAATTTTGATAATTACTGGGATTACCTTCATAAATCAGAATCGTTTTTTAGGGATTACATTAAAAACCATATTAAAACATATTGTTCAGACAAAGAAAGTGAAAAAATAAAGACTTTTTTAAAAATAAGTTTAGATGAGATCGAGAATGCCATCCTCTCAGCTATTTATGAGTCCACAGTAATAGCTAAAGATAAAAGCAGCACTGTGTCTGAGTGGTTGGATTTGTTCTGTGATCACCTGGGGAGTAATCTGATCTTCCCACAAAAAGACCTGATAAGCATTGAACACCAAGAGATAAAAGATATTGAATTTCTCAAAGGAGCTATGAGTGAAGCTTTGGATCCTACAATGAAGAGAGTAGAACAGAACTGTTTGAATATGTCTGTACAAGAAATGGTTCCAGAAATTGAGGAAATGCTCTTTGAGTATCTCTGCAGCTGCTGGAAAAAATGTCCCTGCTGTGGAGCAATTTGTACAAACACAATCCCTACACATGAAGGAGACCACAGGGTTCCCTTCCACCCTCCTTTTGCTGTTGGTGGAGGTCATTTTTATAAAGCAGACAACTTTGTCATCCATTGCTGTACTAATTTGGTAGCAAGTGATTGTTTACTGGTTTTGAGAGATGACTGGTGAATCCCATTTAAGAACTATCGACAGGCAGGAGGGGAGTATGCCACATGGAGCATCACCCCAGACTCATCCACCCAGCCATACTGGAAATGGTTTGTCTCTCACTTCAGATCAAAGCTAGAAGAAAAATATCAGAGAAAATTTATAAATAAAGGTAAAATCCCTGATGCATGGGCCCAAATAAAAAAGCAGGATGTGCTTGATGACTTGAAAAAACAGTAAAACTCAATGACCCCAAAAGAGCCCCAGTATCTGAACACGAGTCCCTATTTGGGGACTTGAACAAACTAAAATACCTCCTCCTCACAATAAGAATACTAATTATTTCCTTTTTTCAAATGAAAAATCTAAAAATGAATCAACTAACATTTCAAGAGTTGAAGATTTCCTGTGAAAAGACTTCATTCTTTGTCTCAATTTCTTCTGGTTTAAAAATAAATTACTAAAATATGTAAACATATGATAAAATCAAATAAAATCCATTTAAAATATCTACTGCATATTTTAAGCTATAACTCAGAATGTTTAGGTTTTAAAATATATAATGTTATATAAAATCTCAGAGAAAGTCATTTTCATGGGGCGCCTGGGTGGCTCAGTCGTTAAGCGTCTACCTTCAGCTCAGGTCATGATCCCAGGGTCCTGGGATCAAGCCCCGCACTGGGCTCCCTGCTCAGTGGGAAGCCTGCTTCTCCCTCTCTCACTCCCCCTGCTTGTGTTCCCTCTCTCGCTATCTCCCTCTGTCAAATAAATAAATAAATAAAATCTTTAAAAAATTTTAAAAATAAGGTCATTTTCATAGAAGGAAATCAAAATCATTGCAGACTGCTACAAATTGCTATAGAATAAATATATGGATATTTCAACCAATATACAGTTCTTAATTGGAAGCTGCCAATTACTTTTTTTTTAATCCTCTGAAATCCTCACAAAAAATTGTCAGAAAAAGTTACTAATCCTCAAATGGAAAAACATTCGTGGACAGTTCATGATCCCTGAGCATAAAAATATTTAGGCATATTCTGTTCTGGAGAAAAATAAAACAGACTTCACCAGGATAAAGTCTACATCAACTCAAGAGATGTTATCAAGCAAATATGGAAAATAGAAATCAAATAATTGTTTTTTCTCATTTAATCATCACCCTCTTCTTTCCTGGCATCTTGCCAATACATGTTAAAAAAAAACCAACAGTTTACAAGACCTTAGGTATTCAAAGCTTGGTGCTAAAGTCTAAGACTGGCTTTAGAACATGATTTATGACCAGGTAAAAAGAGCCATTTTAATCAAGGCTGTGGACAAGGTCAAATCTAATTCAGCCACTGATAATTAAAAAAAAAAAAAACTATTCCTTCAATAATAAAATATCAAAAAGTATATAGTTTTTAGGTTCTAATATTTTAACAAGAAAATTTTAAATACATTCAAATGTAAGGAAATACTTACCTCCAGGTCAGGCACCCTTGTAACTTTTCACACTGTTTAAGCCATAGAGTCATGTTCAGAATAAAAATAAAAATGAAGAGCTCTGTGAAGCCAACCAAGGACCTGAGAGGGGAAATAAATAGCCATTCCACAAACCTACACCTTCTAAAACAATGGCCGATGATCTAACGGAATCCTGATACAAAGAAGAAAATTTACGTCAGACATGAGGGTATCCATTGGCTTCCATTTACAGACACACTATCTATGCTTCCATAACCAGTGAAAATAAACAGCACAGGGAACCACAGTCAAAGACTTGAAATCTTCAGAGTTAGGACAGGAGTGATGATTCTGTTGTCTTTGTTCCTTCAAAGGGTTTCAAGAACACTCAATTTCAGGTAAAATGACTCACATCTCCAGAAGAAATCCTAGAACAGAAAGATTATAAAGGAAACAGGTATTCTTGACAGTACAGTTTTCCTTTTGTTCTCTGGAAAATAGCCTCAGTAAGAGTTACAAGGACCTCCTAATATGATGAAGTTGAAATGGTGATGGAAACAGAACCCCTGCATAATACCTGTCTCTCACATCACTGCATCCTTGAAAATTGCAATGTTCAGTTAAAATTTGCTGAATGCTTTTTGTATTTGTTTAATGAATCCAAAATAGCCTTTAACTATTATATATCATATATTAACTTGGATATTCAAGCCAAAATTGTTGTGTATAAATAAAAAAGACCTTTGACAAATTCCTCAGGCATTGAAGTGTGATTATTCAATGAAATTCAGAGACTGTGCTCAAGAGATCCCAAATAAACTAGCAAGAAATAAATTGGGATAGAAAAAAGATGACTGTGTAGGAATGAGGTTTTCTGTGATAGTAGTGGAGAGAGTAAAGCTGCTATCAAGGTGAAGTCAGGATTAAAAAGATTACAGTGTCAGCAGGTTGGGGTCACAGAGGGAGGAGATTTCAGGAACTGTGGAATAGGGAGGAAGGAATCAGTAGGGATAAAAATCATATGATCATCAAGAGTGGAAGACACTGGACCTTGGTGTAGGTCACAGGATTAGAAGTGGCTGGAGTTGTAAGGTCAGTAGAGGTAATATTCACATGGTCAGTGGAATGGGTCTCTGAGAGTCACTGAAAGTGGGAACATGGAAACACAGGAATTCGAGGTCACCACATCAATTGGTTTAGGGAATTTCCAGAGTAAGTTAAGCAAGAGATCCAAAATGTAATAGGAAAGGAGTCACAAGGCCTGTAGGGATGGGGCTACTAGGAGAGTGATGAATTCTAAGGCAAGAAACAAACCGAGGGTTCTAGGGGGGCTGGGGGGGGACATGGGTTAGCCTGGTGATGGGTATCAAAGAAGGCACGTATTGAATGGAGCACTGGGTGTTACACGCAAACAATGAATCATGGAACACTACATCAAAAACTAATGATGTAATGTATGGTGATTAACATAACATAATAAAATAAAATTAAAAAAAATTTTTTTAAAAGAACAACAAAAAAAGATCAAACCACAGAATAAGATGTGAGCTGTTTAAATGAAGATGAAAATCACTGAACAGTTCTGAAGTAGGTCTTTCCCTCAGAGACAGAGGATATAAATATGAGAAAGTCTAGGGAATGGGATGTATTATGGACTAAATGTTTGTGTCCCCCACAAAATTTATATTGTTGAAGCCCTAACTCCTAACTCTGATTGAGAGGGTGGGGTCTTTGGAGATTATTAGAGTAAGATGATTTAATGAGGGCAAGGCCCTCATGATGGGATTAGTGCACTTATAAGAAGTGACACCAGAGATCTTGCTCTCTCCATGCAATGAACCAAGGAATGGCCACGTGAGCACACAGTGAGAAGGCAGCCATCTGCAAGCCAGGAAGAGAGCCCTCACCAGGAACCTAACCAGCCAGCACCTCGATCTTAGATGCTCCAGAACTGAGAAATTAATTTCTGTTGTCTAAGATACACAGTCTATGATTATTTTGTTACGGCAGCCCAAACTAAGACAGAGTGTATCTAAAAACTGATCCCATAAAGTTTTGGCATACTCTTCCCTTGGACTATAAGAAAAGACACATGAATCATACAATTTTTATTTTTCCCCTTCCCTCAAAAGTGTAATTCTCTTGAATCATTCTAACCATGTAGTAAGTTCTGGGAGTGTTGCATGCATAAGTGGACAAAGATGGAAAGGAAAGGGTGCATATTACCACTGATAACTATCGTGATAATTACTAACACTGCTATCTTTGTAGTAGTGGCACCTGTAAGACTTGGACATGTAATTTAACCTCTCTGTGCTCAAGTGCCCTATCTGTAAAACAGTACATTTCTCATGCAGTTGTTGAGAGAAAAAAATGAATTGCTATTTATAAAGCATTTAGGATAATGCCATACAGAGAGCAAGTACCCTGTAAGTGTAAGTAATTATTATGTTATATTTCCTCTCCCAGGTACCTTATTCCTTTGTTTTTGAGTAACATTTTATTAGAATCACATTGATAGGTTAAGATAGTCTTACCTGAGGTTCATTGGTAAGAATATTCAATAAGGACTCCTTGGGAAATCACAACTGGAACATAATAGGTTCTCAATAAATGCTATTATAACTTATAACTCAAAATGCATCTCAAAATATCGACATCCTTTGATACTTTATGAATAGTTACAGTGATTTCAAACACCAATCAACCAGTCAAAAACTTAGAGGAGTCCCTGCCACAGTTCTTTAGCAGTGTGGCAGATAATGTTAGGTTCCTCAGAAGCAGGCCTAAGACAGAGAGTCACATAAAAGTGATTAATTAGAAAAGTTAACCCAGTAAAAATTAATAAGGGGAAGCAATAAGGGAAAGGTAATTTTTAAAAAGATTTATTTATTTATTTATTTGAGAGAGAGATGCGAGCGTGAGCGGGGTGGGGGGGGTGTGGGCAGAGGAAGAGTGAGAGGGGGAGAGACAATCTCCCATCCAAGTACTAACCAGGCCCGACCCTGCTTAGCTTCCAAGATCAGACGAGATCGGGCACGTTCAGGGAGAGAGACAATCTCAAGCAGACTCCCTGCTGAGTGCAGAGCCTGACTCGGCCAGATCCCATGAACCTGAGATCATGACCTGAGCTGAAATCAAGAGTCAGACACTCAACCGACTGAGCCACCCTGGCACCCCTAAGGGAAAGGTCATTTAAGGTGAGGGAATAAATTAGTAGGCTTAAATAAAATTTTGAGAGTTAGGGAGTGACAGCTTGCAGTTGTAGTTAAGAACACAAACTCAGAAGTTAGACTGCTGTGTTTCACACCATTTACTAGCTGCGTGACCTTGAATGAGTTCCTCAACCTGTCTATGCTCTATTTTCTTCATCTATAAAATGGTGCCAGCTCACAGAGGGGTGAGGATTACTTGGGATGACATATATGCCTGGCACAGAATACATGCTCCAGTAATGTTAGGTGGTAACAGCAGTAGCAGCAGCCAATCATGTAAATAGAATTACAGTAATTATTAACATTATTATCATTGCTATTATACTGAAATGTAGTTATACCTGCACCCCATTCTCAACTGTAATTTCCTGAAGAAGAGGGTCCATGTCTTGCTTATTTCCATATGCTCAGTATCTAGAATGGTATTTACCCCAGTGTAGGTGATGAAAATGGCTCTTAAATATAATGGACAAGTTTACTAGATATTGGAGGTGAAGTGATGACAGGTGGAAGGAAAAGAAAGAAATCAAAGATGGTTCTAATATTTCAAAAAGTGATAATGTAATTAACTTAACTAAATAAAGGTCACCAATGCCCTCTACATTGCTAAATCCATTTTTTTTTTTTTTACTCTCAATCATCTTACTTGACCTACCAACATCATTATCAACTCTCTCCTCCCTGAAACACTTCACTTGGATTTGAGAATACGGCACGCTTGCTTTTCCTCCTACAGTCACTCTGTTTTACTGGTTCTTCCTCTACCACTAAAACTCTCAATGCTAGCATACTCCGAGGTCTCAATTTTTGGTCTTCCTTTTATATGTAAATTCTCTCCCTCTTAATGTGTCCTCTGTCACCAAGGCATTAAATACCACCTATCCATGGACGACTCCAAATATATTTCACCCACATCTCAATCCAAATGTCAAACGCCTGCCTACTCAACAGCTGCACTTGGATATCTTAAAGACATCTCAAACTTAACATGCTCAAAACTGGATTCTTTTTTTTTATTATGTTATGTTAATCACCATACATTACATCATTAGTTTTTGATGTAGTGTTCCATGATTCATTGTTTGTGCATAACACCCAGTGCTCCACGCAGAATGTGCCCTCTTTAATACCCATCACCAGGCTAACCCATCCCCCCACCCCCCTCCCCTCTAGAACCCTCAGTTTGTTTTTCAGAGTCCACAGTCTCTCATGGTTCGTCTCCCCCTCCGATTTCCCCCCCTTCATTCTTCCCCTCCTGCTATCTTCTTCTTCTTTTTTTTTTTAACATATAATGTATTATTTGTTTCAGAGGTACAGGTCTGTGATTCAACAGTCTTACACAATTCACAGTGCTCACCATAGCACATACCCTCCCCAATGTCTATCACCCAGCCACCCCATCCCTCCCACCCCCCACCACTCCAGCAACCCACAGTTTGTTTCCTGAGATTAAGAATTCCTCATATCAGTGAGGTCATATGATACATGTCTTTCTCTGCTTGACTTATTTCACTCAGCATAATACCCTCCAGTTCCATCCACGTCATTGCAAATGGCAAGATTTCGTTCCTTCAAAACTGGTTTCTAACTCTACCCTCACTCAAAACCTGTTTTGCCCACAGCCTTCCTCATCTCATTTAAAGGGAAATCCATTGTGTCAATCCCCAAGGCCAAAAAATACTCTAAATCATCCATAATTCCTCTCACTCCTCTCATTCATTGGAAAATCCTGTGGAATCTACTTTCAAAATATACCCAAATCCAACCATTTACCACCACTTCACTGCAGGCACTGAGGCTAAACAGCCTCCTAACAGATCTATAGCCTATTCTCAAGAAGGCAGTCAGAAAGCTCTCTTAAAAATTTATGCTAGATCTTTTTGATCTTTTGCTCAAAAACCTGAAATAGCTCCATTTCTCATTCAGTGTGAAAGTCAAAGTCACAAGATTCATCAAGGCCCTGTGTGATATGGCCCCTACTTAACCATTCTGATCTACTCTCCTACTCTATCCCCCTTGGTCACTCACTCCAACCATACTATTTGCTGTTCCTCAAACATTCATTGTTGTCCCTGCCTTAGGACCTTGGCTGTAGCTCTTACCTCTGCCTGGGGGAATATTCTTTCTCCAGATACCCCTTATACTCCCAAATACTTCTAAGTTTTGGCTTACACTTCATCTTATGAATGAGATCTTTCCTAGACCACCGTACTTAATAATGCAGTCTGCACCCCTTCCCCCTCTGGCATCAAAATCCTTACAAATGACTTTTTTGTTTGTTTTTAAACTTATACATTCCTGGCTTCTATCATATACTCATTCACTATTTTATTGTTTATTGTCTAGAATATATAAGGTCTATAAGAGCAAAAGATCTCTTTTTTTCACTGTGACATTCCTGGCACCTAGCACAGTGTATACCTAGTTCAGTATAGGTACACAGTAAATACTGCAGAATGAATAAATGAATGAATGAATCTATTTAAAAAATGAACAGATTTGTTTTTTCATGTGAATTCAGATTATTCTCTGGGGCTCCCTGCTTTCAACCTAAAGAACTTCCTTTAGTATTTCTTATAAGGTGTGTCTGCTAGCAACAGATTCTCTCAATGTTTGCTTACCTGGGAACGTATTTTGCCTTAATTTATTTAAAGATAGTTTTTCTGGATGTAAGACTCTTGATTAACACTTTTTTTCTTCCAGCACTTTGAACACGCCATCCCACTGCCTCCTGGCCTCCACTGGTTCTGGCAAGAAGTTGACTGTTGATCTTACTAGGGTTCCCTTGTACAAGATAAGTCATTTTTCTCTTGCTGCCCCCAAAATTTTCTCCTCCCTTTTAGTTTTCAGCATTTTTACTATAATTTGCTTATATGTGATCTCTTTCCATTTATTCTACTTAGAATTCATTTAGCTTCTTGGATGTATAATGTTTATAAATAAATTTGAAAAGTTTTCAGCCATATTTCTTCTCTTCTTTCTTTTCTGCTCCACTCTCTCTCTCCTTTCCTTTTAGTACTTCCATTATGTATATGTTGGCACATTTAATGTATCCCACATTTTCCTGAGGTTCTGTTCACATTTCTTCATTCTTTTATTCTCTGTTCTCAATCAGTCTACCTTCAAGTTTGCTAATTCTTTCTTCTGCCAGTTCAAATCTACTGTTGAGCTCCTCTAATGAATTTTTCATTTCAGCTACATTTGTCATCCCCCTCCTTATCCACAGGGGATACATTCCAAGCCCCCCAGTGAATGCCTGATGCCACATACAGTACCAAATTCTATGTATACTATGTTTTCTCCTATACAAACATACCTATGATAGAGTTTAATTTATAAATTAGGCACAGTAAGAAATCACCAACAATAACTAATAATAAAATAGAATGATTATAATAATAGGCCATAATAAAAGTTATGTGAATGTGGTCTCTATCCCTCAAAATATCTTATTGTACTGTACTTACCCCCTTCTTCTTGTGATGATGTAAGATGATAAAATGCCTATCTGATGAGATGAAGTGAGGTGGATGACATAGGCATTATGACATAGCATTAGGCTACTGCTGACCTTCTTTTGATATACCAGAAAAAGGATCATCTGCTTCCAGACCATAGTTGACCATAGTAACTGAAACCATAGAAAACAAAACCATGGATAAGTGGGGGTGGGGAAGAATTACTCTATTGTAATTTTTAACTCTAGAATTTCCATGTTTTTTAATAATTTCTTTTTATTCATAGTCTTTATTTGATGTGACACTGTTATCATATTTTACTTCTCTAATCCTGGTTTTCTTTAGGTCTTTGAACATTTTATAATGGCTGCTTTGAAGTTTTCTGCTCTAATCCTAATATCTGATCACTCTCACAGGCAGTTTCTGTTGCCTGCTTTTTTTCTGATGTATGAGCCACACTTTTGATGTATGTTTTTTTGAACATCTTATAATTTGTTACTGCAAACTGGACATTTTAGATAATATATTATAGCAACTGTGGGTACTGGTCCCCTTTATGGGTCTCATTATTTGCTTGCTTAGTAACTATCTGGATTGTTTTAATGAAGTCTCTACTCTCCTTTCCCCACTCTGCCCTCTTACAGTGTTATGCCTCTGATGTTCTTCCTTAGAGAATGCAGTCATGGATACACACAGTCACCCTGGGGTGACTGGTTTTACCACAGTTCTACTTCTCTCTTTCTCTGATCTATGAAGTTTTCCACTTCCTTCAGTGTAATATCCGCTGGACTCCACTAACTCGTCTGATTGCTCCATTATTTTCAATGGTGCCCTGGGGCATAAGATGCTTCACAGTCTGGTCCAATAAATTCTGAGCAGGGCGTTTTTAAGGCCAATCTTTGAGGTTTTCTCTGACTCCAAGATGAGTCTTCCTAACTGTCTCTTTTCCGGATTCTGTCTGGCAAACTACTTGGCTTATGCTTTAGCATGTTGCTGTCATAGAGTTATCAGCCTCCCTTTAAATGCTTACCACAAAAATCTCCATTGTTTTCAAGAGCACCTTTAGGTTTTAACTTCCCCCACACTCTTTCAAATGAAGTCAGTTCTTTAGGGGAGAGCTTCAGGGTTCTCTGTTCTTATGAACTGCATTTTCACCTGGGAAAAATCTCTGAACCACTCTACAGGCACTGAGGACAGTAGTCTCTAGTATTCTTGGATTACTTTTCCCAGCATAGAATATCTGCCCTACAAGTGAGCTGAAGCAAAGATGATTGTGGTCCTGGTATTTTCAGTCCGCCATCCCAGGGGTAGAACCTCCACACCTATGAGTGGAGCTACGTGGAAGAAGGAAGCCCTAATTTCTCAGCAGCACTCTCTTGCAAATTAGTCTCTACACCTCGGAGTTGGAGGGAATGAGAAATGCCGGCCACCTGCCCATCCCAGTAAAATACCCTACCCCTTGACTGGGAGCTGAGGGAAGAGGGAGCCCCATCTTCTTTTTTTTTATTAACATATATTATTTGTTTCAGGGGTACAGGTCTGTGATTCATCAATCTTACACAATTCACAGAGCTCACCATAGTACATACCCTCCCCAAGTTTCATCACCCAGACACCCCATCCCTCCCACTCCCCTCCCTTCCAGCAACCCTCAGTTTGTTTCCTGAGATTAAGAGTCTCTTATGGTTTGTCTCCCTCTCTGGATTCATCTTGTTTCCTTTTTCCCTCCCTTCCCCGATGATCCTCTGTCTTGTTTCTCAAAATCTTCATATCAGTGAGATCATATGATATTTATCTTTCTCTGATTGACTTATTTTGCTTAGCATAATACTCTCCAGTTCCATCCACGTCATTGCACATGGCAAGATTTCATTTTTTTGATGGTTGCATAAATTTCATTGTATATATATACCACATCTTCTTTATCCATTCATCTGTTGATGGACATCTAGGCTCTTTCCATAGTTTGGTTACTGTGGACATGGCTGCTATAACATTGGGGTGCAGGTGCCCCTTCAGATCACTACATTTGTATCTTTGGGGTAAATACCCAGTAGTGCAATTGCTGAGTCGTATGGTAGCTCTACTTTCAAATTTTCCATACTGTTTTCCAGAGTGGCTGCATGAGTTTGCATTTCCACCAACAGTGTAGGAGGGTTCCCCTTTCTCCGCAGCCTCACCAACATCTGTCGTTTGCTGACTTATTAATTTTAGCCGTTCTGACTGGTGTGAGATGGTATCTCATTGAGGTTTTGATTTGGATTTCCCTGATGCTGAGTGATGTTTTTTGTTTTTTTTTTAAAGATTTTATTTATTTATTTGAGAGAGAGAGAATGAGAGAGAGAGAGAGAGCATGAGAGGGAAGAGGGTCAGAGGGAGAAGCGGACTCCCTGCTGAGCAGGGAGCCTGATGCGGGACTCGATCCTGGGACTCCAGGATCATGACCTGAGCCGAAGGCAGTTGCTTAACCAACTGAGCCACCCAGGCGCCCGCTGAGTGATGTTGAGCACTTTTTCATGTTTCTGTTGGCCATTTGGATGTCTTCTTTCCAGAAATGTCTCTTCATGTCTCCTGCCCACTTCTTGATTGGATTATTTGTTCTTTGGGTGTTGACTTTGATAAATTCTTTATAGATTTTGGATACCAGCCCTTTATCTGATATGTCATTTGCAAATATCTTCTCCCATTCTGTCAGTTGTCTTTTGGTTTTGTTGACTGTTTCCTTTGCTGTGCAAAAGCTTTTTATCTTGATGAAGTCCCAATAGTTCATTTTTGCCCATGCTTCTCTTCCCTTTGGTGATGTTTCTAGGAAGAAGCTGCTATGGCTGAGGTTGAAAAGGTTGCTGCCTGTGTTCTCCTCAAGGATTTTGAGGATCCTGTCTCACATTTAGGACTTTCATCCATTTTGGGTCTATTTTTGTGTGTGGTATAAGGAAATGGTCCAGTTTCATTCTTCTGCATGTGGATGTCCAATTTTCCCAACACCATTTGTTGAAGAGACTGTCTTTTTTCCACTGGACATTCTTTCCTGCTTTGTTGAAGATTAGTTGACCATAGAGTTGAGGGTCCATTTCTGGGCTCTTTGTTCTGTTCCATTGATCTATGTGTCTGTTTTTGTGCCGGTACCGTATCATCTTGATGGTTATAGCTTTGTAGTAGAGCTTGAACTCCAGAATTGTGATGCCACCAGCTTTGGTTTTCTCTTTCAACATTCCTCTGGCTATTCGGGGTCCTTTCTGGTTCCATACAAATTTTAGGATTATTTGTTCTATTTCTTTGAAAAAAGTGGATGGTATTTTGATAGGGATTGCATTGAATGTGTAGATTGCTCTAGGTAGCATAGACATTTTCACAATATTTGTTCTTCCAATCCATGAGCATGGAATGTTTTTCCATTTCTTTGTGTCTTCCTCAATTTCTTTCATGATTATTCTATAGGTTTCTGAGTACAGATCCTTGGACTCTTTCGTTAGATGTATTCTTAGGTATTTTATAGTTTTGGGTGCAATTGTAAATGGAATTGACTCCTTAATTTCTCTTGCTTCTGTCTTGTTGGTGTAAAGAAATGCAACTGATTTCTGTGCATTGTTTTATATCATGCCACTTTATTGGATTCCTGTATGAGTTCTAGTAGTTATGGGGTGGAGTCTTTTGGGTTTTCCACATAAAATATCATTACATCTGCAAAAAGTGAGAATTTAACTTCTTTGATGATTCAGATGCCTTTTATTCCTTTTTGTTGTGTGATTGCTGAGGCTAGGACTTCTAGTACTATGCTGAATAGCGGTGGTGAAAGTGGACATCCCTGCCGTGTTCCTGCCCTTAGGGGAAAAGCTCTCAGTTTTTCCCCATTGAGAATGATATTCGCTGTGGGTTTTTCATAGATGGCTTTTATGATATTGAGGTATGTACTCTCTATCCCTACACTGTGAAGAGTTTTAATCAAGAAAGGATGCTGCAAAAAAAAAAAAAAAGGATGCTGTACTTTGTGAAATGCTTTTTCTGCATCTATTGAGAGGATCATATGGTTCTTGTCCTTTCTTTTATTAATGTAGTATATCACATTGATTTGCAGATGTTGAAACTTTCTTGCATCCCAGGAATAAATCCCACTTGGTTGTGGTGAATAATCCTTGTAATGTACTGTTGGATTCTATTGGCTAGTATTTTGCTGAGAATTTTTGCATCCATATTCATCAGGGATATTGGTCTGTAGTTCTCCTTTTAGATGGGGTCTTTGGTTTTGGAATCAAGGTAATGGTGGCCTCATAAAACGAGTTTGGAAGTTTTCCTTCCATTTCTATTTTTTGGAACACTTTCAGAAGAATAGGTATTAATTCTTCTTTAAATGTTTGGTAGAATTCTCCTGGGAAGCCATCTGGCCCTGGGCTTTTGTTTCTTGGGAGATTTTTGATGACTGCTTCAATTTCCTTAGTGGTTATAGGTTTGTTCAGGTTTTCTATTTCTTCCTGGTTCAGTTTCGGTAGTTTATATGCCTCTAGGAATGCATCCATTTCTTCCAGATTATCTAATTTGCTGGCATATAGTTGCTCATAATATATTCTTATAATTGTTTATATTTCTTTGGTGTTGGTTGTGATCTCTCCTCTTTCATTCATGATTTTGTTGATTTGGGTCATTTCTCTTTTCTTTTTGATAAGTCTGGCCAGGAGTTTATCAATCTTACTAATTCTTTCAAAGAACCAGGTCCTAGTTTCGTTGATCTGTTCTATTGTTCTTTTGGTTTCTATTTCATGGATTTCTGCTCTAATCTTTATTAATAATTTCTCCTCTCCTGCTGGGTTTAGGCTTTATTTGCTGTTCTTTCTCCAGCTCCTTTAGGTGTGGGTTGAGGTTGTGTGTTTGAGACCTTTCTTGTTGAGAAAGGCTTGTATTGCTATATACTTTCCTCTTAGGAGCACCTTTGCTGCATCCCAAAGATTTTGAACAGTTGTGTTTTCATTTTCATTTGTTTCCATGAATTTTTTAAATTCTTCTTTAATTTTCTGGTTGACCCATTCATTCTTTGGTAGGATGCTTTTTAGCCTCCATGTATTTGAGTTCTTTCCGACTTTCCTCTTGTGATTGAGTTCCAGTTCCAAAGCATTGTGGTCCAAGAATATGCAGGGAATGATCCCAGTCTTTTGGTACCAGTTGAGATCTGATTTGTGACCCAGGATGTGATCTATTCTGGAGAGTGTTCCATGTGCACTAGAGAAGAATATGTATTCTGTTACTTTGGGATGGAATGTTCTGAATATATCTGTGAAGTCCATCTGGTCCAGTGTGTCATTCAAAGCCCTATTTCCTTGTTGATCTTTTGCTTAGATGATCTGTCCATTTCAGTGAGGGGGCAGTGTTGAAGTTCCCTACTATTACTGTATACACAAGCAATGAATCATGGAACACTACATCAAAAACTAATGATGTAATGTATGGTGATTAACATAATAAAATTTAAAAGAATGTAAAATAAAAAAATAATAATTTTTAAAAATCCTTAAAAAAATAAAACAAATAAAAAAATTCAAAAAGAAAATCCATATAATTATCATGGTAATGGAAATGGTAGTGCTACAGGACAATTGGAAAATTATAACTTTTCCAATAAATGATAACTTTTATTATTATAGAATTCTTCAAATTCTGTTGCTTTACCCAGACTTGCTTACAATGATCCTTTACCATATATTCTAAATGCTTATTTTGGAGTCAAATTTCTTTCAGATTTAGGTAGTTGCAAGTGAACAGCTGTACATTTTTTCAACTTTTTTTTTTTTTTTTTTTACTTATCAGCATCTGAATTTGAATCACCTTTCTAGGCTTGGGGAATTCTCTACCTCAGGTATGTGGTACAAGACAAAACCTGCCTTCCATTATAGAAGAGGAAATAGATACTAACTCTCCTACCTCCTCTGTCACCTAGGTCTTGGGCGCATTACATGGGATTGGCCAGTCAGATGCCCTTACCTGGGATTTTTATATCAGGATCCAGAGACTCAAAGAAGCAGAAGCAGTAGAGACTGTTTTTCTTACAAGAGTATCAACAGTGGCAGCCACATCCAATTTTCAGGCGCAGCTCCTTGCAGTGGTAGCAAAAGCAATATCCTCAGGGCAAGTATAGAGTCTCATACTCAGCAGTAAGTGTAAGCACTGTCATCGCTAGAACAGGGTTTCTTTGCAGATTTCACTGCGATTCTGGCCACATGGCCACGCATTGTTCTGCCTATTTCCTCTTTTCCCAGACTACTTGAAGATTCTGTGAGTTTCTCAAGATCTAGTCAACAGATTTCTTATCCACTTTCATTATCTAGTCAGTTTCTATTGCTTGAAACTAAGAATACTGACTGACACAAAGGTTTACTATTATAATGTGAAATTCTAAGTTGGTTGGTTTGTTGGTTTGCTTTTAAGAAAATCCCTATTCTTAGGGGAACCCTCCTACACTGTTGGTGGGAATGCAAGCTGGTGCAGCCACTCTGGAAAACAGTATGAAGTTACCTCAAAAAGTTGAAAATAGAGCTACCATACAATCCAGCAATTGCACTTCTGGATATTTGCCCCAAAGATACAAATGTAGGGATCCGAAGGGGTACGGGCACCTCGATGTTTATAGCAGCAATGTCCACAATAGCCAAACTGTGGAAAGAGCCAAGATGGCCATCGACAGATGAATGGATAAGGAAGATGTGGTATATATGTACAATGGAATATTATGCAGCCATCAAAAGGAATGAGATCTTGCCATTTGCAATGACATGGATGGAACTGGAGGGTGTTATGCTGAGCGAAATAAGTCAATCAGAGAAAGACATGTGTCATATGACCTCACTGATATAAGGAATTCCTAATCTCAGGAAACAAACTGAAGGTTGCAGGAGTGGTGGGGGGTGGGAGGGATGGGATGGCTGGGTGATAGACACTGGGGAGGGTATGTGCTATGGTGAGTGCTGTGAATTGTGCAAGACTGTTGAATCACAGATCTGTACCTCTGAAACAAATGATACAATATATATTTAAAAAAAAGGAAGAAGAAGAAAATAGCAGGAGGAGAAGAATGAAGGGGGGGGGAAATCGGAGGGGGAGACGAACCATGAGAGACTATGGACTCTGAGAAACAAACTGAAGGTTCTAGAGGGGAGGGGCATGGGAGGATGGGTTAGCCTGGTGATGGGTATTAAAGAGGGCACGTTCTGCATGGAGCACTTGGTGTTATACGCAAACAATGAATCATGGAACACTACATCAAAAACTAATGATGTAATATATGGTGATTAACATAACATAATAATAATAAAAAAAAGAAAATCCCTGTTCTTAACTCACGTGAATCCTGCCAGGTAAACTCCTTGCCCACAGGTACCTGAAATTACCTATATCTATTTGTTGTGCTAATAAGAGGGAGTCATAGAGTTCAGTCTACTGGCTACTACAGTGAGCCAGCACTGAGGAGTTGCTACTCAAATTCAAATTTTTTTAGAAGAGAGGGTATACAGGTAAGAGAAAGACTATAGATACCTTGATGCTCTCAAACAAAACTCCCAGACATTCAGGACCTAGTGAAATTAGAAAGACATAGTTAGTCCTGCCTGGAAGAACAGCATTGTCTACTGAAAACAACAGCTGACAAATACTCCAGTATTCCAAGGACAGTTGCTAGACATATCCATAAGATGAGGGGAGGGGGGTGGGGGGATGGGTTAGCCTGGTGTTGGGTATTAAGGAGGGCATGTTCTGCATGGTGTACTGGGTGTTATACACAAACAATGAATCATGGAACACTACATCAAAAACTAATGATGTAATGTATGGTGATTAACATAACATAAAAAAAAAAAAGACTTACTAGGAGACAGCAAATTGGCCCTGTGAGACCACTCTCCTCAATCTTATATTTATTATATAAGGTTACATGTAACAAGATTTTAAAATGGAATGGACTCTGCCTAACACCTAATCATGCCAACAAAATAAAGGTGTTTTCTTTAAAAAAAAAAAAATGGGATCGAGTCTCAATTTTGCTAGTGTTCCTCCTCCTACCCCAAAGTGGGAGAGGGGAGTACTTTCCCCCATATTCTAGTCAAGTGAAAGGGGCTTCAAAAGAACCACTCATACAGATTGGGGTTTTTTTGAAGAGGGAAAACTGACATTCTCTCCTCTCCTATGCTTCTCCATGCTACCAGCATGGAAGGTGAACAAGTTATGGGGAGAAACATACACTTTCAGAAATTTGCTTGGCAGATACTGGGTTTGCTCCCAGGTCCGTGGGATACAGATAGCATCATTTTGAAAAATCCTGCCCAACAGAGTTACCTGGTGTGAGGTGAAATCACTCCAGCAGAAAGAGAATGGAAATGTACAGCCAGAAGTGGGAGCCAAAGGAAAATCATACGCAACAGTGAACTGTCAGGTCATTAGTGGGGACTTTCTGAAGACTCCAAGGAAGCACACCATAAGAGGCAGATTTTAAATATCCATGGCACAGAGTATCTGTCAGCTAAGAGAAAATCATAAATAGCACTAGTGACCCCTTACCTCTCACCCCTCTAACCAAATAATGAGACTGGGAAGATGAAAGGAAATAGAGCAATGAGAAAAAGAAAACAGGCCATGACATCCTTCCCCTTTCTGCCCTACAAAATTATGAATCAGGCCTGAATTTGAGGACTGACGGGTAGCCAAGAAGAGCAGCTTAGGATTTGATGAGAGATGTACATTTTGAATTTTAGATTGGACTGTACTCTTAAATACCTAAGACATCAGATATTCTAATACCCAAAAGTGACTAGAAAAGTTATTGCCACTTCCCAAGAATAGTTTCAGGAATGGAAAAGGGAGATTGGGAATAAAATGGTAGCAGGCAGAGGCTGGAGAGAAATAAAGGAATAGACTGATTATTACCACTGAGTCCAGCTCATTCAATGAATAAGTTATACACAGATTGTAGTGTCTACACGGGGAGTCCATCTGATCAGATGAGGGCCCCAAATGTTGGGTGATAGGATGGAGGCCAGTGGCAAGGTGGTGAAAGAATTCATGTGAGGCAGAACAAAGGAGATAGAAGTTTACTGAATACACTGTAGGGGGGCTGCAGGCTGGACCGCAGGGGAAAGGCTTTCTGCCAGGAGGCAGTGAGTGGGGACTGTTTGTAAAGAGGGAAGGTGAGGCGGTATGGTGAATTCCCTTTTTGGTAACTGTGCCTAGTTATAAGTAGCCCATTAGTCAGATAGGGTCTATGGATATTTTGAGGTTGGTCGCCTGATAGATCTGTCTGTATTCAGCCAGGTGGTCACTGTGGCCTTTTCTACATTCCATTGCTCAACACTGCTTGCCTAAAAGTAGCCTCTACACAGATGAAGAAAGAAAAGAAGAGGGGGGGCGGAGCAAGATGGCGGAGGAGTAGGAGACCTAGATTTCGTCTGGTCTCAGGAATTCAGCTGAATAGGGATCAAACCATTCTGAACACTTACGAACTCAACAGGGGATCGAAGAGGAGAGTAGCAAAAACTCTCTGAACAGAGAAGCGACCACTTACTGGAAGGTAGGACGTGCGGAGAAGTGAATCCAAGGCGATATTCAGGAGGATAGACGGCGGGGGAGGGGCCTCCGCTGGCCGCTTCTGGCAAGTGATAGAGCCGCGGAGCACAAAATCGGACCTTTTAGAAGCTGGCTCGGCGGAGGGACGTCGCTGCAGTGGCTAAGCGGGGGGTGGAATCCTCCCGGGACAGTGTGGTCTCAGGACCCTTGGGGTCACAGAAAGACCAGGGGTGCCTGAGTGCACCAGAGCCCCCAGGTATCGGAGCGGGGAAGCCGGCTGCAGAGACGGAGCTGAGGCGCGGGCTCTCAGCTCGGGGTTGCCATAAACTGTGATCCGCGGCCCAGTCGGGCCACTGCTCCTTCAGCAGGGACCCAACAAGCGGCAGAGCTGGGGAGACTCCCCTTCCTTCCCAGGGAGGAGCGGCGCGGGAACGCACCGCAGGGATCTGCTGGGTTTGGAGACTCCACACGGGGTCGGGTGCCAGAGATAGCAACGCTCGGTCACAGGCCGGGTGAGCACGGAGTGCGGCCGGAGACCGGGGACACGGGAGTGACTGCTTTTCTCTGGGGGCGCACTGAGGAGCGGGGCCCTGAGTTCTCAGCTCCTCTGGGTGGAGATTGGGAGGCCACCATTTTTGCCCTGGTCCTCCAAAGCTGTACCGAGAGCTTGCAGGGAACAAAAGCTCCTGAGATCAAACCCGAGCAGCTTGCTTAGCCCGGACCGACAAGGGCGGGGCAATTCAGCCTCCGGCAAAGACATTTGGAAACCACAGCAACAGGCCCCTCGCCCAGAAGATCAGCACGGACAGCCAGCAAGCCAAGACCAAGTTTACCGATCAAGGAGAATGGGAGAATTCCAGCGCTAGGGGAATACTGCACATAGAATTCATGGCTTTTTTTTACCATGATTCATTAGTTCATCAAAGTTAATTTTTGTTAACTGTTTTTTTTATTTTTATTTTTCCCTTTTTCAACCAACATCTTATCAATCCTTTTAAAAAAAAACATTTTTTATTTTTCATTTTTAGAGTCATATTTTATCCCTTCATAGTAGTTACCCTTATTTTTGGGATATATATATAAGTTGTTCTCTCTTTAAAATTTTGAGATACAGTTTCTTCTAACAGATCAAAATATACCCTAAATAACTAGTGTATGGCTTTGTTCTAGTCTCCTGCCTGATCACATTCTCTCCCTTTTTCCTTTTTTTTTTTAAATCTTCTTTCTTTTTTCAAACAACTTCTTATCTTATCAAGTCCTTTTATAAAATCTTTTATAATTTTCATCTTTACAGTCATCTTCCATCCCTTCATTGTATCAACCCTTATTTTGTACATATATGTCTTTCTTCCTTTAAAATTTTAGGAGGCACTTTTTTCTAACAGACCAAAATACGCCCAAAATCTAGTGTGTGGCACTGATCTATGCACTAACCTGATCATATTTGATCATATTCTGCTTTATTTGTATTGTTCTGTTTTTGTTTTTATCTTTTTTTTCTTTTTTTTTTTCTCTTTCTTTTTTCTTTCTTTCCCTTTTTTTTTCCCCTGGTTTCAGGACTTTTCTGATTTGTATACAGTATATTTGCTGGGGACATTGTAAACCTGTTACCATTTTGTTCTCTCATTCATCTATTCTCCTCTGGACAAAATGACAAGACGAAAAAAATCACCTCAGCAAAAAAACAAGAGGTAGTACCGTTAGCCAGGGACCTACTCAATACGGACATTAGTACGATGTCGGACCTAGAGTTCAGAATCATGACTTTAAAGATACTAGCTGGGCTTGAAAAAAGCGTGGAAGTTATTAGAGAAACCCTTTCTGGAGAAATAAAAGAACTAAAATCTAACCAAGTCGAAATCAAAAAGGCTATTGATGAGGTGCAATCAAAAATGGGGGCACTGCTAGGATAAATGAGGCAGAAGAGAGAATCAGTGATATAGAAGACGAAATGATGGAAAATAAAGAGGCTGAGAAAAAGAGGGAGAAACAACTACAGGATCACGAGGGCAGAATTCGAGAGATAAGTGATACGATAAGACGAAACAACATTAGAATAATTGGGATCCCAGAAGAAGAAGAAAGAGAGAGAGGGGCAGAAGGTATATTGGAGCAAATAATAGCAGAGAACTTCCCTAATGTGAGGAAGGAAACAGGCATCAAAATCCAGGAGGCACAGAGAACCCCTCTCAAAATCAATAATAATAGGTCAACACCCCGACATCTAATAGTAAAACTTACGAGTCTCAGAGACAAAGAGAAAATCCTGAAAGCAGCTCGGGAGAAGAGATATGTAACCTACAATGGTAAAAATATTAGATTGGCAACAGACCTATCCACAGAGACCTGGCAGGCCAGAAAGGACTGGCAAGATATCTTCAGAGCACTAAACGAGAAAAATATGCAGCCAAGAATACTATATCCAGCTAGGCTGTCATTGAAAATAGAAGGAGAAATAAAAAGCTTCCAGAACAAACAAAAACTAAAGGAATTTGCCAACACGAAACCAGCCCTCCAAGAAATATTGAAAGGGGTCCTCTAAGCAAAGAGAGAGCCTAAAAGCACTAAAGATCAGAAAGGAACACAGACAACATACAGTAACAGTCACCTTACAGGCAATACAATGGCACTAAATTCATACCTTTCAATAGTTACCCTGAATGTAAATGGGCCCAATGCCCCAATCAAAAGACACAGGCTATCAGATTGGATTAAAAAACAAGACCCATCAATATGCTGTCTGCAAGAGACTCATTTTAGACCCAAAGACACCCCCACATGGAAAGTGAGGGGGTGGAAAACCATTTACCATGCTAATGGACACCAAAAGAAAGCTGGGGTGGCAATCCTTATATCAGACAAACTAGATTTTAAAACAAAGACTGTAATAAGAGATGAGGAAGGACACTACATCCTACTTAAAGGGTCTATCCAACAAGAAGATCTAACAATTGTAAATATCTATGCCCCGAACATGGGAGCAGCCAATTATATAAGGCAATTAATAACAAAAGCAAAGAAATACACTGACAACAATACAGTAATAGTGGGGGACTTTAACACCCCCCTGACTGAAATGGACAGATCATCTAAGCAAAGGATCAACAAGGAAATAAAGACTTTAAATGACACACTGGACCAAATGGACTTCACAGACATATTCAGAACATTCCATCCCAAAGCAATGGAATACACATTCTTCTCTAGTGCCCATGGAACATTCTCCAGAATTGATCACATCCTAGGTCACAAATCAGGTCTCAACCAGTACCAAAAGATTGGGATCATTCCCTGCATGTTTTCAGACCACAATGCTTTGAAACTAGAACTCAATCACAAGAGGAAAGTCAGAAAGAACTCAAATACATGGAGGCTAAAGAGCATCCTACTAAAGAATGAATGGGTCAACCAGGAAATTAAAGAAGAATTAGAAAAATTCATGGAAACCAATGAAAATGAAAACACAACTGTTCAAAATCTTTGGGATACAGCAAAGGCAGTCCTGAGAGGAAAGTATATAGCAATACAAGCCTTTCTCAAGAAACAAGAAAGGTCTCAAATACACAACCTAACCCTACACCTAAAGGAGCTGGAGAGAGAACAGCAAATAAAGCCTAAACCCAGCAGGAGAAGAGAAATAATAAAGATCAGAGCAGAAATCAATGAACTAGAAACCAAAAGAACAATAGAACAGATCAACGAAACTAGGAGCTGGTTCTCTGAAAGAATTAACAAGATTGATAAACCCCTGGCCAGACTGATCAAAAAGAAAAGAGAAATGACCCAAATCAACAAAATCATGAATGAAAGAGGAGAGATCACAACCAACACCAAAGAAATACAAACAATTATAAGAACATATTATGAGCAACTCTATGCCAGCAAATTAGATAACCTGGAAGAAATGGGTGCATTCCTAGAGATGTATCAACTACCAAAATTGAACCAGGAAGAAATAGAAAACCTGAACAGACCTATAGCCACTAAGGAAATTGAAGCAGTCATCAAAAATCTCCCAAGAAACAAAAGCCCAGGGCCAGATGGCTTCCCAGGGGAATTCTATCAGACATTTAAAGAAGAATTAGTACCTATTCTCCTGAAACTGTTCCAAAAAATAGAAATGGAAGGAAAACTTCTGAACTCATTTTATGAGGCCAGCATTACCTTGATCCCAAAACCAGACAAAGACCCCATCAAAAAGGAGAATTACAGACCAATATCCTTGATGAACATGGATGCAAAAATTCTCACCAAAATACTAGCCAATAGGATCCAACAGTACATTAAAAGGATTATTCACCACGACCAAGTGGGATTTATCCCTGGGCTGCAAGGCTGGTTGAACATCTGCAAATCCATCAACATGATACAATACATTAACAAAAGAAAGAACAAGAATCAGATGATCCTCTCAATAGATGTAGAAAAAGCATTTGACAAAGTACAGCATCCTTTCTTGATCAAAACTCTTCAGAGTATAGGGATAGAGGGTCCATACCTCAATATCATAAAAGCCATCTATGAAAAACCTACAGCGAATATCATTCTCAGTGGGGAAAGGCTGAGAGGTTTTCCCCTAAGGTCAGGAACGCGGCAGGGATGTCCACTCTCACCACTGCTATTCAACATAGTATTAGAAGTCCTAGCCACAGCAATCAGACAACAAAAAGAAATCAAAGGCATCCAAATCGGCAAAGAGGAAGTCAAACTCTCACTCTTTGCAGATGATATGATACTGTATGTGGAAAACCCAAAAGACTCCACCCCGAAACTGCTAGAACTCATACAGGAATTCAGTAGAGTAGCAGGATATAAAATCAATGCACAGAAATCAGTGGCATTCCTATACACCAACAACAAAACAGAAGAGAGACAAATCAAGGAGTCGATCCCATTTACAATTGCACCCAAAACCATTAGATACCTAGGAATAAATTTAACCAAAGAGGCAAAGGATCTGTACTCAGAAAACTATAAAATACTCATGAAAGAAATTGAAGAAGACACAAAGAAATGGAAAAACGTTCCATGCTCATGGATTGGGAGAACCAACATTGTGAAGATGTCAATGCTACCTAGAGCAATCTACACATTCAATGCAATCCCCATCAAAATACCATCCACTTTTTTCAAAGAAATGGAACAAATAATCGTAAAATTTGTATGGAACCAGAAGAGACCCCGAATAGCCAGAGGAATGTTGAAAAAGAAAAGGAAAGCTGGCGGCATCAGAATTCCGGACTTCCAGCTCTATTACAAAGCTGTCATCATCAGGACAGTATGGTACTGGCACAAAAACAGACACATAGATCAATGGAACAGAATCGAGAGCCCAGAAATGGACCCTCAACTCTATGGTCAACTTATCTTTGACAAAGCAGGAAAGAATGTCCAATGGAAAAAAGACAGTCTTTTCAACAATTGGTGTTGGGAAAATTGGACAGCCACATGCAGAAGAATGAAACTGGACCATTTCCTTACACCACACACAAAAATAGACTCCAAATCGTTGAAAGACCTAAACGTGGGACAGGAGTCCGTCCAAATCCTAAAGGAGAACACATGCAGCAACCTCTTCGACCTCAGCCGCAGCAACTTCTTCCTAGACACATCGTCAAAGGCACGGGAAGCCAGGGCAAAAATGAACTATTGGGATTTCATCAAGATAATAAGCTTTTGCACAGCAAAAGAAACAGTCCACAAAACCAAAAGACAACCGACAGAATGGGAGGAAATATTTGCAAATGACTTATCAGATAAAGGGCTAGTATCCAAAATCTATAAAGAACTTATCAAACTCAACCCCCAAAGAACAAATAATCCAATCAAGAAATGGGCAGAAGACATGAACAGACATTTTTCCAAAGAAGACATCCAAATGGCCAACAGGCACATGAAAAAGTGCTCAACATCGCTCAGCATCAGGGAAATCCAAATCAAAACCTCAATGAGATACCACCTCACACCCGTCAGAATGGCTAAAATTAACAAGTCAGGGAACGACAGATGTTGGCGGGGATGTGGAGAAAGGGGAACCCTCCTACACTGTTGGTGGGAATGCAAGCTGGTGCAACCCCTCTGGAAAACAGTATGGAGGTTCCTCAAACAGTTGAAATTAGAGCTACGATTCGATCCAGCAATTGCACTACTGGGTATTTACCACAAAGATACAAATGTAGGGACCCGAAGGGGTATGTGCACCCCAATGTTTATAGCAGCAATGTCCACAATAGCCAAACCGTGGAAAGAGCCAAGATGTCCATCGACAGATGAATGGATAAAGAAGAAGTGGTATATATACACAATGGAATATTATGCAGCCATCAAAAGGAATGAGATCTTGCCATTTGCAACGACGTGGATGGAACTGGAGGGTGTTATGCTTAGTGAAATAAGTCAATCAGAGAAAGACATGTATCATATGACCTCACTGATATGAGGAATTCTTAATCTCAGGAAACAAACTGAGGGTTACTGGAGTGGTTGGGGGTGGGAGGGATGGGGTGGCTGGGTGATAGACATTGGGGAGGGTATGTGCTACGGTGAGCGCTGTGAATTGTGCAAGACTGTTGAATCACAGATCTGTACTTCTGAAACAAATAATGCAACATAGTGTAAGAAAAAAGAAAAAGAAGAAGATAAGAGGAGAGGAAGAATGAAGGGGAGTAAGTCAGAGGGGGAGAGGAACCATGAGAGATGATGGACTCTGAAAAACAAACTGAGGGTTCTAGAGGGGAGGAGTGTAGGGGGATGGGTTAGCCTGGTGATGGGTATTAAAGAGGGCACATTCTGCATGGAGCACTGGGTGTTATGAACAAACAATGAACCATGGAACACTACATCAAAAACTAATGATGTAATATATGGTGATTAACATAACAATAAAAAATTAAGAAAAGAAAAGAAGAGGGACAAGACTGACAACATAAATGAATCCCCTCCAGAAATAGGAGGGGGTATTTGAGGTGCCTCATAGGCTCCTCTCAGGGGAAGTTTCCAATTATTTCTGATTATTAACTAGTTAGACTCTGTGACATAATAAGAAATAGATCTTTGGTCTTTGACCAGGTTCCTGGCAGAGTGCTCCTAAAAGTCTTGCAATTTCATGAGCTATAGGAGTGAGAGCAATACCCTTTGTTATTCATAATAAGTCCTTTCAAACACATTTATGCTAATGAGTTAACTCTGGATGGACCTCTTGATAGCTCCAGGATAGGGGCTAGTTGCCAGAGAAACTACCCACATGATTAAAGGGTTGGAACTTTCAGCCCCACTGGCCCCTACCCACCTCCTGGGAGAGGAAAAGGACCGGAATTAATCAATCATGCCTCTGTCGTGGAACCTCCATAAAAAAAACCCTAAATGAAGGGGTTCAGAGAGTTTCTGGCTTGGTGAACATATTCACAGGCTACGATGGTGGTGCATCCCAAACTCCATAGAGACAGAAGCTCCTGTATTTGGGATTCTTCCAAACCTTGCCCTATAGGACTCTTCATCTGGCTGTTCATCTGTATCCTTTCTAGTATCATTTATAATGAACTGGTAAGTAAAACTCCCGAATTCTGTGAGCCATTATAGCAAATTATCAAACCTGAGAATGGGGTCGTGGGAATGCCCAATTTGAAGCCACATTGGACAGATGTATAGGTAATCAGGGACCTACTACTTATGATTGGCATCTGAAATGGGAGGCAGTCTTGTGGGACTGAACCGTTAAACTGTGTGGTCTGCAGTAACTCAAGTACTTAGTGTCAGAATAAAATTAAATTAAAGGACACCTAGTTGGTGTCTGCAAAGAATTCGAGAATTGCTTGGTATGGAAAAATCCACACATTTGGGGTCAGAAGTGTTTTGTGGGTAGAAGCAGATCTTAATAATAATGATCAGGGGTGCCTGGGTGGCTCAGTCTGTTAATTGCCTGCCTTGGGTTCAGGTCATGATCCCAGGGTCCTGGGAAGGAGCCCGCATCAGGCTCTCTGCTCGGCAGAGTCTGCTTCTCCCTCTCTCTCTGCTCCATCCCCCTGCTCTCTCGCTCTCTCAAATTAAAAAAGAAAAATCTAAAATAAAAACGAAAACAAAATAATAATGATTATTAGTCCCTTCTAATCAAAATAAAATTATGGGTAAGTGTTCTCATGATGTTAGTACTCATAGCTTGTATGATATAGGTAATGTGAATTAAAAGGGATTTCAAGAAAATGAAATAAAGCTGAAACACCTATTCCAGTGCCTGGTATTAATTCAGTCAACATTTATTAAGAAAAAGAAGCAGCATGGTAGTGGTTAAAAGCAGAAAATCTGGTGTCAAGTTGTCTGGGATTGAATTCTGGATCTTCCATTTACCAATCTTGTGATATGGCAAAGTTGTGTATCTTTAACTCTATTATTTCCTCAACTATCAATTGGGGATTATAATAGCAAGTTGTTAGGAAAATTAAATTATATAAAACCTGTAAAATCAAGTAGAGTAGTTCCTGGCTCTGAAGCAGAGGTCAGTAATAGATAATTTGGAAGGAGGAAGAAGAGTAGAAGGAGAAGCAGCAGCTACTGCCATCACCTTCAAGGGTTTTATACCAACCCATACGTAAGTTTGATGTAGTATTAACAAGCGTTGTGACCGAAGAATGAGAAGGGACTTTGGGGACCCAAAGGGAGGAGTGACTGACAGGACCTGAAAGATGAGGGAGTTGAGAAAGATAACAGGTATGAAATGATTTCCAGGCTAAGAGGGGCAGTTAAGGAAGGTCATGAAGCAGCCAGATAGTTACAGGTCAGGAATGACAAAGAATTCAGTGTCACAGAAACATAGGAACAGCAGGGAAAAGAGATAAGGCTGCAGATATAGGCAAAGATAATGGGAGAAAAGGTTGAGATGCCAAGACTTAGGCCTCTGTGTAGGAGCAGATCCAGGTGCCTGAAGTTTATACGATTTGGAAAGCTCTCTAAAAGAAAAAGAAAACATGGGCGCCAGGGTGGCTCAGTTGGTTAAGGGTCTGCCTTCAGCTCAGGTCATGGTCCCAGGGTCCTGGGAATGGGATCAAGGCCGGCATCAGGCTCCATGCTCCGTGGAGATCCGCTTCCCCCTCTCCCTCTGCCCCTCCCCCTAACTCATGCTCGCTCACTCGGTCTCTCTCTCGCTCTCTCATTCTCTCTCTCAAATAAATAAAATTTTTAAAAAAAGAAAAAAAAAACATGATTATAAATCCAAAAGTAGGTGCAAAAGGAATTTTTAAAAAACATGAAAACTTTTAGAAGAAAAGAAATGTAACAAATTACGTGTTAAAAGTTGACAACTATAAACCACAAAATCCAAAAACAACATATTTGTATTTATTAGCTGATTGATATGCCTCTAAAACTTTTTTCCTTTGTTTTTGGCAGTATACTTTTCATAGGTCAGTGACTTTCTATTGTTCTCTTGTAGTAAGGATACTATTTGTAGTGCTTACATGTGTGTGCCCTATAAACACAAAAATTCTAAAGAATTCTCTTTCACATAATTCCCACCAAAAAAGGGAGGGGAAAAGTTTGATGCATTTAAAATGGTATATGATACTTTATCAAGTATATTCGTGAGAGTAGAGAACTTCCATTTTGACTCAAGTATTAATGAAAACTAAGTCCTGTGCTTACAGATCTTACACACTGGAAGAATTCTCCAGAGATAGCGTCTGGCTCCATATATTTCAAATCTTGTTTCTCCTTCACTAATATACTTTTCTAGTACCAGCACCATAGGACAGGTTCATATTCTGTAACACCTGGATTGTGCTCTTATAATACAAACTTCCACTAAGAGATACTACGAGTTTTTCAGGAAATATCTGATTCCAAGTCTGGAGCAGAAAACATACAGAAGGGCCTAGAAATTCTTTGCATACCAGAAAGACTACTAGGGTCATGTCAAAATTACTCAGGAGCCAATTAGAAAGGGCTCTCACTAATTAAAAATGGGATAATCTGAGCTTCAAAAGAATAAAAATTATAATTTATTGAAATCCATCAAATATGTTTAAAATTGATCACTTTCGGGGCACCTGGGTGGCTCAGTCATTAAGCGTCTGCCTTTGGCTCAGGTCATGATCCCAGGGTCCTGGGATTGAGTCCTGCATTGGGCTCCCTGCTCTGCAGGAGACCTGCTTCTCCCTCTCCCACTCCCCCCTGCTTGTGTTCCTGCTCTTGCTATCTCTGTCAAATAAATAAATAAAATTTTTAAAAATAAAATAAATAAATAAAATTGATCACTTTCAGAAAATATCAGGGAACCAATTCACTGTTTTGAAAACATCACAATAAACTAATAATTAAATTATGAATTAATAAGGTAAATGAAGAAAAAGAATCAACCAATTATCCTTCCTTTCCTATTTGATCCCCACCACTGGGCTACAGAGTCGTAGATGAGGGGAAGTGTTTCTTTATGAAAGGATTCTCGATTATAAATAAATGAAAATTAGAATTTTCCCATTTTGCATCCTCCACTGAATTACTGCGTCTGAGCTTTGAGCATCAACAGCCACTATCACGAGACAGGACAACTGGGTGGCTCAGTCAGTTGAGCGTCTGCCTTCGGCTCAGGTCATGATCCCAGCATCCTGGAATCTAGTCCTGCATTGGGCTCCTTGCTCAGCAGGGAACCTGCTTCTCCCTCTGCCTGCCGCTCCCCCTGCTTGTGCGCACTCTCTCTGACAAATAAATAAATAAAATCTTTAAAACGAAACAAAACAAAAAGAGAGACAATCAGACTACGTGCCTCCTAACTGAAAGAACATAAAACACCAAAAGGAGCATACATAAATATATCCAGTCTCTCGATCAAGCTGCCAATTTATAGAAAATACAAAAGATAGGAGCATGTTGAACTGCACCAACAGTATGCACCCAGCAAAATGCAAGCTGTAGGAACAGGTCAAGGATTCATAAGGAAGTTCATAAGAAAAACTGTAAAGAAAAGAAAGGAAAAGAGGGGAAATCTTGTAGAGTAATAAAAAATTAGAAGACATATCACACTGTTTTTTAATAGGCAGGATTAAACCACAGGGACTAGAGATGAACACATGGGAGATAAAACTTTAAAGAAAAAAAAGCAAGCAATTAATATAAAACTAATTAAAGCAATTACTATAAAAGTCAGGAGAGTAATTACTATTGAGGAAAGGAAGATCAAAGATTAAAATCGGGAAGGGGCACTTAAGAGAAGCACAGAGAGGTAGCTAGTGAGTTTTACAGTTTGATGTAGCAGTGGTCACAAATGTGTTTGCCTTATTGGCTCCTGTGTTTGTATTTTATTTCCTCTAAGTAATATTTTAAAAATAAAATAGAATTAAAGATATAAACCTGTAAAGATTAAAGATATAAAAGGGGGATGAGTGTTGGAGGTATGGGGTGAAGGTGGCTAGGCCAGGGCAGAATCAGAGCATTGTTAGGTTCCTTGGCAACAGTTCCCTAACAGCGCCCAAAGCCATTATTATTTCTAATGCAATCTAAGAGATTTGCATTCATTCAAGGTTGGAAAAGTTATGAACCAGGGCATGTTCTCCCGGGAACAACCTCCCTACTAGTTTAATTATCTTTAGTGCTTTTCCTTTGACCCAGGAGAACAATAGTGTTTATCTTGTAGTTTACATTGTGAGTCCCATCAGTTCCACTGTGGTAAACACAGAAATGTGCCCCCGCAGATCTTCCTTCAAGGAAGCACTTGTAGCTGAGGGGAATAGAGGGGAGTAAGCAGCTATTCTTCAGCTGCCAGATCCTCCAAATCTGCCTCAACCACAGAGTCCCTTCACCTGAGGTCATAACCTTCCTGGGGTAGCCTGCATCCAGTGACTAAGTGGAACAGAATATATAAAATATCTGGCCAGTGTAGCCTGACAGAGGATGCTCTGATGGGCTACATTAGCTCCAGAGCTCCCCACCTGGCTGATGAAAGTCTGTGGGACTTGCATCACAGTTTAACTTCTTCTTCTGCTCCCTTTCTGGGTGATCATCCCTAATAAACACACTGCTTCAGCATCTGCTTCTGGAGAAACCAATCTGTAACATTTTTTTTTTTTTTTTTTGAGAGAGAGAGGGCGCAAGCAGAGGGGCTCAATCTCATGACCCTGAGATCATGACTTGAGCCGAAATCAAGAGTGGGATGCTTAACCGACTGAGCCACCCAGGCACCCCCTGCAACATCATTTAAGGCCATGGTAAAGATTGCTACCTCTAAACCGATTTGAATAATGAAGTTGTAGAAAATAAAGCAACAGTGCTGAAAAGGAGTAAGGGCTGCATGATATTCCTACACTGGTCAGAAGAGAGCAGCATCCTTTCAAAGGGCAAGAGAATGCAGGCTTTCTAGGAGTGACCAGCAGGCAGGAAAATAAACAGTGGCGCACCACACTGTTGACAGCAGTGGAGAATAGTATGAGACATAGCTGCCAGGTGAGCAGCTCATTAGTAAATGATAATTAGAAAACCAAAAACTAGAGGATAGAGAGGGAGGGTAAAATTGATGAGCAGAGCAAGAATAGATACTTTTTCTACATGTTGTCGGAGGTGGGGGTGAGAAGAGTAGGGTCAAATAAAGAAACCTAGGTCTTGAAAATGGATTCCTGAGAAGGAATCAGATAGAGGTGATAGCTAAATTGAGCCAAAACAAAGAGCCCTACCTTGGCTTCATGTGCTCTGGGCTGGAATTATTCCTGGAAGAACAGATTTATCATCCTGTGTACTGGGGAGGCACCTACTAGTCCAACTGCAGACTCCCACCATCACTCCAGCTCCCTTCTGTCAAGTTAAAAAAATCTATAAACATTACCCAATGCCTTTCTTGCTTCAGGACCTAGTTATTTGGGGTCTCTGGAGTCACAATGAAATTGGGAATCTTAATATGGGGTTCACAAATACACTATACCCATCTCACAAGCAACTACTGGTCTTAGTAAGAACATCACAGACACTTCAAACCATGAATTTTCCTTGTTCTTCCCTTGATTCCCATTCTAACTATAAATATCCTTCTTACAGCCTCCCATTTCTGAGGCCCTAAAGTTCAATCATGCGAATTCCTGCTGAAACTACATAGAAGTTGTAGGCCCTGCTTACCACCAGATGGTGGTAAAGAGCCTTATCAGGATAATTCTGATCATATCTCAACTTCTGCACTGTTGACCCTTCAGGGCCAGTTAATTCTTTGTTGGGGGGGTGGGGATCTGTCCTATGTATTATAGAATGTTTAGCAGCATCCTTGGCCTTTACCCATTAGATGCTAGTACCACTCTCTGCAATCATGACAACCAAATATTTGTTCAGACATTGCCAAATGTTCCTGGAATATTTGGATTCTTTGGTTGAGAACCACTATGCAATAGGACTCTGAAGGGTTTTGAACAAAAGAATAAAAGAGAGAAAGAGAATCAGATTTTGATGAAATTTTTTGGTTATATTGTTATTACCATCAGTTAGTTTTGTTGAGTTTTTTCTTTTTAAAGATTTTATCCATCTATTTGACAGAGAATGACAGCAAGAGAGGGAACACAGCAGGGAGAGTGGGAGAGGGAGAAGCAGGCTACCCACCGAGCAGGGAGCCCGATGCGGGGCCAATCCCAGGACCCCGGGATCATGACCTGAGCCAAAGGCAGACACTTAACGACTGAGCCACCCAGGTGCCCCAGCTTTGTTGATTTTATAACATTTATTGGGAGCCTGGGTGGCTCAGTTGGTTAAGTGACTGCCTTCGGCTCAGGTCATGATCCTGGAGTCCCAGGATCGAGTCCCGCATCAGGCTCCCTGCTCAGCGGGGAGTCTGCTTCTCTGACTCTCCCCCTTCTCATGTGCTCTCTCTCTCTCTCTCGTTCTCTCTCTCTCAAATAAATAAAATCTTTAAAAAAATAAAAATAACATTTATTCATTGAAAAAATTACAAAAATGTGGGAAAATATTTAAAAGGGAAATTTAAAACACAAAATCCCACCACTCAGATTAACTTCTGTGAACATTTAAATGACCATCCTTTAAAGCATATGGACACATATTTAAATACATACAATTTGTCATGCATGGTAATGTATATACACATGCTCTCCTATAATCTCCTTTTCCACTCGAAATCTACAATAGACACCTTTCAAGATCAACAATATGGCATATTTTAATGCCTGTGTAATATTCCTTTGTATGTAATTAACCACATCTCTACTGGTAGACAACCAGGTTCCTAAACATTCACTATTATAAATACCATTGTAATTAATATCCTTGAACATACATTATCTTTGCACAGCCTGAGACTGACAGTTTCACACTCAACATTTCTGTGTATCTAGAATTTTGCCAGGACCCAGAGCTTTACAAAGTGAATTACACATAGATCTTATTCCAAGGATGTGCACAGACTGGTAGGGAAAAATGAACATAGGACAAAATAAAATGTGATAAATGGGATGGAAATGCAAGGTGGAAATGTTGACAAAAATGAAGAGAATATAACTAATTGTGCATCTGGGATGGTTTTACAGACATGGGCCTAGAAAGTCAGTATAAAAGTTAGTCTCAGTCTCTTAATACTATATATAGAAAACCCTAAAGACTCCACCAAAAACTATTAGAACTGATAAATTGAATTCAGTAAAGTCACAGGATATAAAATCAATCTACAGATATCTGTTGCATTCCTATACACTAATAATGAAGCAACAGAAAGTGAAATTAAGAAAGCAATCCCATTTATAATTGCACCAAAAACAATAAAATATTTAGGAATAAACTGAACCAAAGAGGTGAAAGACCTAAACTCTGAAAACTATAAAACACTGATGAAAGAAATTCAAGATGACACAAAAAAATGGAAAGACAGTCCATGCTCATAGGCTGGAAAAACAATTATTGTTAAAATGTCTATACTACCCAAAATAATCTACATATTTAATGCAATCCCTATCAAAATACCAACAGCATCTTTCACAGAACTAGAACAAACAATCCTAAAATTTGTATGAACCACAAAAGACTCTGAATAGCAAAAGCAACCTTGAAAAAGAAAAATAAAGCTGGAGGCATCATAATTCTGGACTTTAAGCTATGTAACAAAGCTGTAGTCATCAAGACAGTATGGTCCTGGCACAGAAATAGACACATAAATCAATGGGACAGAATAGAAAACCCAGAAATAAACACACAATTATATGGTCAATTAATCTTCAACAAAAGTGGAATAAATATACAATGAAAAAAAGACAGTCCCACAGAACAATCACACATGATGTTGGGAAGATTGAATAGCACCAAGCAAAAGAATGAAATTGGACCACTTTCTTTCACAATACACAGAAAAAACTACATCAAAGTAAAGAGCTTCTGCACAGCAAAGGAAATAATGAACAAAACCAAAAACAACCTACTGAGTGGGAGGAGATATTTGCAAGTGATATGTCCAATAAAGGGTTAGTTCCAAAATATATAAAGAACTTATTAAACTCAATACCCCCAAAATAAATAATCTAATTAAAAATGGGCAGAAGACATGAACAGACATTACTCCAAAGAAGATATACAGATGGGCAACAGACACATGAAAAGATGCTCAAAATCACTCATCAGGGAACTGCAAATCAAAACTACAATGAGATACCACCTCACACCTGTCAGATGGCTAAAATCAACAACTCAAGAAACAAGTACTGGTGAGGATGTGGAGAAAAAGGAACACTTGTGCATTGCTGGTGGGAATGCAAACTGTTGCAGCCACTATGGAAAACAGTATGGAGGTTCCTCAAAAAGTTAAAAAAAGAACTACCCTATGATGGAGCAATCACACTACTGAGCATTTACCCAAAAAATACAAAAATACTAATTCAAAGGGATACAAGCATCCCAATGTTTATAGCAGCTTTATTTATAATAGCTGCATTACAGAAGTAGTCCAACTGTCCATCAACAGACGAATGGATTAAGAAGATGTGGGTGTGTGTGTGTATATATGTACATAAAAAAGAATGAAATCTTGCCGTTCACAACAATATGGATGGAGCTAGAGAGAATAATGCTAAGAGAAATAAGCCAGTCAGAAAGACAAATACCATATGATTTCACTCATATGTAGCATTTAAGAAACGAAACAAATGGGCAAAAGGGAAAAAGAGAGAGAGAAAAACCAAGAAAGAGACTCTTAACTATAGAGAACAAATTGATTGTTACCAAAGGGAAGGTGGGGGGGGGTGAAATAGGTGATGGGGTTATAGAGTACACTAATCGTGATAAGCACTAAGTAATGTATAGAATTGCCGAATCACTATGTTGTATACCTGAAACCAATATAACATTGTATGTTAACTATGTTGGAATTAAAATTTAAGACTTAATAAAAAATAGTCTCAGCTTGTTTTTCAAGTGCTTGTTTATAACAACCATTTGTTTAAATGTCTCTTTCCTGGGACGCCTGGGTGGCTCAGTTGGTTAAGCATCTGCCTTTGGCTCAGATCATGATCTTAGGGTCCTGGGATCGAGTCCTGCATCAGGCTCTTTGCTCAGCAGGGAGCCTGCTTCTCCCTCTGCGGCTCCCCCTGCTTGTGCTCTCTCTTTCTCCGTCAAATAAAATAAAATAAATAAATACATAAATAAATATCTATTTCCCTATTCCCCTGCTCCCTGTGTGCAGGCTAGAGCCAACTTTTTCCTCTGTACATACCCTGTATTTATCAGAGCCTCATACTTATTCAATCTTCAGTAAAGTTTTGTTGAATGGGGATATTTTTTAAAAACTTTCCTGCCTGGAGAACGTTCTTCTAAAGAGAAGGAGGGAAGAATTATATAGGAGCAAGTTGGCTATGAATATAAGTTTAAATTCCCTCCCAACTTCCCAAACTCAAAGACAGACCAGGAAAAAGGGATGGGATAAAGAAGGGGAAAAAAGAAAGATAAATTGGTGTGCACTTCTCTGGTCCTCTTTCCTCTTCTGAAAAGCTTCTCCAAGAAGAAATCTGAATGGTCTTGCAAAAGGGCAATTTGGGATGAGTCCTAAGTCATATACTACAACTCAAATGATGTAGAGAAATACTTTACTCTCCTTATTTTATTCTGTAATCTAATATCCCTCCCATATCCCCATCCACTTGTTACCAGGAGAAAATAATTAATTAGTTTCAATCTAGTTTAAACTTAATCCAATCTGACATTTTAAATATGCTCTTAGGAAGTATTTGATCTCTATTGGATAAAATAATGCTTGATCACTTAGAGAGCCTCTCCTTTCCCTGCATCTCTCCCCAAAAATTATGGTGTTAAGAATGTATGCTTCTCTCATCTCCTGGCATTGAGAAGAGACTGTAGCCTCAGGCTGGTTTTTCTTGTGGTGGCTGCCACCTACTGGTATCTGGAGCGCTGTCCTTTGTGCACCTAACTGCTGAACATTTTGCAGGAGCCTGCTGCTGAATTGGCTAGTTAACATAGAGTCTAGACTTTTGGTGAGGACAGTGTTCCTGAGCTACTGATGCTGTACCAAGGATTCTTCTGGCTGCAGAACATAGAGTTTATTGTCACATCTTCCACCTCAAAAGTTGGCCCAGCAGTCCAGTTCAGGGTTGAGTTAACTCACTCTGTTACTGTAGGCATATGGCAGCCCACTGGGCTTCAACTAAGCATCCACAGCACATAAAAACTCAGGGCATCTAGGGGCACCTGGATGGCTCAGTCGTTGGGCATCTGCCTTCAGCTTGGGTCATGATCCCGGTGTTCTGGGTTAGGGTTAGGGTTAGTGTTAGGGTTAGTGTGTCTAGCATGTCAGGCTTCCTGCTCAGTGGGGAGACTGCTTCTCCCTCTCCAGCTCCCCACTGCTTGTGTTCCCTCTCTCACTGTCTCAGTGAGACATCTCAGGGCATCTTTATAAAGTTTATAAAGTTAAACCCCAGGGCCTCCCTCTACCTGACCATGTGACTGCATACTACATTTCTGTGACTGAGTCTTAAGTTAATACACGGCAAAATCCATTTTGGACATCAAAGCCTAATATTACTTCAGGCTTATTTCTTTCTATATTTCTTTTGTAAAAAATCCTAATCTCCCTCCTGACAAATGAATGCCTCTGATGGACTAAAGAAAAGCCCTAATCACGCCACCTTCATCCACATCTTCATCCCCAATTCTGTTGCGTCTAATTACTACAAACCCTGTGCTCTTTTAACTTCACCTCCAGACCTTTAGACCAGAAAGTTTAAGGCAGTTTGAAAATTAGGAGGAGACAGACTGGAAGAAAACTGCCTGGTCACATCACATCATCATACCGGCCTTGAATTCTCACAGAAACATCCATATTTATTGTTAAAATCCCTTACTGTAATTAAGAATCAGACATTTTGGAAGCTTGACCATTCATTCAATACACATTTACAGAGCACCTACTATGTGCAACATACTCTGACAATGTATAACCCACTGTAACTTTCCTATTGCCGCTGTGACAGATTACCACCGACTTGGTGACTTAAAAAAACAGATCAATTCTCTTACAGTTCTGGAGGTATAAGGTACAAAAATGAATCTTATGGGGCTAATTTACTGGGGATGAGTTAGTGACGGGGCCACATTCCTTTTGAATGTTCCAGGGGAAAGTCCATTTTCTCGCATTTTCCAACTCCTAGAGGCTGCCCACATTCCTAGCCTTATTACCCATTTCCATCATCAAAGCCAGCAATGGCCAGGCAAGTTTTTCTCATGGTGCATCATTCTACCTTTGACCCTCCTGCCTCCCTCTTGTAAGGACCCTGTAATTACATTGGGCCTATCTGGATAATCCAAGCTACTCTCCCCACCTCAAAATCTTTAATCATATCTGCAAAATTATTTCTGATGTAAGTTAACATGTTTGCAGGTTCTGGGGATTAAGGTATGGACATGTTTGGGGGGCCTTTATTCATCAATACGACACCTATCAGGGAGAAATAACCCTTGGTGAGTCAGAAGGCTATAAAAGAATACAGCTTTTCTGCCTCTTTCTTTTTTTTTTAAATAAAATATAAGTTATACTAAAAAAAACACACAGGTTACATGTGTACAGCTCAATGAATTATCACAAAACACTCAGGTAACTGCCATCTAGGTCCACCCAGGTCAAGTTATGGAACATTACCAACATCCCAGAATCCATCCCCATCCACCCAATTACCCTTAATCATGCTCTCTTCTAATTACTATACACTCTCTCCACTCCAGAGGTTCAACCATATTTTAGTACTGGTTTTGAATAGGCAACTGGAATGATTTGGGCCTAACTTCCTTCACTCAACATTGTGAGATTTATCTATGTTGCTAAATGGAACTGTAGTTAGTTCATTTTCATCACTGTATAATATCCCATTATATGACAATAATGCAATTTGTTTACTCATTATACTATCGATGGACATTAGGGTTGTTTCCAGCTCACGTATATTTTTAATAGTACTGCTATAAGCATTCTTGTATATGTCTTTTATTGTCTACCTATACACATTTACATTAGATATATACTAGGAGAATTGCTAGATCACAGTAGAAATCTACCTATCTATATCCTATATATAGCTTCAACTTCAGTAGAGAATACCAACCAATTTTTTAAGTTGCTGTGCGAATTTATATCCTTAATAGCCATGTACAAGAGAGTTCCAGTTCCTTTTCATATTTACAACACTTACAGGGGAGTGCACAGGGAAAATGCAGTATTATCAGTCTTTTTAATTTTAGTCATTCTGGGTATGTAATACTATCTCAATTTAATTTTGATATGCATTTCCCTGATTACTATGAGGTTGTGCATCTTCTCATGCTTTATTGACTATTTGGTTATTCACTTTTGCAGGCTGCCCCAAGATGGGCCATTTTGGCATATTATTTTTAAAAGTTACTTGAGAGCCTGTGCAAGAAAAACACTCGGACTCTACTCTGTTCTGTTGAAAGCAGAAAATACATCTCCCATATGAAGGGTGCCTCCCTGTACCAGGAGGTAAAGGGATATCCTTATCACTAGAGATGGGAAATTTGGAGCTGACATGGCTATATAAACAACCTTTGTTACTTTTTACTAATTTACTATCCCAGCCCAAAATCTGTTTAGAATTCCCTTAATTGAAGTTCCTAAAGTTAAGTTTTCTTTGTCCTGTCAATTTCTCACAGATCTGTTGTCTCTTTGTCTTAAAAATTATACAAACTGCCTGCCTTGGTCATTTCTTTAGGCTTCAACTGCATTATTGGGCTTCCATGCACATGTAATAAAATTTTGGATTTTTTTGTTCTGTTGATCACATGTCAATTTTTAAAAAAGATTTTATTTATTTATTTGAAAGCGAGAGAGAGAGAAGGAGCAGGGGGAGGGGCAGAGGGAGAGGGAGAAGCAGACTCCCCTCTGAGCAGGGAGCCTGACGTGGGACTCGATCCCAGGACTCTGGGATCATGACCTGAGCCAAAGACAGATGTTTAACTGACTGAGCCACCCAGGCACCCCTATTGCATGTAAATTTAATTCTTAGTCCATCTGGAAGACTTCGAAAAGATAGAGAAGAATTTTTCTTTCCCTTCACTTCTCTGCCACAAAAATATGTATATAAAATTAAAATTTAAGTATCAATTGATTTCTTATGGATTATCATTTCCATTTTTTGTTAGTACACAACAAAATATTTCACAAATCTGTGATAAACAAGTCTTAAACATAAAGAATAAATTGTTACTGAAAATACATCACCCAAAGAAATGGATGGGCAGGATTTTTTTAAATTAGTTCATGTATTCTTAGACAAATAATACCCAATGCTAAAGTGATACAGTGGAGATTAACAGCAAAAAAAAAAAAAAAAAGAAGAAGACAAAAAAGATATCGGGCCACTTAGAAATGCAGGTTCTAAGAAAGTATATTAATTATTATTGTTTAGGGCATTGTTTACAGAATTACCAACACATTTAAGTAAATATAAATCTCTTAAGTAGATGGTAGGAATGAATAAATAACCAGAGAATTAGTTGAAAAGTGACAGCAATTAAAACATGTTAGCCAGAACTAAAATGATATGCATTCACACTACCCAAACTTTAGTCAAAAGGCAATGAAAGAACTTTATGGTATGCAAATTTTACCTCAATAAAGCTGTTTATTTTTTTTTAAGCCAATTAAGGGAGGCCTGGGTGGCAGAGTCAGTTGAGCCTCTGACTCTTGGTTTCTGCTCAGGTCATTGATCTCAGGGTTGTGAGATTGAGTCCCACATCAGCATGGAGTCTGCTTAAGTTCCTCTCTTCCTCTCCCTCTGCCCCCTTTCCCCAACCCATGCATGCACGTGCTATCTCTCTCAAATAAAACTTTTTAAAAAAATAAAAAGCCAATTAAAACATTTCCTCCATGAGTCTGAATAAATGTTCCTGATTAACTTACCTTCAATGTATATTGCTTTTCCTTTTAGATGCAACATTTAAACTATCAGAAATAAACAATTTTCATCTCCTAATTCCTGAAATTATATGAAATATGCAACTGTCAGGGAGCAAGAATTCCTGTCCCTCAAAGGTTCTTCTAGCTGGACTAAGAATCAAATAACATGAGACATATTAACAGGAGAAAATCAAATTTAATAGCATATATACGGGAGGGGGCGGGGGGCGCCTGAGTGGCTTGGTCGTTAAGCATCTGCCTTCGGCTCAGGTCATGATCCCAGAGTCCTGGGATCGAGCCCCGCACTGGGCTCCCTGCTCAGCGGGAAGCCTGCTTCTCCCTCTCCCACTCCCCCTGCTTGTGTTCCCTCTTTTGCTGCCTCTCTGTCAAATAAATAAATAAAAATCTTTTAAAAAATAAAATTAAAAAAAATAGTGTATATACAGGGAATCCACACAGACATGGAAATTCCAAAGACAGTCAAGCAAAATGAGCTGTGTTTATATATCATTCTGAACTAAGGAGAAAGGGGTGGGGATCTGGGATTTCAGAGGAAAGGAATGCACTTACCAGGGTGATAAGAAGAGCAGATGGGTAGTTGGGAAGATGGCAGCAGAGTAGGAGGACCCTAGACTCTACCAAATCATCCTATATGCCCCAGAAATCAACCTGAAGACTGGCAGGACAAACTCCACAACCAAAGGTAGAAAAGAGGAAACACTGAAGAAGGTAGGATGTGCAGAGACATCGTTTGAGAGAGAAACAGATTGTGGCTGCTGCAGTGGGGAGAGAACCAGGGTCACAGAGAAGGGCGAGAGACAGACTAACACACGGGGGTGGGGGGGGTGCACAGGGAAAATGAATTCCCATAGCAATGGCTGGGAAAGTGAGAGGGGCTGAATTTTGTGACTTCTGGCAACCAATGGGGCTTAAAGCCTGAAGCTGTTTATGTATTTATTTTTTAAATTTTATTCATTTGTCAGAGAGAGGGAAAGAGAGCATGCATGCGCATGCGGAGAGAAAGAGAGCACACTCACACAAACAGGGGAAGTGGCAGGCAGAGGGAGAAGCAGGCTCCCCACCGAGCAAGGAGCCTGATGCTGGACTTGATCCCAGGACCCAGGGATCATGACCTGAGCCGAAGGCAGATGCCCAACCAACTGAGCCACCCAGGTGTCCCTAAAGCCTGAAGTTGTAAAGGTCACTGGGCTTGGCTCAGAAGAGCCCAGAGGCACTGGGACCTCTCTTAGAAGGCAGGTAAATAGCCTGCAGACATTCAGCCTGGAAATAGCAATCTAAAGAGCGCCTCAGGCACACAGCGGGATTATTTGCTTATCTCCAAGCATGTACCATAGAGGCAGTGTTAACAGAGAGGCCTCTCCAGGAACAAAGGAACTGGCAGCTGCCCTTTCCCTCCCCCAGCCTTCAGCATTAGCACAGGGCCACCTGTGGAAACCAGCATAGCACCTAACTTGCTTACATCAGGCCCTGACCCCTTACATTCTAGTGGAACTGTCCCTCCCAGGATGCTTGCCTCGGTACCAGCGGGAGGAAGGGGACTCCCCTGTAAGATGGGCCCAACCCCTGTGAACACCTTGTCTCCCAACATGGGAGTTTTGTAAGGCCTTGGTTCCTGTGGCAGCACCAGTGACAGGTCTCATTTCACAAGCAGACCAGAACACACCCAGTTAAAACTCATCACATTCAGGCTAGGGACCAAACACTGCCCCCAGCAGGCAAGGAGAGCCTCTGTAGATGACTGGCGTGCAGGATAGAGCAACCAGAACACAACAGCGGCAGAACACAGCATGCCGGGCACACCCTGGGGAAGCACCAGGCCCTGGGGAACAGCGTACACTACATTGCAGGGCACTACAGGACTTCTTCATAAAGCCATTTCCCTCAAGAACAAGAGATGTAGGTGATTTTCCTAACACACAGAAACAGGCACAGAGACTTAGACAAAATGAGAAGACAGAGAAATTTGTCCCAAATGAAAGAATGGGATAAGGCCACAGCCAGAGACCTAAGTGAAACAGATGTAAGTAACATGCCTAATGGAGAATTTAAAGCAATGATCATAAGGATACTCACTGGATTTGAGACAAGCGTGGAGGACATCAGTGAGACCATTAACACAGAGATACAGAATAACATAGCAGAGATAAAAGGCTCAATAAATGAAATGAGAAACATGCTTGATAGAATGAACGGCAGGCTGGAAGAAGCAGAGGAACAAATTAATGACCTAGAAGACAGAGTAATGGAAAGTAATCAAGCTGAACAAAAGATAGAAAAAAGAATTATGCAAAATAAGAATAGACTTAGGGAACTAACTCAGTGACTCCAACAAATGTAATAACATTCCTATTATAGGAGTCCCAGGAGAAGAGAGAGAAAAGGGGGCAGAAAATTTATTTGAAGAGATAATAGCTGAAAACTTCTCTATCTGAGAAAGGAAACAGATATCCAGATCCAGGAGGCACAGAGAACTCCCAACAAAATCAACAAAAAGCAGATCCACACCAAGACATATTACAATTAAAATGGCAAAATGCAGTGATAAAGAAAAAATTTTTAAAGCAGCAAGACAAAAGATAAGTTACATATAAGAGAAACCCCATAAGGCTATCAGCCGATTTTTTAGCAGATGGAATCACTGAATCACTATATTGCATACCTGAACCTAATATAACACTGTATGTTAACTATACTGGAATTAAAATAAAATAAAAAGTAAAATAAAAAGAGCAGATGTTTGGTAATGAGATGTTTGCCCTACCATACAGATGGGTAACTCAGATAAAATTTATCTCTGTTAATAATTCTTATTCTGGGAAAGACCCCCAATTTAGATTTTTCTGCATGATTAAGGAAGGGACAAAACTTTCTCTTGAGCTCACAGGGTCTCAATGACTTCTGCTGAAAATAACCCACATGCCAAAGTGGCACATGGGGGAGGGGGGTGACTGTCCTGAACAACTTCACAACTGAGACTTAAGTGAATAAAGATACTCATTAAGTTTTTTTCATTACTGAAATTAATGAAAACACAGAACACATTTTGTAGAAGGTTATTTCCCAGCATGATTTTGTGTGTGTGTGTCTGTGTGTGTGTGTCTGTGTGTGTGTGAGAGAGAGAGAGAGAGAGAGTGCAAGTGCATGAGTACACGCACAAGCAGGGGGAGGGGCTGAGGGAGAGCGGGGCAGAGAAACAAGAAGGCTCTACACTCAGCACAGAGCCCAATGCGGGGCTTTATCTCATGACCCTGAGATCATGACCTGAGCTGAAATCAAGAGTCCGACGCTTAACCAACTGAGCCACCCAGGTGCCCCCCAGCGTGATTTTTATAAGTCTTGAATATTCTAATTCTAAGATAGATTTAGATAGATAGACTTTTTACTCAGGGAACAGTGTACCATAATAAGATTCAAAATGGGCAAAAGGAATGGCTTTATTTTTAAAAAATGAGATGAGTCGACATGAAAAGTGAGATGGGAAAAAAGAACCAAAATGCTATTTCTACTACAGACATATTCCTAGGCAAATCAATTTTAGAAGAGACATATGGAGGTTTAGGACCTGGTAAAAATTACCTTAAAATTATCCATACAAGGGGGCGCCTGGATGACTCAGTTGGTTAAACATCTGCCTTCAGCTCAGGTCATGATCTCAGAGTCCTCGGATCAAGCCCCAAGCCCCATGTCGGGCTCCCTGCTTCTCCCTCTCCTTCTGCCACCACCCCCGGCTTGTTCTCTCCCCCTCAAATAAATAAAATCTTTTAAAAAAATTATCCATACATGTGTATCTCCTGCAAAGTCATTGTGTACCCCCAAGGGTGTACGCAACTCCTTTTAAAAATAGCTTTCCTATAATATAAATGCTATGAATGCAAGAACTGGGTGTGATTTTTTTTTTTTTTTTTTTTTTTTACTGCTTGTTTTGGATATTTTGTTTGCCTCCCTAGATATACTTTCCATTCTTCTCTGTCCCAGTCTGTATATCCTGACACTGGGCTTTTTGCCTAAAATAATCCTTTTTTAACTTCCTCGTCTCACCCTCTTTCTGCCTATAAAAACCTTCCATTTCATACAACTCCTCAGAGCTCCTTTCTATTTGCTAGATGGGACCTGCTATATTCATGAATTATTGAATAAAGCCAATTGGATCTTCAAGTTTACTCAGCTGAATTTTGTTTTTTAACACAAGCAATGTACCAAGGCACATAGGAAATCCTCAGTATCTATCAAGTGAAAGACAAAAGGGAGGGATAAAAAATTGTTCCAAGTAAAGGTGAAATCTTCCAGGGACACAGAGCAAAACAAAAACAAAAACAAAAAAACAAAATCAAAATTCTCTTTTTTAAACTTGTATTAAAAAGACTTAAAAAAAAAAAAAAGGCACAGCACTAGGCTGGAGGTAGAGGAGCAGGAGTAGGAGAGGAGATGCCTGAGTCAGAGTCCTTCCCTGACCTTGAAGGACCTTATAATCCCAACAGCAGGCAGTTCATCTCACTAATAATACAAGGAAATGAAGCAAGGAGGGGAAAGAACACCACATGAAGAGAGTAAGCCAAGCTGGAAACAGCTAGTCATCATTTCCAAAGGGAAACACCACCACAGACGGTTATGCTGATTTCTGCCCAAACTCCATGTCTCTCTACAGCCCTGGACCACCTCAACTTTAGATGCCTATATATCAGTAACTTCTTTTCCTAAATTCAACTGCTTACAAGGTGTCTTGTTTCCATCTGGGATGTTTGACTTATAGTTATCCTCAATATCCTAATGACTCTAATTGTGGAAAACTCATTTTAACTGATTCTAATACGATCACAATTCTATCTGATACCAGACATGGGCTCTATCTTTGTCTTATCCTTCCCAGAACATTGGATCCAAAGAGGTTTTAAGACCCTGACCTGAAAGTAAAACACACATGAAGAATCAGGACCTATGATACTTGTAGACAATCAGGATTCTAGAGATAGAACCACAAGTTGGCTTAGGATCTGACAGTTGCTTCCCATCATCACCACATCCCTTGCTGAACTCCCTGTACTGGCTCCCAGGACATTGCTTCATGGAAGCTTCAACAGAATAGGATGCAGTCATTCAGAGTACAGAAAAAAGATTACTTCTCTACTTAAAACACTTCTGACCCCAAATATGTGGGTTTTCCACACCAGGCAATTCTCTAATTCTTTAAAGACACTGACTGGGGGTCCTACAAGCCAATTCTGATACTAACTACCTGGAATTAGCATAGACCCCACAGGTTAAGGTTTCAGTCCCCCACTTCAAGGCCATTTGCAAGTCCCAGGTTGTCACCTATAAAATGGGGGTACCCATGATCACCTCCTCAAATTTGATAATTTGCTAGAATGGCAGGAAAGCACTTTTACTTATTATTACTGTTTATATAAAAGGTACAACTCAGGAACAGCCAAATGGAAGAGATGCATAGAGCAAGGTATGTAGGAAGGGGTGCAGAACTTCCATGCCCTCTCTGGGCACATGCTAAATTTCCAGGCACTTCTATGTGCTCACCAACCCAGAAGCTCCCCAAACCCCATTGTTTAGGGGTCTTATGCAGGCACAATTGACTAAATCATCGGACATTGATGATTAGGTCAATCTCCAACCTCCCCAGAGGAAGGGAAAGCACCAACCCTCTAATCACTCTAATCACGTGGTTAGTTCCTCTGTTAACCAGCCCCCCTCCTCCAAGAGACACCTCATTAGCATAAACTCAGGTATGGTTGAAAGGGGCTTTTATGATAACAAAAGACACTCTCATTACCATCACTCAGGAAATGTTCACTCTGTGACAGGAACCTGGACAAAGACTACACACACACACATTATATCACAACATCACAATGGGGTTCTCTGCAGTAGTGTGCACCAAGTCCAACCCCCTTCTTCCAGCAGAAGCTATGAAATTTCATGTGTAACAATTTTCTATAGACGGGGGTCTTTCTTCTTCAGCTGCTGCACAACACTGCTTAGGACAACTTTCCTCACCTCTGCCCGACTAGCTACAGTCACTACCAACACCGCCTCAGGGGCTCAACTTGGACTCTCAACAGAGTTACTCAAAGTCGTGGCTCACCCAGAATACTCAGATTCATCTGAGTACCTTCCTTGGAGGCTCAGCTGGACACTCAGAGCCATCTGGTATCTGGTGGGGAGGTGGCAGCAATCTGCCCTTCTGAAACCATAAGGAGGTGAACTATGTGTAAAGGATTTTAAAATAGTAATAAAGCTAGGGGCACTTAGGTGGCTCAGTGGGTTAAGCATCTGCCTTCGGTTCAGGTCATAACCCCAGGACCTTGGGATCAAGCCCCAGGTCTGGCTCCCTGCTCAGCAAGGAGTCTGCTTCTCCCCCTATTCCTCCACCACCCATGCGCGTGCTCTCTCAAATAAATAAATAAAATCTTAAAAAAAAAAGTAATAAAACTAACCAAAAGTCAACCTGATTTTTATCACCTTACACAACAATGCTAAACAGTGTTAGTGATACAATAACCCTCACATAAAAATCTTTTTTTGGTCTAAATTCTAGTTGTTATGCTTACTGCTGAGTTATAATATCTATGTAGGCTTCAAATTATCACTTTTTAAACTAATTCACTACAAATATTTTATTCTACATGAAAAGTAAATTTGAGGAAATATCAATTACACAAATTCAGCCACATACATTACTTTTCATGGTAAATTCATAAGAATTTATGATCTTCCAAATTCACTTCTGGTTCATTTTGGACTCTAACCTTTCTAGCAGAACATAGCCCTACTTTTAAAACAGTAAATTTAAAATAAACAATTTTAGTTGCACAAGATTTTTCTTTTCCAAGTTATTTTTTTTATTAAGGTAACGTATCAGATGAGGTTAATCAGACACAAAAATATCTGCAAACCACCAGAATAAGCCTTGAACAACACACAGTAAAACACCAAGGTTTAAAATTGTCCCATGAATACCAGCTCACAGAAATTGTGAAGATATAACTATGCAACAACAAAATGTAAGGAAATTGACAGAAAAAAGAATCAAAATTTGAGGACTGCCAGAAGAGACAAGAGATGATGGCTTTCATTGACAAAAATAATTAAGGACAATGTTTGATGCTGTACGTTTTCACAAAGTGGACATTTCTTCTAAAGCAATGCATCAAATAATGTCACAGTGTCAGTTTATCCTCTTGACTTTAGCTGAAGAAAATCTTCACAAGATTTTACCACTAGGAATTTATGATGAATTTTCAATTGTGGAAATCCTGAAAACTGCAAGAATTGATCCCAAAGAAATAAGACACAGACAATATTATAATTTCCAGAATTTATTGTGAAACAGGATTTGTATAAATCTATGCCAACATATCCATATGTTTAAGACTTTTCCTAACTACTTCAGACAAAAGAAACTTTTTCAAAATTAAAATTAACAAGAAGTGTTCTCTGGTTACCTATGAGCGAGGACAGAGTGACAAATCTAAGTGTGCTATCTACTGAACATGAATATGTTATTAGTCTCCTAAAATCCTAGGAGACTAATACACTGCTCTACAATTTATTGTCTCATAGTCCTGAAGGCTGGAAGTCCAAAATCAATGTGACAGCTGGGCCATGAATTCTTTCAAGGATCTAGGGAAAATTTCGTTCGATGTCTTTCTCTTAGCTTCAGGTGTCTGCCAGAAATCTTTGGCGATCCTTTGCTCCCAACTGCCTAACTGGGATCTCTGACTTTTTGGTCACGTGGCATTCTCCCTGTGTGTCCCTAGTCTTCACATGGTTGTCTTCATTCTGTGTGTTTGTCTCTCCACTTGTGGTTTTTTTGTTTTTTCGTTTTTGGTTTTTTTGAGGACACCAGTCATTTGGATTAGATGCCCACTCTACTCCGGTATGACCTCATCTTAATAATTAATTGCAACTGCAATAATCCTATTTCCAAATAAGGTCATATTCTGATGGAAGTGCGGTGGAGGTTGGGAGGGGTTTGGGCTTAACATATCTTTCTGGGGGTGGGGCAGGGGAAGACACAATTCAACCCACAACAAGGAGTAATTTTGACAAAGTGATTGCAAAGTGTCTGCCAATTTGCAGACATTAAGACTCAAAAACAGAAACTAGAACGCTACTGCACATGAACACAAATGCATGGGTATGTTTCTCACCTTTTAAAAAAAATACACGGATGTAATTAAAAAGTATTAACCCATTACTTTTCCTTTGCTGTACTTTCTAACTGGGATGGTTACTATATGTACTTCAACAAAAGAAAATGTTCAGTTAACTGCTTTTCTTTTCTGAGCATCACTGTTATTCATTTCCCCATTATTACGGGAAATAATTTTGTGACAAACAGACACGCTCAGGGTGTCAGACACGCGGGCTCGCCACCGCTCCGACGCGGCAGGGCCGCAGGCTACAGCGCCTCGGCTCCTCCGCGGAAAGGGGGGGGCCTTCCCCTCAGATACTCACTTTCCCAGCAGGCTCCGCGGCGCTTCCTGTCGCCCTAGAGGCCACAAGATGACTGACGCAGCCCAAGAGAAATTCGACGACCGCTTGGTCCCACACTAGGGGGCGCCTGGTTCCCCGGAGCGACAAGGAGTGCCCGAGGCCCGCCCCGCTGGCCTCCTCTGGAAGAAGCCAACACCTCTTCTCCGCCCTCCCCCAGGTTGCCAACGAGGCAGGCTCTGATACTCATGCGCAAACACGTCCACCACGCACCTAGGTAAGGCGCATGCGTCCTCCCAAAGCCGTCTCCTCGGCGTCTCCCTTCGAGTTTCCAGTTCCGGCCTCACAGGGGCGGAGAGAAGTTGGAAATATGCGGCTGTCCGTCACCGCCGCCATCTCCCATGGCCGTGTATTCCGCCGTCTGGGCCTTGGTCCGGAGTCCCGCATCCACCTGTTGCGGAACTTGCTTACCGGCCTGGTGCGACACGAACGCATCGAAGCGTCATGGGCGCGCGTGGACGAAATGAGGGGCTATGCCGAGAAGGTGAGGGGCGGGGCCACGCAAGGCGAGTGAGTTGGGGGCGGGATCCTTCTGTCCTCCAAGAGCATCTGGCCTGAGATGCGGCTGGAATTGGGCGACAAGTGGGATACCGTGGCAATCCCCGCCCAAAGTCTGAATCCCCTAGTACCCTGAGTTGACCCCTTTCCTCCGGCCCCTCAAATGGACGACTGGTTAGAGCTGCGGAGTTAGGAGTGGCCTAATTAGAGGGATGCTTTGCTGGTGGAATGAATGGGTTGCGGTCCCACATTAGAGAAGTAAGATTGCGCCTCCTTTCTCACTCGGGTTGGATCAGTGATGTTATGTCCCCTCAGCTCATCGACTATGGGAAGCTGGGAGACACCAACGAACAAGCCATGCGCATGGCTGACTTCTGGCTTACGGTGAGTGCATCGTATCTCCCTCCCAAATCTCATCTTTTGCTCCCTGTTGGGGAGGGGGTTGTTAGAGAAAGGGGGAACTGGGCAGAATTAAGCTAAGACACTCACCTACAGACAAATGTTGTGAACTAAATTAGAAACGTGTGACTTAAGTTAGTTGAATGTTAGGTGAATCAACCTGCACAATTGCCTGTAACCCTTCTGTGTAACTTTGACTCTACCACATTAGGGGATGGGAGAGTTTTGCGTGAATGTGTTTGGACCCTACTTTTGGAAGTGCTGAAAGTTAAATGTGTCTCCGCAGTGGTGCCTGATTCTTCTCTCACCTGGATAACTCTCCCCCTCTAGGAGAAAGACTTGATCCCAAAGCTGTTTCAAGTACTGGCCCCTCGGTACCAAGGTCAGAATGGGGGCTACACGAGAATGCTGCAGATCCCAAATCGGAGTAAGCAGGATCGGGCCAAGATGGCAGTGATAGAGTATAAAGGGAACTGCCTCCCACCCCTGCCCCTGCCTCGCAGAGACAGCAACCTTACACTTCTAAACCAGCTGCTTCAAGGGTTGCGGCAGGACCAGAAAGCAAGCATCCACAGCTCCCACACAGCTGAAACACCAGGGATTTAACTGGAGCCAGAGGGTGTGTGGCATGATCATCAATGCCCGTGATCACAGGCCTTTGGAGCTCTTTTAATCTCTAAGAAGAACTGGAGCTAGAGTTGTTAATGGACAGTTTTAATGGAGACAAGAAGCTTCTGGGGAGCCAGATAATCATCTCTTTGCAGTAGATAAAATTCTTTGTATGAATATATGTATGTATATGGGTTTGTTTTTTTTCTGCCCTTGGGATTTCTGGAGAATGAGAACTATCCAAATGTTCAGTCTCCGTGGGTTAGTAAATTCACTGCTTATGTTTCTGGCTCTCATTCTGGGTTGTGTTTGGTTAGCAGTTTTGTTTTTCTTAATGCCAGTTTTCATGGGGCTTTTATCCTATAATTCCAAACTGGCCTCCAAAGGTGATTGATTTTTGACATCTAGCATGGAGACTGAGCCCCTGGGATTTCTTAGAGAAAGATTACTTCCTGACAGGCAAGAGACTGAACATCTAGAATTGAATCTTCCATAATAATCTGGTACCTTAGGAAACTTCAAGGAACACTACAGCTATTCCTCTGTTTCTAGGCAGGATCACATTACCCTCATGTGCTCCCCTCAGCCCCAGATAGGCCTCAGAGGAGAGGATCTGAGAACTCAGATGTACCACCTTCCTGGCCAAGGGGGTGGAAGTATTCAGTAAAGGATAAGCTCCTTCCTCTTGGAGTGGGAGTGGGGGGTGTGGTAATAAAGAGAGAGTTGAGGTGGGAGGAGGGTTAGGAAGTTAAATGTGCTGGGAATGTCCTGGATGTTTTTATTGTTGTCAAAACTGGGCTTCTCTGGGAACTCAGAAAAGGGAAATCCGGCTTCAGAATGGCCAGAGCATATGAGAAGTAGGAAGTTCCTTGATATCCACTAATTATTGTGATGCCAGACTTAGCCCAGCCAGGCTGCCCATGCCTCAGACGCAGAGGTTTGACTAGGGTAGTAGTCATGGAAGACTTGGAACTATCATCCCTGCCTGAACACTTGGCACCAAGGCCTGACAGTTCCCATATCTCTAGTACAGTGAAAAGAAGAGATTTTATCTTAGGCTGGACCTTCAGAGTTTATTTGGCCTGCTAAACCCAACCATTGTCAGAAAGTAAGGGTGAGGGTGGAAGGGGTCACTGGTCTAGCAGGTAGATATTAGCTTCAGGGACAGAGCTATTCTGTTCTCTTTCACTGCAGCTGCTTGAGTCTTAAGATTCATCTGCTCCCAACAAAATTCTCCCATCTCTTTCCCTCTAATTTGTCCTTCACGCTATTGCCAGAAAGTTCTTTCTGACATATTTTGAGTGACATATAGTAGACACTCAAAGCATTTATTCAATAAACCTACAATTCTGAATGCTTCCCCAAAATTCACCCCCTTCCTGTCCTCTTGGCATGAACATTCACCTCAGCTAGATATCTCGGGAGTCATCCCTGACTCCTAGAGAAAGTTCTTTTTTTCTTTTTTTTTTTTTTTTAAGATTTTATTTATTTGAGAGAGAGAGAGAGGAGAGACAGCGAGAGAGTACAAGCAGGGAGGAGAGGGAGAAGCGGGCTCCCCGCAGAGCAGGGAGCCCAGTGCGGGGCTCAATCCCAGGATGCTGGGATCATGACCCGAGCTGAAGGGGTCATAACTGACTGAGCCACCCAGGCACCCCGAGAAAGTACTCTTTAAAATTAAAACTACATCTGTTAAGTATTACCATAGGTGGGTTATGGCTCAACTCTCATAGCTTTTCCTCTTAGTCCCCAGAAACAGACCTCCCTTTGGGGCTTTCAACAGTTCCTTAAATGCTTAATAAGCATCTGCTAGTATCTAGCATCATTTTAGTCACTAGGGATACAATCTTTATCAAGTGTTTGGCGTATGTCAGGCCCTAGGCTAGATACTAAGGATCTAGAGATGAGAAGAAACAACCTTTGCCATTAAGGAGCTCACAATCTAAAGAACCACTTCTCCTGCCACAATGGCCTCATGGGACACTGCATCTTTAATATTTTGGCCCATAAAAGACTACATGAGTCCTAAAATGTTTACTAGAGGCTCAGGGATAGCATAAGGGAAATACACAATAATGTATCAGTTTTCTAATCTGGCCTATAAATGGTAACTTTTCACTTGAGTGCACAATGCCCTCAAATCCATCTAAGCACCTCTTTAATAAATTCCAACCCCCCGCAAGAGGGGCCCAGATACACTGGAGTACCAAAGGTTCTCTGTCTTGGGTTCTGGTTCTTTATGGCAAGGTTGACAGCTATGTCCACTTCTTCAAAAAATAACAAATTTACTCCAGCCTCAATAAATCAGTGACAAAATATAAGCCCAATATCCAAAGGAGACAACTGCAAAAGCCAGGCACTGTTTACTTACACTCACTCTACAGTGAAATGAGCAAGTCTTGTTTTTCTTTCCATAACATTTCTCAAATCTGCAGTCACCTCTCCCTAGCCTGAAATCCAAGACATCTCTATCCTGGATTACTGCAAAAGCCTCCTAACTTTCCTCCCTCCACACTGCAGATGAAGTAATAGAAATCTCATGTCTTAATTCTCTGCTTGATGATCTCCAGTGCGTCCTCCTTTCCTACGGGGAAAGAATCCTGGTTCCTTACCATGATCCCCTTGGTGACTAGGCATCTGTTCACTACTCCATTTACTTCCCTGCCTCTAATTTTATGCTCAGGAAGTGCGGAAGTCCTTATTTTGACTTTTCCTATACACAGCTCCCCTTATCACCTTTTGTTCATGCAGTCTCTATCACCCAGAGAACTCTCCCCCTTTCATCTACCCAACTTATACACAGACTTTTGGCATCTGGGTGGCTCCTCTGACCATCCCCACACCTAAATTCATTACTTTGTAAACCTGGGTCCTGCTACAGTATTTCCATAATGCACTGAATTTGCCACATTGCATCATAGTTCCCTACAGCTACAGCAATTAGTTCCCAAACATTCATTAGTCTAAGGGAGTCCTAGTATTTCTATCCCCTTGCCATTAATGGGTTCAGGGATGGACAGGCCTAAACTAATTTGAAGCAATAAGAATCTGGTGTCTACTTGACGATAAGAATAAGATAGCATGTTATTCTGAGAGCCATAGGGAACGGGGTTTAGTTTGAAGATGACACAGAATGTCAGGTCAGAATAACTAGAAGAAACTCTATAGTAATAATCTTTAGTGATTATTCCCACTTGCACTGGGTTTTCTGTTAATTGCTACAAAATAATCTGAGGTATTAATTTGTGCCACTGAACCTTTAGACTAGTGTTTCTCAAAACCCACAGATCAAAAAATTCTTTACATTAGAACACTATTCACATATATGTAATTGAAACAAAAGCATCACAAAACATTATTTACCTTAACAAATATGATGCACACTAATACTGTCAACTCTTTTCTAGTTACTATTTTTTAAATGCCAATCCCAATTCACCAAAATAATTTTACAACTGACTAATGGATTACAAGCTGCTCTTTGAAAAACATTGATCTGAACCATTATTACAGTGACTCACCGTTGCCTTTGCTGTATAAAATCCAGATTTTTCTCATGACAGAAAGGCATACTATGGCCTGGCACAGCCACCTCTCAGCCTCTTCCACCATTATTTGCTGCCACCCTTCATAGGAAACTACTTGTTCTCTAAACATATCAGACCTTTGTACATGAGGTTGCCTCTAGTATATCTTGCCCTACGTCACATTACCTCTTACTTATCATTCGATTCTCTCCTCAGAAATCACTTTTTTGCGGCTACCTCGAAACTTCACACAACCCTCCAAATAGGGCCAGGTCCCCACCTGAGTGCAGTTACAGTCCTCTGGGCATATGCCTATTAGAGCATTCATCACACTGTCCTACAAGTGCTTGTCTGCTTCACTGACTCCATTCAGCTGAGCTCCCAAAGCCAGGAACCTAGGACTCAATCTTCTGGATAACTCTATTCCTACCATAGGACCAAATTCATCATAGGTGCTCAATATATGTTTATTAAGTAAGGAGGAGTAAGCCATGTCCATATTCAACTCTAGCTGAACTTTACAAAACCAATAAACATGGTACTATACAGTGACAGTGCTCAGCTACACTGCTGAGTATACCAAGACTAAAGAAATGGGCTCTCCAGGGATTTACATGCTCATGATGACTGTCAAGAATGTGTGTGTCTAATTCATTTCCCAGACATTTCATATCCCAACTTCCTGAAATATTTCTAGCCAACCTACAGGCAGAAGACACCTATACATTTTCCAAGTTTTAGCCAAAAGCTTGAAATGATGCATCTTTTGTGAAGTATTCTCTGAATTTCCCCAATCGATGCTAGGCATGTTTCCCATGGTCCAGTTTCATGCTGAACATCCTTCATTGTAGCAATGGCACAATTACATTGTTCAGCACCCATTACTAGATAGTGAACTCCTTGGGGGTGGGGGGACACATCTAATTTACTCTGGTGCCACACAATAGAGAATGTGGGACAAAATGGACATCTATAAATGTCTGTTGACTGAATCAGTGTGTTGTACTAAGTTTGTCAGCCTAGCTCTGCATTTTGGTTGGGCTCAGTAATTCCTCCCTGCCCCGGTTTCCTCCCACTTCATCTGAAAAAGAACTTCCTGCAATGCTGGTTGTCCATTGTTCACTGCTGGGTAATGTCTGTACCCTTAGGCTTTTCCTCTCTATGCCCTTAAATGCGTGGGCATATTATAGCTCTCTTCTGACCCTGGGACATGAATTTGGTAGTTAAATTTGAGCCGCCTTAATAGAAATGGTCTGTGTGCTTATATTTTGAGGAAAGAAGTTTAAACTTTTCTGACATTTTACACTCTGTCCCATAATATATGTTTCATATAAAAAAACGGTTTTCATTCTTACAAGTCAAATATTGTAAAGTACACACATACAAGCTTTCTGTCAAAGTCGATGCTCTGGGAAGCTGAGCTTGTTTACGCTGTGGCTTCACACATACCTTGACACACTACTGTGTAGCCCAGCACAAGAAGCACAGCATTAAAGTTTTACTGCTATTCACTTCAAGGAGAAATACAAAATACTAAAGCTGTACCTAAAGATATCACTGAAAACTTTCTGCCATTGTTCTGACTTAATTTCTATTTGCTTTTCCTTAATATGATCTCAGAATCTTTCTTACATTTATCTTTTTCTTTTGTCCCAGAAGGAAAAATAGTTTAGTTTTTGTCTGTGCTGAGTTTGAGATGCCTGAGAGCATCTGGAGCTTGGGCAAGAGTTCTTCACTGGGAGAACAGATTTTGGGAGTTGTTGGCAATTAAAACTAAGGAAATGGATGGGGTGACTCAGAGTGTATACGTAGAAGGAAAGGAGGCTGAGATCAGACATTATGGGACAGACAGGATACAGAAGCTATGAAGAAGACTGAGAAATTGCCTCTAAGAGAGGCAAGAAAACCTGCAAAATTCAACACAGTACCTAGTACAGTGTCTTCTTTGTGCATAGGAATCACTAAAATAATTATCGAATCCATTTAGGAAGCATAATCTTTCTCTATTCAAAGCACTATGGGAATATAGAAAATAAGGGACCCAACAGGCCAATTGGAGGGACAAGATCATAAACAAATAAGTATAACATAGTTAAGTATAACAAGTTCAAACAAATAAGTTATGAAAGTGATGCACACAGGCATACCAAGTACCAAGAAAGGTGAGTGTGGAACTTTTCAGAGGAACAATGCAAGGGCTAAATTTTAAAGAATGAATAGGTATTCATTAAGCATGGGGGAGAGAAATCAGCTGGGAGGATATTACAGGCAGCAAGATCTGCAGGTATAAGTGCACTGAATTATGAAACAACATGGAGTGGTTGAGAAATTCCAAATAAGTAATTTGGTACAGCTGGGATTTAGTATTTGAGGAAGAAGTGGAGGAAATGAAGCAGGAAAGCCAAGCAAGATCAGGTTACAAAGGGCCCTGTAAGACATGATAAAGTGCTTAGTTTTTATACTGAAGACCAGGGAAAGCCACTGAAGGATTTTCAAATGGGGAGAAAAGGGATCAGATTTACATTTCAGAAAGATCATTCGTGCATCAGAGTGGAAGATGGGTTAGAGAGGCAAGACTAGAAGCAAGGAAACCAACTAGGAGGCTAGTTAAGGAATCCAGAGGGAGTTGATGGAAGACTAGATGAGGCCAGAGGCAGGGAAGATGGAGAGAAGCTGACAGACCAGACAGCTTTAGAGGAGACAGAACAGACTAGACATTGTGTGTGATTACACAAGATAAAGAGAATAAGAATCCAGGATGACACCAGCTTTCTACCTGGGCAATTGGGTAGAGTAATTACATTCACAGAGAACAAGGATAGCAGAGGAAAAGCAGATTTGAGATCACTGTGCTGAACTTCGTTGTAGACATATTTCTGTTAAGGAGCTGTCTCTTGAACAGTTATTCTGGAGATCAGAGGATATGTGTAAGCTAACAATACACATGTGAGAGTCACCCACATACATGGGAGTTGAAGCAATTATACCAGATGAGATTTCCCAGTCAAAAAATACACAGTAAGAGAAAGAAGGCCCAGGAGAGGGGCCCCTGGGTGGCTCAGTCAGTTAAGCGTCTGACTCTTAGTTTCAGCTCAGGTGATGATCTCAGGGTCATGAGATGGAGCTCCACGTCAGACTGGCATTGAGCCCTGCATCAAGCCCCACATCGGGTTCCACATGCAGCAGGCAGTCTACTAGAGATTCTCTCCCCCTTCTTTTCCCTCTACACCTCCCCCTGCTCGCTCGCTCTCTCAAATAAATAAATGTTTAAGAAAAAGAAAGAAGATCCGAGAAAGCTGACATTCAAAGGCTGGACAGAGAGAGAAAGAGAAACCATCTGAAGAGGGTAATAAGAAGGACTACAACTAGAACATTGGTGTGTCAAAATCCAGACAAAGAGGGTGTCAAGAATACCCATTTGTGTCTATCTCTCTCAGTAGATTGAGTTCTTGGGGGCAGCACTAGATGATTTTTGTATTCTCAGAACCTAATGTTGGCCAGGCTCCAGAATAATGGACTAATGAGTATCTTTGGCCATTGAACTGGGAAATTAGGGTGTTCACTGTTGACCTCTGATAGAGCAGTCTCTTGAGAGAGGCAAAAGCAAAAACCCTAAAGAAAACTTGAGAAGTGTGACAATGAAAAGGGGAAACGGGGCAGAGATATACCAGCAACTTGAGAAGAAAGCAGATTTTAAAAAGTAAAATTTGAAGGTTAATGTATTCATTTCTTGCTATGGTCTGAATGTTTGTGTCCACCCAAATTTGTGTGTTGAAATCCTGATGCTCATATGGTAGTATTAGGGGATGGAGCCTTTGAGAGGTGCTTAGGTTATGGTGAAGCCCTTATGAATGAGATTAGTGTTCTTATAAAGAAGACCCCACAGAGATCCCTTGCTCCTTCCACCATGTGAGAACACACTGAGAAGGCACCAACTATGAACCAGGAAGAGAGGGTCCTCACCAGAACCTGACTGTGCTAGCACCTTGATCTTGGACTTCCCACCCTCCAGAACTGTGAAAAATAAATTTCTGTTGTTTATAAACTACCCAGTCTGTGGTATTTTATTATGAACAGACTAAGACAATTTTATGATAAGTACTTTTGCCAAGTCTTAGGTATGGTGACACTTAAGAGTATATATAAATTGAGAGAAAAGTAAAAAACCTTGGGTTGAGGGCAAAGGAGGCGGGGGAGAGCTTTCTCATTCCCCATTGTGGCTTCCTTGGCTCTTCTACCTTTATTGAAAGCTCCTTCTCTTTTGGGACTCAAAGCATTGGTTGTACCACCTTCTCCTGATGGTCTTATGATGGTCTTGGCCTAAGCTACTAAGGCATGCCTAGAGCACCTGCTGACCCAACAACCTAAAGGAAGTCATTTGGCAAGCTTGCGGTTTGACTATGTCTGCCTTTGAGGAGAAAATATGCTAGTACAAATGAATTATTAAATTCAATCAGTCAGAGACCTAATGTGATGGGCTAGAGCAGACAGACAGAATATCATGAATTCAAACATGACTCAGAAGTCAACATGGAAGTAGCAGAGATAGAAGCAAATACAGGATGGTCAAAAGCACCTCTGGAGGAGTTCTGCAAACAACGAGAACCAGCTCTCCCCAAACCTTTTTTTATAACAGGCTGGGTCATTCATGCTGGGCTGATTGGGGGTAGAGGGGGGGAAGACAGCTTCTGATCACTCACACATTCAGTGAAGTCTTAGGTCCAGAGTCTTGCTCACCATCCCAAGACCTACTACCATTCTATCCATTTGGATGCTCCATCCAAGACTCTGACCCCACAGTTCTTCATTGTTCTCTCCTGAAATTCATCCTTCCAGCCCACTCTCTTTACCAGGCCTTTGACCCTTTCATGACCAGATCTACTTTACCCCTGATATTTTACCCTCCAGAAGCTCACTCTCTAAATCCAGCTTCTTGCCTCTGGCTCTCTCATCCCCTTGCACACATATCAAACTTTCAGCATCTTGTAGCTCTAGTCCTTTGAGCTCTCTCTCCCTTTGTATAACAGGACTTTCTTCCTTTTCAGCCCAGCCTGGATGTCATGATCCAATACTTCATCTGTTCTCATGACAGTTCCTATACAATCCCATGTCTTTCTCTCCTACCTACCTACTAATCCCAGATTTCTCTTCTCCTATGCCCTCATCACTGAGAGCTCTTAAGAAAAAATATCATACAACTGTTGGAACTGGAACCAACAGAGCTGGACCATGAACACAACAAACCTGGATTGCTCAATCCTGTCATCTCTTTCACTCCTGCAAATTTTCTCTGCTTTTCTTAAACTCTTTATGTAACCTTCATCTCTTGCTAATAGCACTTAACTTCACCTCATACTTACTGGAAAAAAAAAAAAGATGGAGGCTGCAGGCATGGTCTTCTCAATTTCTACCCTCCCGACCCTTATCTGCATCCAGGCACAAGGCAATTAGTTGAAAATATATTTACTGAAGACAATTCATCCAACAACCAAGCTACCCAAAAGTCAATTTATCAAATTTTTCAAATTTATCAAACTTGCAGCTTGACACCAAAATCCAATTTGATAAAATTATCAATTCACCAAAAATGTGTTTTTCTCAATAAAATATAATTATAAAATTTATAGAAATTGTGTTACATGGAAAGGTTTAATAGCTTTGTGAATTCTGTCTCTTTTTTAAAGTTTCAATTCGTTTCAGTTTGACTTAGTTTACTTTTAGTTTTACCAAAGTCTTTTTATTAGATCTGTTCTGTACCAGATTTCAATCAAACTGTTGAATGTCACTTTTGTGTGGTACTCATTATCAGACACTTAGGATTCAGATACCTAAAACAAGTAGATAATACCCATTTGATCAAGCTGATAAACCAGTCTATGAATTAAAACAGTTAAAAACAGCACTTTCTAACTCAGTATTATCTAGGCCAGTATTATCCCTGATACTAAAACCAGAAAAAGACCTCACAAGAAAAAAAAAACACAAATCAATATCCCTTAGAATTTAGATGCAAAATTCCTCAACAAAATACTAGCAAACTGTATCCAACAACACAGAAAAAGAACCATACACTATTACCAAGTGGTATTTATCCCAGGAATATAAGGTTGGTTTGCCATTCTAAAAGCAAGTAAATGTAATACAACATATCATATCAATAAAATAAAAAACAAAACCACATGGTAATCTCAGTAGACACACAAAAAGCGTTAGACAAAATCTGACATATTTTCATTATAAAAACATTCAATAAAGTAGGAATAATGGGAATTTTCTCAACATAATAAACGACATATATGAAAACCTCAAGCTGGGGCGCCTGGGTGGCTCAGTCATTAGGCGTCTGCCTTCAGCTTGGGTCATGACCCCAGGGTCCTGGGTTTGAGCCCCGCATGAGGCTCCCTACGCAGCAGGAAGCCTGCTTCTCCCTCTCCCACTCCCCCTGCTTGTGTTCCCTCTCTTGCTGTGTCTCTCTCTGTCAAATAAATAAAATCTTTAAAAAAAAAAAAACTCTTACATCATACTTAATGTTAAAGGACCGGATGCGAGGCGCCTGGGTGGCACAGTGGGTTGGGCTTCTGATTCTTGGTTTCAGCTCAGGTCATGATCTTGGGGTCTTGGGGTCAAGACCCATGTCAGGCTCCACCCTCAGCATGGAGTCTGCTTGGGTTTCTCTCTCCTTCTCCTTCTGCCCCTCCCATTCGTTCTCTCTCCCTCTCTCTTTCTCAAATAAATAAATCTTCAAAAAATAAAACAAAGTAAAAGACTAGATGCTTTGTCTCTAAAAACCAGAACAGGACAAGAATGTCTATTCTTACTACTTCTATTCAACATTGCATTGGAGGTTCCACCAGAGTAATTAGACAAGAAAAAGAAATAAAAGACATCTGTATTGTAAAGGAAGAAGTAAAACTATTTGCAGTAACATGATCTCATATATATAGAAATTAAAACTAATAAATGAGTAGAGCAAGGTTACAAGATACAAGACTGGTATACAAAATTTAATTGTAGGGATGCCTGGGTGGCTCAGTGAGTTAAGTGTCTGCCTTTGGCTCAGGTTGTGATCCCAGGGTGCTGGGATCGAGTCCCGCATCAGACTCCTTGCTCAGTGGGGAGCCTGCTTCTCCCCTTGCCTGCTGCTCCCCCTGCTTGTGTGTGCTCTCTCTCTCTCTCTCTGATAAATAAATAAATAAATAAATAAATAAATAAATAAATAAATAAAATCTTTTTAAAAATTAATTGTATACAAAAATTAGTTGTATTTCTATGCACTATCAAGAAACGATCTAAATAAGAAATTAAGAAAATAATTCTGTTTACAATAGCATTGAAAAGAAAAAAATGCTTAGAAATAGATTTAACAAAAGAAGTATAAGACTGGGGCACCTGGGTGGCTCAGTCATTAAGTGTCTGCCTTTGGCTCAGGTCGTGATCCCAGGGTCCTGGGATCGAGCCCCACATTGGGCTCCCTGCTTAGCAGGAAGACTGCTTCTCCCTCTCCCACTCCCCCTGCTTGTGTTCCCTCTCTCGCTGTGTCTCTCTCTGTCAAATAAATAAATAAAATCTTTAAAAAAAAAAAGTATAAGATTTATATACTGGAAAATACAAAACATTGAGAGAAATCTAAAAATGCCTAAATAAAGATATCACATATTCATGAATTTGAAGACTTAATATTGTTAAGATGCAAATACTGCTCTGATTTAAGAAATTCAGAATAGCCAAAATCATCTTGAAAAGCTGGAGGGCTTTACTTCCTGATTTTAAAAATTCTACAATGTAATCAAGTCTGTGTGGTACTGGCATAAGAATACAGTTCAATGGAAGAGAACTGAGAGGCCAGAAGTAAACCTACATTTAGGGTAGATTTATTTTTTGACAAGGATGGCAAGAAAATTAAATGAGGAAAGACAAGTCTTTTCAACAAATGATGCTAGGACTAGATATTCATATGTAAAAGAATAAAGTTGACCCCTACCGTACACCACATATGAAAACTAACTAAAATGATTGTAGACCTAAATATAAGAGCTAAAACTATAAAACTATTAGAAGAAAACACACAAGTAAATTTGTCCTTGGATTAAACAATGGTTTCTTAGATATGGTGCCAAAAGCATACACAACAAAAGGAAACTTAGACTTAAACAAAATTGTAAAATTGTCATGATCCAAAGCACACCATTAAGAAAATGAAAAGACAATCCACAGAATGGGAGAAAGTCATATAGCTGATAAGGAATTTGTACCCAGACTATATCAAGAATTCTCACCAACTCAAAAATAAAAAGACAACCCAATTTTAAAATGGAGAAAGTATTTGAACAGGTATTTCTCCAAATAAGGTATATATCCACTTTCTCATTTGACAAGAATTAGGACCCCCCACTAGGTTCTCACTGTGAAGATCAGAGAAAATTTCCTCATGCTTCCAGCAGGAGGACAGAAAACATAACCAATTTGAATGATGCACAGAGCTGTCTCTCTGTTCTCCTTAGCAAGTCTTGCCCTCCAGGGAAACTGTTTTCCTAGAGCCTAACCAACTTGGGTTTACTAAAGCCTAACTGACATGGAGGAAGGAAAATATCCAGCTTCAGCTATATCTAGCCCTCCTGTCCTAAGGCTAAGGTGGGAAGTGGGGAAGAAAAGCTCAGAGGCATTTGTGAAAGTCACAGCCCAAGGACACAAGCTCATTAAAAGGACTATAGAATAGTTCTTCTTCCCCCACATCTTATCATCACATCAATAGAGCTCCTCTATAATAACAGGAATCAGAGCTAAAAGAACTGCAAGCTTCAGGCCCTATTTAAGAAGGAGTCTCTAGGGAAATCCAAAGACAACAGGGAGGACAAAAACAAGCGCACTAGAGGAAATTTTAACCTCCAATACCACAGCTACAGCACACGGTAAACACTGCCTAACTCCTAGCCAAATAATCATAAAATCTCACATGAAAGACCTATCTACCTCAGTTCCTTCTACATCATGTCCAGTTTCAACAAAAAATTACAAGGCATGATAAAAGGCAACAAAGTTTGAAAAGATGAAGCAAGCGTCAGAACTACACTCAATATGGCACAGATTTTGGAATTATGGGACTGGAAATTTTAAATAACTATGGTTATGTGCTAAGGATGCTAATGGAAAAAGAGGGCAGCATGAAAGAAGAAATGAATGATGTAAGCAAATAGAAGGAAACTCTGAGAGAGAATTGAAAGGAAATGCTAGAAATTTAAGACATCATAATGGAAATGAAGAATGCCTTTGATGGGCTTATCAGTAGACAGGACACAGCCAAGGGAGGAATCAATGAGCTTGAAGATATGTTTAATACAAATTTCCCAAATTGAAAAGTAAAGAGAAAAAAGAGTGGGGGTAAAAAGAACAGAATATTCAAGAACCATGGGACAATAACAAAAATAACAAGAACTGGAACAATAAGAAAGTATGTAAAATGGGAATACCAGAGAAAAAGAAAGAAAAAGGCACAGAAGAAATATTTGAAGTACTAATGGCTGAGAACTTTCTGAATTAATGGCAGACACCAAACCACAGATCCAGAAAGCTCAGAGAACACCAGGCAGGATAAACACTGAAAAAAAATCTACACCTAGTTGTAGAAAACTATAGAACATTCAAACTACAGAAAAATAAACCACAGAAAATCAAAGACAGAGGAAAATTTGAAAGAATCCACAGAAGAAGATAAACAAATAACCAATAGCATACAAAAAGATGCTGAACATCATTAGTCATTAGAGGAATGCAAATCAAAACCACAATGAGGGGTGCCTGGGTGGCTCAGTCGTTAAGCGTCTGCCTTTGGCTCAGGTCATGATCCCAGGGTCCTGGGATCGAGCCCCACATCAGGCTCCCTGCTCAGCAGGAAGCCTGCTTCTCCCTCACCCACTCCCCCTGCTTGTGTTCCTGCTCTCGCCATCTCTCTCTCTCTCTGTCAAATAAATAAATAAAATCTTTAAAAAAAATTAAGAAAACAAAACCACAATGAGATACCACTTCACACCCACTAGGGTGATTATAATAAAAAATATGAACAATAATAAGTGTTGGAGAGGATGTAGAGAAATTGGAACCCTCATACATAGTGGAAATGTAAAGTGGTACAGTTGCTGTAGACAAGTTTGGCAATATTTCTCAAGTACTTCCTCAAAATGTTAACCATTAGTTCACAATATGTGCCATACCAGCAATTCCCTCCTAGGTATATACCCAAGGGAACTGAAAAGCTATGTACACACCAAACCTGTATATAAAAATGTTCATACCATTATTATTAATAGCCAAAAAGTGGAAAAAATCCAAATGTCTATCAACTGATGAGTGAATAAACAAAATATGATATACCCATACCATGGAATATTATTCAGTCATAAAAAGGAATGAAGTACTGAAACATGCTAAAACATAGATGAACCTTGAAAACATGCTAAGTGAAAGAAGCCAGACACAAAAGACTACATATTGTATAGTTCCATTTATATGAACTATCCAGAATAGGCCAATCCACAGATATAGGAAATAAATTACTGGTTGCTTGGGGTTGAGGGGAAGAAAGAATGGGGAGTAACTCCTAGTGGGTATGGGGTTTCATTTGGGTCAATGAAAATACTCTGGAATATATGGTAATTAATATACTCTGTGAATTACTAAATTCACTGTGAATATACTAAACAACTCCATGAATATACTAAAAACCACTGTGAATTATACACTTTAAAAAGATTAACTTTATGGCATGTAAATCATATTGCAATAAAACTACTTAAACATAAAAGATAAAATCAAAGTTAAAACTATTTCGAGGTAATAACTATATACTCAAGGATGAGGATAAGCAGAGTTCCTTCTAAAGTGTAGTCTTCCTATTTTGATATGAATGGAACTGGCAGAAATCCTACAAATGTTTCTTAGATGTCACTACTGCATGAGTGACCCATTTATCAATGGTCATCATGATATCTTAGAATAATTATCTTGAACTAATAAGTTTATAGTAGAATTTATATAATTAATTTTATCACTCATTATAGTAACTATTAATACCACCTACCAACTAGTATGAAAATACAGTATGGTCATATTTCAGCCCATATCTACATATTAATAAAATTGCAATACACAAAAAAAGTTTTTAAAAAGGCAAATTTTGGGGTTGAAAATATTTTGGAAGATAGAACCCCTCCACCATGATTGTTTATAAAATTTTTTACATTTGAGTCATTGCATAACACTTGCAGAGCAAAATACACAAGAAATTCTCATTCCCAAAAGTCACAGATTTGAAGGAAAAACTTAGAATACACTGAACTTTGGCCAGCTATGCCAAAATGACTTCAGTGAAACAGCTGCAAATAAATTAAAACTAAAACTAAGCTCAACTAAACTTCAAATGAGTCAACTGACACTTTGTAGAAATCTTCAAAAGTAGTTAAAATCTGCCCAACCATGCAAGTTGTTGTAAACTACACAAATAACTTTAAAAGAAACAAAATTTTGTTTAATTGACAAAATTGGTAAATCTCAGCAAATTGATCACTGTGAATTGAAATTCAGAGAACCAGCTTTCTTTACTTTCCATTCCAGAAGAGAGGTAGCCTTCCTCCTCTCCACACTGAATCCCTCCACCTGTGTTCTAGATCCCATCCCCTTCTGCTTCCTCTGGCTCTTGCTCTGTGGAGGGAATCAGGAGTTTCCTTTTTTCTTTCCTAGTGTCTCTATTGGGAATTGAAGTCCTTCAGAGCCTGGAAAATACAGTGGGTCTTGGAAGATCCCAACTCAGACTACCCTGGACTCTGGCCAGTTTTTAATAATCCTGCTCAGTTTCTCCAGGGCTGGGCTGTACTGAAGAGCTCTGATGATTGCAGCTTCTCAGGAGCATTTGAACAGGGGGCTAAGGCTTGGAGCAGTCTGAAACCAACACTGATGCTACCCAGTGCCTCTTCTGGCACTAAGAAGAAATAAATGAATAACAGAGGGCGCCTGGGTGGCTCAGTTGGTTAAGCGACTGCCTTCGGCTCAGGTCATGATCCTGGAGTCCCGGGATCGAGTCCCACATCGGGCTCCCTGCTCAGCGGGGAGTCTGCTTCTCCCTCTGACCCTCTTCCCTCTCATGCTCTCTATCTCTCATTCTCTCTCTCTCAAATAAATAAATAAAATCTTAAAAAAAAAAAAATGAATAACAGAGCCAGCAGGAATTGTCAGCCTCCCATTCTGTCATTCAGAATCATCACTCACAAGGCAGGTCTTCTGGGTCATCTTCCCTTTCTCATTTCGCCATCCCCACACTGTCTGTCCTTCCTTGCCCCTAGTTAACTTTTCGTTCCACTGCTTCCCTGCTGTTTAACCCTTCCCATGGTGGACCTACTTCCCAAGCTTTTCTGTTCTGAAACCTCCATTTCATGATGACAACCCCTTAAATTCTCAGCCCCTTTATATATCTCTGAGCCTCCACTTCCTGTGCAAGAGGCTGGCTTTACTTAAGCACTTCTTCACTTCTGCAAATCCTTCCACGTGTCTGGGGGGAAGAGGGAAGGAGTCTCCAGTCTCAGGGGTCCCCAAGGTCCAAATGCAGACAAGCACTTCTCCACACATGCACCAACCTTTGTGAATCATACCATCTTGTCATACAAGACTCTACCCTCCTCAGTGTTGTCACAAAATGACCTCCCCTCTTTTCCAGCAAGGACTTTAGTGTGGCTGTGCCTGTTTCCTCTGCCCTTTCACCAGCATCCTCAATTCCTTCGTCCTTTAGGCCTATAAGGCCACCAGCCGTCAGTCCCCTTAACAGTGCCTCCACTCCTTTAATACTCTCCTGAAGATCTCTAACAGCTTGCCTCTCTCGTGCCCCAACTGCCCTCCAGAGAGAATGAGATCATTTGATGGCCTCAGGTCCCACCCTGTCCACCCTCCTCCCCACTGCCATCATTCCCTCACACATGCACGTTCTGCATCCTCCCCATCTTCCCTTCCTGTCTCTTCTGTTAAAGACCAACTTCTGCTTGTACTCATGGTTATTTCTCCAGTCCCTCCTCTCTCCTCTGGGACCTGCTAACCAGCCATTGCCTCTCCATTAGCTCCTCACCTACAGTGTCAAACACGGTCCTGTTGCTTTCTTCCAAGCAACTGTCCCTTAGTCCTTCCCTTTCCCAGCCTTCTGTTACCTGCCTCTCTCTCCTTACTGCACTCACTGAGTAGTGGTCCCTGATTCTGCTACCTCAGTAATATCCTTTCTTAATTGGGGAATAGCAACACCCTTCATGTCAGGCATACACTTAACAAATACAGATGGAACATCACCTATGTGCAGGTATAGCATGTATGTGCTACAGTGGTGAATACACCAGATTGACTGTTTAGGGGAGTCTTTAGACATTTAATCCCAAGTATTCACACAACAGAAACTTGCAACTGTGATAACCACCACCAAGGAGGAGTACCAGGCACCATGGGAATCCATCATATGGACTGATCTAGTCAGAGAAGTCAGGAAAGAGGTCTGTTGAGGTCTCAGGTCAGCTGAGATCTGAAGGTTAAATGAGAGGTCACTTAATCAAGGAAAGAACCAAAGCATGCCCCAGGCAAATGGACAAGTTTATGCCAAAGCATTTTTAACAATCAGTCTAAATAGGAGCTGCAATCCTTTTAAGTGTGCCTGCCTCTGCTCCTAAGATTGATCTAGATGGGCATGTGAGTCAGCCCAGGTCATCTGGAGTCTTTCTTCAGGATTTCTGAATTTTTCTGTGTTTAATAAGGCTTACCTATTTTTTGGACTAATCATATATATAATTTTAATTTTAAAATTAGTTTAAAACATCAAGAAGGAGAAGAAACACATCTTCCAAACAATTAATTCCAAATAATTACTACATATTATAATATATATCATATGTTCCCCCCCTCCAGGAGGTGGAGTTTAATCCCCCCTTCCCTGATTATGGGACTTGGAAACTCACTTTTGGGGGTGCCTGGGTGACACAGTTGGTTAAGCGTCCAATTCTTGGTTTCGGCTCAAATCATGATTTCAGGGTGGTGGGATGGAGCCCCACGTCCAGCCCCAGCATCGAGCCCCTCATGTGGAATCTGTTTAAGATTCTCTCACCCTCTCCCTCTGCCCCTTCCCCCAATGCCCCCCCACCAGTTTGCACTCACTCCCTAAAATAAATAAATAAATATTTCAAAAAAAAAAAGAAAGAAAAAGAAACTCACTTTCAAAGAACAGACTATGGAAAGAGGAAAAAAAAAAGCAGCTTTACAGTAGAAAGACCTGACAGACACAACCTTAGCCAAGTGATCAAAGTTAACATGACCTGTGATAATTCATGTTGCTATCATGTACCCCCTGATATAATGGAATGAGCAGGGCATTTCACCTCTGTGGTACTCCTTCCCAGTTTAATCATAAGGAAAGCATCAGAGAAACCCAAACTGAGGGATGTTCCTCAAAATGCCTGGCCAGTACTCTTCAGAACTGTCAAAGTCATGAAAAAAAAAAAAAGCAAAACAAAACAAAAACAAAGACAGAGAAATTGTCACAGACCAGAGGAGACTAACTAAACATGAAGATTAAATGTAATGTGGTATCCTGAATTGAATCTTGGGATAGAAAAAGAACATTAGTGAAAAAACTGGTGAAATCAGAATAAAGTCTGGAGTTCAGTGAACAGCAATATACCAATGGTAACCTCTCATTTTTGACAAATGTATCATAATTATATAAGATGTTATCATTAGAGGAATGAGGGGTATCATCATTAGAGGATGAAGGGTATGTGGGAACTCTCAATACTATCTTTGCAACTTTTCTATAAATCTAAAGCTACTCCAAAATTTAAAAAAATTAAATCGTAAGCAAAAATGAAGCAAAATAAAATAAAATAAAAAACAGAAACTAGAGACACAGAGTAAGCCTTGATGGTATTTGAGTTCCCATTCCATCTGCCAGTCATCTCCCAGGTTTCGTACCATGAGCCAAAAACTGCCCTTCTTTCCTCAGTGAATTCAGCTGGGTTTCTTTCACATACCATTCCATTTTCACTCTCACACATCACTACAGTTTACCTCCACTCCCTCCTCCTCTCTCTGTGGCCTGGATTCTTCCTCCTCCTCTTTCTTTCCTTTTTTTTTTTTTTTAAGATTTTATTTATTTGAGAGAGAGAGACAGAGCATGAGTAGGGGAGTAGGAGGCAGAGGGAGAAGCAGGCTCCCCATTGAACAGAGACTGACGTGGGGCTCCATCACAGGACCCTGGGATCATGACCTGAGCAAGCAGAAGGCAGCTGCTTAACCGACTGAGCCACCCAGGTGCCCCCTGTCTTTCTTTCTCTTAACAAATTTCACTTATACAATACAGTATTATCAATCATAGTTACTATGTTGAACATTGGATCCTCAGAACTTACTTGTCCTCTAACTGAAAGTTTGCACCTTTTACCAATCTCTCCCCATTTCTCCCATTCCCCCACCTCCTGGTAACCATCATCCTACAAGTTTCTATGAGCTCATTTTTTTTTTTAAGATTCCACATGTAAGTGATACAGTGCAGTATTTGTCTCTCTCCGTATGGGCTATTTCACTTAGAACTATGCCCTCCAGTTTCAGCTATGTTGTCATGACTGCAGGATTCCCGTCATTTTTAAAGCTAAATAATATTGTTCTATTATCTATCTTTTTAAAAAAATATTTTATTTATTTATTTGAGAGAGAGAGAATGAGAAAGAGAGAGCACAAGATGGGGGAGGGTCGGAGGGAGAAGCAGACTCCTTGCTGAGCAGGGAGCCCGATGCGGGACTCGATTCCAGGACTTAACCAACTGAGCCACCCAGGCGCCCCTATTATCTATCTATCTATACCACATTTTCTTTATTTACTTATCTGTCGATGGACACTTAGATTGTCTCCATGTCTTTGCTTTTGTCAATATTGCTGCAATGAACACAGGGTGCAAATATTTCCTTGAAATAATGATTTCATTTCCTTCAGATATATACCCAGAAGTGGGATTGGGGATAATGTGGCAGTTATATTTTTGATTTCTTGAGGAACCTCCATATATTTTCCATAGTGGTCATACCAGTTTACATTCTCGCCAACATTGCACAAGGGTTCATTGTTTCTTCACATCCTCACCTGCATTTGCTATCTCTTGGGGGTTTTTTTTCTCTTTTGTTTTTTGATAACAGACATCATAACAGGTGTGAGGTGATACTTCATTGTGATTTTGACTTGCATTTCTCTGATGATTAATGATGTTGAGCATCTTTTCCCATACCTGGTGGTCATTTGTATGTCTTCTTTGGAAAAATATCTGTTAAGGTCCTTTGCCCATTTTTAAATTAGGTTATGGGTTTTTTGCCTTTAAGTTGTATGAGTTTCTTGTATGTTTTGGATATTAATTCCTTAACAGATAAGTGGTTTGCAAATATTTTTTCCCATTCCATAGGCTGCCTTTTCATTTAGTTGATGGTTCCCTTTGCTTTTTGTTTTTGCTTTTGTTGCCTTTGCTTTTGGCATCAAATCCAGATCATTGCCAAGACCAATGTCAAGGAGTTTACTCTCTCTGTTGAAGTTCTTCTAGGAGTTTATGGTTTCAGGTCTTACATTCAAGAATTTAGTCCATTTTGAGTTGATTTTTGTGTGTATGGTATAAGCTAGTGATCCAGTTTCACTCTCTTGCATGTGGATATCCAGCTTCCCCAATACCATTTATTGAAGACACTATCCTTTCCTCATTGTATATTCTTTGTTGAAAATTAATTGACAATATACAAATGGGTTTATTTCTAGGCTCCTTATTCTGTCAATTGATCTATGTGCCTGTTTTCATGTCAATACCTTACTGTTTTGATTACTAAACTGTGTAGTATAGTTTGAATTCAGGAAGTGTCATGCTTCCAGGTTTGTTCTTCACTTCTTCTCTTTTGATCACTGAGATCATCAGCTATACCCTAATTTCAAAATCTAATAGAAACCTGCCATACCTCATCTTATTGTGGTATTTTTACTCCATTGACAATTCTTATTCTTTTTTAAAAAAAAATATTTTATTTATTTATTTTTGAGAGAGAGGGAGCACATGAGCTGGGGGAAGGGGCAGAGGGAGAAGTAGACTCCCTGCTGAGCAGGGAGCCCAACACAGGACGCCATCCCAGGACCCTGGGATCACGACCTGAGCCCTTAAGGCAGACACTTAACTGACTGAACTGCCCAGGTGCCTGACAATTCTCATTCTTATAGCTGCTTCTTTCCTTGACTTGTATGATAATACACTGGACACTGCTCTCTTGTTCAATTCTTACCTTGTCTGTTGCTTCTTCCCAATCTTTTTTGTGAATCTTCTTCTGTTACCCACCCCTTAACAGACCCTCTTCTCACTACATTTTCTCCATAGGTGACAACAGCCATTCTCATGGTTCCACATAACCACCCTTAGTCTGGTGGCTCTGAAATATTTATCTTCAGCTCAACAGTCTCTTCTGAGTTCCAAATTTTATATTCAACCACCTGCTAGACATCTTCATTTGGCCATTTCACATATATCTTAAACTCATCATTTCCAAAACCAAATTCATTATTATCTTATCTCTCTCCTCACAAACCTGCTCTTCCTTTGTTTTCCCAACTTTACGAATAACATCACTACTATATGACTCAAGAACATGGAAAGCATCTTAGAATCTTCCTGTCACTACTCCTTCTAGTCAGTCTGTAATTTCTCTCATGTCTTACTCCTCTTTTCTAATCCTATTACCATTTAGTTTAGACTCTCATTACAGTATAAGCTAGGCAACTGAAACTAACTCCTATTTGGTCTCCTTCGATCCTCAGTATTACAGCCCTAATGAAGTTGATGTCACATAATTTAATCATTTCATTTCCTGTATTAAATAAAGCTTTCCATCCTCCATGATTTGGCCCCATTTACTTTTCCTGGTTTCTCCTTTCACACTAGCCCATATGCCCCACACTCCAGCTAACTCAGTCTGCTCAGGACCACCACCACTACCACCTATACACCAACCTCCATGATCAGAAACTATTTTCTTTCAGGCTGTTGTGATTTTGAACATGGTGCTGCTGTTTATTCTGCCCCAAAGTCTTTTCTCCAACCTCTCCATTTGCTATGCTTCTACTCATCCCACTAGATCCAGTTCCAGTATCATCTTTGGGACACCATTGGCTGACATCCCAACCCTGGGCTGGATGAGGAATCCCCTCTATGTCCACAATCCCATACTATCCTCTATCATTATACTCCCCAGTGCCAATTTGCAGATCTGTCTTCACAGCTTACTCTTTAGTCATATCTTAGCTATGTATCTGAAGTATAAAGCTGGCACATAGTGGGCACTTGTATGTGTCTTCCGTAGATAAAGAAGCAAGGAATACATTTAGGTTCTCCCATTTGAAAAATTCTGGCCTCCTAAAATACCTGTCTACCCGCCCCTGCTATTGGTCTCTCTCCTTGCCTGCAGTCAAGCCTCTTTAAAGAGCAGGCTGTACTCCAAGTCCTCAGTCCCTCACCCCTCACTCATTCTTTTACTGAGTACTGACTAGTTTCAACCCCTACCACTCCACCTACCCCATTGTTCCCAAGGTCACCAGCAGCCTACCTCTGGCCAAGTCCAGTGGATACTTTTCAGTCCTTACCTCTCTAGCCTCCTCTGTGTCATTCAACCCTTATGACCACTCTCTGCTTTGTGACTTCTTTCTTGGTCTTTCCCTTGGCTTCGATGGCACCACTTGCCTCCCTTTCTTCCTTCTCCCTGTCTGGCCTCTCCTCACTCCACTGTTCCTCCTCTTTTCAACCTTTAAGTGTTGGAGCTTCTCAGGATCTGTCCTAAACACCCTTCTCTTCCCAATGTACATGCTGCCCCTGAACAATCGTATTCACTCCCTTAACTTCTCTTACCATTTGTCACATTTACCAAATAAAGCAACCCAAACCTAAGGTGACACCTCATTTTCCCAATGAGGAAATCCGAAAAGCTTTTTGACCAACCTGAAAACTTATACCTTTAGGGATGAGTATGAAACAGTCAAAAGTCTATTTCTATTAGTTAATTTACTACACATATATTTAAATTCATATATAAAATAAACATTGATTTATAAATTTTTCTTTTTTCTTTTTAAAAATTTATTTATTTGAGGGAGAGAGAGAGAGAGAGAGTGAGCACGGGGGGTGGGGAGCAGAGGGGCAGAGGCAGAGGGAGAAGCAAACTCCCCGCTGTGAGGGGGCCTGATGTGGGGCTTGATCCCAGGACCCTGGGATCATGAACTGAGCCAAAGGCAGACACTTAACTAACTGAGCCACCCAGGTGCCCCAAATTTGTTTTTTTCCATTCTCATAATTCAGTAAACCATCTTATGCATACTCGTAACATGCATCTCCAAAGCAGTGTCTTTCTTATTATAAGGGTAACTTTTAGCCATCTTACCCATTTTCTCAGAATTGATGACCTTTTCTCCAGTCCAAGTGAAGAGTTTGGAACAGGACACAGAACAATTTGAATCCACATTTGATTCAGTCACTGGAAACTTTATCCCAAGTCACAACGGCCATTTGCATCACACTAAGGCAGTTGGGTTTTGGCCTACATCCAGCAAGAGTATGTTCATGACCTCTAAAAATCACTTAACGTATTATTGCCTTTTAAAAATAATTTTAATTGTTAATTTTTTTATTGAAGTATAACATTCATACAGAAAAGGACACAAGTCATAAGTGTTCAGCTCAATAAATTTTCATAAAGTGAAACGTCCATATAGCATCACTAAGGTCAAGAAATAGAACACTTCCAGCACCCCAGAAGCCCCTCCCAAGTACTACTGTATTACTTTTTAAAGCAATCTTTAAAAAGCATATTTAGAGACATCCAACACATGCAGCTGTGAGGTCATACTACCAGGAATAGTTACCAAAGCCGTGTTAAATTTCTTTGACAATGGATTCTGTGGCAAGTGACCTACACAAGCATCCAAGATAGCATTGTTGAGGACATTTCAGGTTAATCCATCTCGCCCAAATGGTAAAAATAGCACTTATTGAGCACTTACTATGTGCCAGGTACATATAGTATTTTATATATATTAAACAATTTAATCCTTTAGCCCCACTTTATAGATGAGAAAACTGAGGCAGAGACAAGTTAGGTAGTTTTTCAAAAGCCACAAAGCTTGTAAATGGCAGAGTCTGGACCCCAAGCCAGGCAGTCTGGCTCCAGAGTCCACAAGCTTAGTCACCATACCATACTGCCCTATCCAGTGGTTTGTTGTTCAAAATAAATGAGAGCAAACCCTGTAATATGAGAGACTTTGTAAGAACTCAAATGTAAGGTTACTCCCTCTTTCTTGAGGGAAGATTTTGGAAAAACAAAAAAGCAAAACCTCACCCTATATTCAAGCTTATACGGTATTTGCAGATGACTCCCAAATATTTATGCCCATCCCAGACCACTCTTCTAAGCTACAAACCTGCCTACCCAACAGGGGCTTCAAAGTCAGCAGCCCAAAGCAAAAGTCATCATCTTTCTATATAAACCCCCTGCAAGCTACTCCTGCTCCTTTTGTCTAGCACAGTAAAGTCACTACCATCCACCCATCTGCCCAAGCCAGAAACCTGGATATTTTCAAGGATTCCAGCTTCTCCTTCACTGGTTCCCTTTCAAAATCACACCCCCTTCTGCTTTAACTGAAACTTTGTTTTCTTCTCCCAGAAGTTCCTGATTTCTTTGTACCATTTGTACACCTCTCAAATCCAAAACACCTTTTGACTCAACCTACTCACAGTCAAAAGGACAGGAGGGAAAGGGCCCACACTCTTCCAGTTCTTTGATACTCTCCAGCTCTGCCTGATTTCACATCTTCCCATTTTCTCTCGCAAGTTGACTCTCAAGCCCCTTCCCCACTCCCTGCCCAGCTTCCATCTCATTTTCCTTTTCTGGGGACGATACCCTGAGTTAGACCAGCAGCCGCAAATCTCCTCCTTCCAATACCTTCCTTCCAATCTCTAGCCTCCAATTTGGAATGAGAGAAGAGGGGAGGGAAAGAGGGCTAAGCAACGAGGAAGGGACAGGGATAGAGCCCGAGATAAACAGAAGCGACTAGGAGGGTATGGAGAGATTAAGATGGAAGAAGAGGATGGGGAAAGAGGAGGAGAGAGGACAGACGGGAGGCAGAAGGGAATGGGGAGAGGTGGGAGGAAAGGGGGATGAGGAGGAAACGGGGAGAAAGGGCAGTGAGAAGGGGTTGGGGAGAAAGAAGAGAAGAGGACAGAAGAGGATGGGGCGATGGGGAAGGAAGCCGGGTGTAAGAGAAGGGTTGAGAAAGGAGATGAGGAGAATTTGATAACAGAAAAGACGCAGGGGAGAGAGGACCGAGGGCAGGGGATGGGAAGAAGAGGGTGGAGAGAAAAGGATGAGAAGGGGATGGGGAGAAAGGGAGAGGAGATGCAGAGAAAGGGGTGGAAGGGAGAAGGGCTGGACAAGAGGGCGAACAGGACGGTGAGGGAGAAGAGGGGACGATGGGGGAATAGGGGCTGGGAAAGAAGACGGAGGAAGGGGACGTGGGAGAAGATGTCGAGATCGGGCTGGGAGGAGGGGGCCGGGCGAAGTGACCGAGAACGGGAACTTGAGGACCGCGCGGCGCTGGGGCCGGATCCGGCGCCGGGGACTGGGGCCGGGAAGTCGAGGGGCGGAGGGAGGACGGGCTGGAGGTGGGGGGGCCGCGGCGCGGAGCGCGGGTGGGGGCGGGGGCGGGGGCTCCGCGGGCGGAGGGGCGGGGGCTCGGGTTACCGCGCGGAGGGCGGGGGAGGGGAGGGGAGGGGGCGCGGGGCAGCGGCGGCGAATCTCGCATCCTCCGCGGGGCGGCTGTGGAGGAGGCGGCGCCGCGGCGGCGGCGGGGGAGAGACGGACCGACGGCCAGGGGCGCACGGACCGACGGCCGGCTGCCCGGAGCTGATCGCGGGCCCGGAGACAGCGGCGGCGGACGATGCGCGGCCCCAGGCCCCGCGCGGGCGGGCGCTGCCCGGGGGGCTGACCGCGGCCGGACGGCGCCCCAGGACCGGGCGAGGGAGCCCGCGCCGCGCGGAGGTCAGTGCCCGCGCCCGCCCGGCCCGTCCGGCCGCGCCCGCCCGGCCCGCTGGCCTCTCCCGGGCGGCGGCGGCGGCGGCGGCGGAGCCGGGGGCTTTGTTCTGAGCCGGAGACAATGGGGGAGGGGGGGCCTGGGCCTGCGGGACTAGGGCGAGCGTGAACGTGAGCGTGGGGGCAGGGCCTGGGGGTCTTTGTGTGCGTGTGTCATCGAGTCGGGTGTGCGGCAGCGTGAAAGTGTGAGGGGGGTGTGGGTGCGGGGTGCGGGCAGGGTGTGTGTGTGCTACTCCGAATGAGTGCATCGGAAGAGTGTGAGTCAGTGCGTGTCACTGGGAGGTTGTGTGTCCGTGTGTATCTGTCTGGTTGTGTGTGTATGTGCGTGTCACTCCGAGAGTGTGGGGGTCAGAATGAGTGTGTCATGGTGAGCAAGTCCCAGTGAGGGTGTGTGGGTGTGTGTGTGTGTGTGTGTGTTCTCTGCCTCTGTGGGAACCATGTGTCAGAATGTGGAGGATGGGTGTGTGACAGAGAGAAGTGAGACAGAGACAAAGAAACTAAGGGGGAGAAGTAAAGGGAAACAGAGGAGATACAGGCAAAGCCTGAAGTGGAGGTGGGTCACCCAGACTGGTGCTCTGAGTTTGTGTCCATGACGCCTACATCAGAATCTTGTTCAGGGGACAGAGGGAGGTCACCACAGGCCTGGTCCCACGTGGAGGGGGTGGGGAGAGGGAGGTCTAGAAGCACAATGAACTCAGTGTGGCGTGGGTTGGGCCCGCAGCCATGGGGTCATAGGCCAGAAAAATATTGTTACTTATGTCAACTCCTCAAATACTCACAGGGGACATAGTCATAGCCCTACTCAACCCACAAGGGACACAGTCCTAGGAAACACACATCCACAAGAAATGCCTTCACGGCCATCACACCCCCCCCCCCCGCCCCAGGAAGCAGAGCTAACAACACACACCTACAGAAGATGCTCTCAGGACAACACACACCCACTGCAGAATTGGTGCAGCCAACACATTCCCACAGGTTCATTGTCAAGGCCAACACATACCACAGGAGACACTATTACTGCCAGCACTTCCCTGCAGACACCGGCACAGCCATGCACATCCACTGCAGACGCTGGCACAGACAACCCATCATCTAGGTTGTACTTCCTCACAGCTGCCTATACATAGCAGGGGCCCCAGAGACCTGACACTAACAGGAGGCCGTGTTACAATCACCCTTACCACACACTTGCTTGTACAACCCACAGGAGACACACTTTCAGGTGACATGAATACACCAGGAGTGAGCTGTCCCAATTGCTAAACAAGTTCCCATTAACTTATGATGCTCACACCATTACTCCTTCTCATCCATAAACCTCCCAGGCTTAACCTCTTGTTCCCTGAAAACTGGAGACCTGGATCAGTCTTCCCCTCACCCTATATCCTGCCATGATGCTAAGTGTCCTTCTAATATCCCGGCCTCACAGTTTCTTGAGCTCCTTAGCTCCAGTTATGTTCTACTTCCCTCCCAGGACCACTTTGTAGAACTGGTCCATCTCTAAAGTTGTAAACTCTTCCATTCCACTCTGCCAGTAGCTTCCTATGTCCTTCCAGCTCTCAGATGCCCTCACTCCCATTACACTTATTCTTCAACCTCATAAGGACCTCTTGCCCTTGACATCTTTGCTTTCTCCTGATCTGCCCCTTTCTGGCTTTGTACTTTCCTTCCAGTTTACATACCCAGGACTGTTCCTTTAGACACTCCCTGGCCACTCTGTCCCATTGTCCTTGAACCCAACCACCATCCCACAAAGCTTCAACCCAAATTCTCAACCACACCAGGTGATGCTTCTATAAATTCCACCTTCAACTGGCTCTCCATAAATAAATAAATAAATTTTTTTCTATTTTCTTCATACCCCTTAACTTCACATCCCTCACCCCATTGTTTACAGCAGATTAAGTAGTCAAACCACTGGTTCATTCATTCAGTAAACCCATATTAATTACCTCCCCTGTGCCAGGCAGTGTGGTGGGTGCTGGCATTACAAGGGTGAATGAAATGGACATGGTCCTTGCCCTTATAGAGCTTACAGGCTATCAGGTGAGTGCTGTAACATGGCAGCACACAGCAAGGAAAGCTAAGCCAATGTAGGGGTGGGCCAGAAGAGGCTTTCTGGAGGAAATGATGTTTAAGCTTAAGCTTGACGGATAAATAAGGAGTCAGCAGAGGAGAGCTGGCGATGAGATGGACTGGGTGGGGAATATTCAAAGCCATGGAAGCAAGCATGGAAAAGTCCACTTGCAAAAAGCATTGTATATCTGAGAGAAAAAGCAACCCAGTGAGCCTGGCACTAATAGCATGATGTGAGGAGAGGTGAGAAAGTCTGGGAGAGGTGGATAGACAGTTAGTTAGATCATGCAGTTCTTGTAGGCCATAGGAAAAAGATTATCTAGTCCAAAAATAATGGAGAGTCACCTAATTATTTGAGGCTATAGTGTGATATGATCAGATCTGGTTTAGAACTACCAGTCTGACAGTGTGAAGACTGAAGGGCAGGCTCTGAAAAGGAGGATGGTTTGCTCTTGCAGGAAGCCAGGAGGAGAGAACCCTGGCCTGAACTGGAGTGGTGGCAGCAGAGAAGGAGAAAGTAGATGGTTTAAAGAGCTGTGTAGGCAGCGGGGTCAGCAGGGCTCAGTGGCAGAATGGATGTGGAGGGTGAAGGAAAGGGAGGCAGTAAGAGTAGATAAGCTGGTCTTACTCACTGAGAAAAGTGAGGCCATCCAGTTTGAATTCCCTTAGCTTCCTGCCTCCTTCCTCAAATTTTATCTGTATTCTCCTCAATCTTTTCTCCTTTCCTATAATTATGAAGAGGTGTCTCTTCTATTTAAGACTACTTCATCCATCCCCTCCCGCCTCCATGGGGACCTAACTCAACTAATTATGCCGTGTCTTATCCATGTCTCCAGTTTCTCCCTTTATACCCCTTCCTCCTGTGAGCATACACAGAGCCTCCAGTCTCCCCTGCCTCCCTTAACTCAGTAATCCCCCTGAGCTAAACTAAGCTAAACTCATTGGAAATTACGACCGCTTGGTGTGGTTGAGAATTTAGGTTGAGACTTTGTGGGATGGGTGGGCTCAAGAACAATGGGACAAAGAGTGGCCAGGGAGTGTCTGAAAAGTGATCTCTCACTTTGCTTCACTGTGAAAGGGTCTTCTGCATGGAGCTGTGCCCACTTCCCCTTTCCTGCCCTTCCAGTATAATGGCTCTCCTAAGAGAAAGTGACTTCTCACCTGCCAAAACTAGAGGTTCTTTTCAAAAGTCCTCAACCGCTTGACCCCTTGGCATGGTCTGACATTGTTGATCATTCTTTTCCCTTTGAGCCACTCTTGTCTTATGGCTTCTGAGCCACGATTTTATTCTGTCCACATTTAGTGAGCTCTCAAGTGCCAACCACACTGCTAGGTGATATGAACACTGTGAGAGAAGACACTATTCCTACCCTCGGGAAGTTTAAACCTCAGGGGAGGAGACAGGCAGATAAACAGATGATTACCATAGGATGGGGTCCGTGCATCTCTCTCCCCAGAGCTCCTCCTTACCCTTCCTTCCCACTCTGCTTTGAGGGCTCCTCTGGGGAGCCCCTAAATGTTACCATTCCTTAGAGTTCTGACTTGGATCTTCTCATTTTCTCACTGTATACACTCCTCTAGATGATCCATCTCATTCATTTCCGGGGCTTTATCACCTGTATAGGCTGATGACTCCCAAACATCTACCTCTTCCAGACCTCTCTTCTGACCTCCAGACCTCCATATCTGCTTCCTACCTGATCTTTGCTAAATAGCTCACAAGCCCCTAAATGTCCAAACCTGAACTCATTCCTTCCTCCCCCAAACCACCATCTCTACTCAGTTATCAAGCTACACATCCAGAAATTAACTGCAGCCAATTCCTTCTCCACATGTCTTTTTCCAACCCAGAAAGTCACCGGAACCTGCTGGTCCTACCTCCTTTCCAGCTTTCTCTGGCATCCCATTCCCTTTGCTCCATGGCCCCCCTACAGCACTCACCTCACCATCCTTCCACGTAAATTACTGCAAGAGTCTCCTCACTTGTGTCCCTAGACTTCTAGTCTTCCCTCTTCCAGTCCATTCTTTTCATTGCAGCAAGAGGGATCTCTCTAAAGTGCAAGTCTAGCCATGCATTCCCTGCTCAGTATTCTGCAGTGTCTTTCCATTATCTTGGGTGAACTCTACTTTATTGAGGCTTATGAGATCCCTCAGGATCTGACTCTCCAGCCTCATCAACTGTCTCATTTCCCTACCTTCCTCACATTGCAAGTTCTAGCCATACTGAATTCCTTGTAGTTCCTCAGAGGCACGGTATTCTTCCATGCTCTGGACCTTAGCTCATACTGCTCTCTACCCAGAAAAGCCCTTCACTCCCTTCTTCTTCTGGCTAGCCCCTTCCCATCCTCAGATCTAGTCTCAAACCCTGCCTTGCCTCTCAAACTCAGCGTGCAGGCTTGAGACCCTCTTGTCTCACTCTTGTCATTGCCTCTTCCCTGTTCTGTATCTTTGGGCTGGGGCCTCTCGATGGCAGGGTTACATATTATATTTGTCATGTCCCCAGGGGCCCTCCACATTCACATTCATGACAATGAACAAATGAATGAAGGATGCAAACTACCCTTCCTCATCCTGTGCCCTCCCCTCTGCCTTTTACCTGGGCTTCTCTGTTCCTGGATCCTCTTCCTTCCTTCTCTGTACTTTATTTCTCTTTCATTCAGTTTGGCAAATTATTTCAGGAGCACCAGAAGTTTGCAGATTCAAATATATTGCACCAGGTGCCTATTTGGGTTCCTGGAGGGAGAGGAAAATGAGGAAGCTGTGACCTGCCATGAGGCCACGAGGCACTGTAGTGCCCACCATCCACTTCGCCCCACCAAACCCCCTTCCTGAGAGGTGCTGTCGGCTGCTCCTTCCTCCAACAGCCCTCCCACACAACCACTCTGGGCCCTCCCAAATCCTGGCACCCTTCATCCTGCCCCTCCCCGTATCAGGTTCCCAGACACTTGTGCCCTCTTCCTCTTCCCTGTCCAGCCTATCAGTGGCAACAGAAGCAAGACCGGACTGTCTGATGCCTTGCGACCTGCAAGCAAAAGCCCCTCCCAGGGGTTCAGGCTGTTGGATCCCATCTTCTTCCTGGCTTCCTGCTGCCTGCCCCATCTTTTGGCTCCAGGGCCCATGTTTCCTGGGTAACCCTCTGACTTCCAAGAATTTTCAACTACTGACACTTGGGAGGGGCTACTACTCAGTTCCTGTGTCCCCTGGTGAGAGAGCTCCTCCTCCCATCAGTCAGCCTGTAACCCCCAAGTGTGAGTCAGGATGCCCCTCTCTGTTCCCTTGGCACACCAGAATGTCCTTGTTTATGTTTCTCCCTAAGCTGCTCATAGAAGGAGCTGTTATCTATCAGAGGCCAGACGGGCACCACCGTTTTGGTTGGTGAGGAAGGAGGAGGAGAAGGAAAGGGAGGAAAGGAGGGGGGTGGAGGCTCCCCCTCTGACCTTCCAGCCACATCATCTGCCACTTGGGTGACCTTAGCTTCTCTGAGCTCCCCTTTCTTTTCGTCACAATGGAGGTAATATTAAGAGAGTTGTTTGAGAATTCAGAAAGAAAACAACTCTTAAGGATTCAACTCTTAACTTAGCTAATTTTACTTCCAACATCTCCGTCCCTCTACTGTGTTCTCCTGCCCCTCAACCTCTCACTTCCCTACACTTGTTCTTCCCTCTTGGTATCTCTGGGTTGCTGCTATATTCTCACCTCCTCTGCTTGCTCCAGCCTCGCCACCTCCTCTGCAGCCCAGACTCTGATTGTCAGGGTCAGACCTTAGGAAGAGGCCCTTGCTGCCCATCACCACCACCCCTTGCTCCCTCACCCTGCCCTGCCTACGTGTGAACACCACAAAGGCAGGGACTCCCATCTGTCCAAGTCACTGCTTTATCTCTACTGCTTAGTATGATGGTTGGCCCATCTTCAGTAGATATTTGTTGAATAAATCGATTAATGAATCATTTCACATGCATGCCCTGAGTTTGCCTCTCCCCGTTTTCTCTTTGTCTCCTAGAGACCTCCAAGCATCCTCTGGTCCCTTCTCCTGTCTCACCACCTGGGCCCATTGCCCACCTGACCCTCTGCCTGGCCTGGCAGTATCCTCATCACTGATCTCCTCTAACCCACCTTGTGCATGTTGCCAGAGTTATTCTCCTATAGCAGAATTCTGCTTGTTCTCCTTCCCGGTTGTGTTGCCTGGCCAGTGACATGACCCTTCATCAGAGCACTCCAAGCCTTCCAGCAGAGAAGCAATATAAGGAAACAATGCACTAGCTTTGGAGTCCATCAGAGCTGGGTCCCGCATTTCTCTGCCACCCGCTGAACCTCAAGTTTCCTCATCTGTGAACTAACACTTGTCTGAGGGTTATTTCGTGTGTCTGCCATACAACAACAGCAGCTGATCACTGTGTGCCAGGTGATGTGCTAAGTTTTCGGTAACATTCTTTCATTTAAAACTCTTGTCAACCATATAAATTGGGCACTTTGATCCCCACATTACAGAGGAGGAAACTGAGAAAAGCTGAACAACTCACCTAGGGCTACACTGTAAGTGGCAACGTCAGAATTTGCACTGAAGTCTGCTTCACAGCAGAGCCCATCCTCTAATCACGCCTGTGCGCTTACAAAACAAGAACTGTGTGCCAGACACCATTCTAACCACAAACACAGTGTAGTAAGTACTATTATTGTCCCTATTTTATAAAGGAAGAACTAGAAGCATTGAGAAATTGAGTGGCTTGCCAGAGGTTACACAGCTAGAAAGTGTGAAGCTGGGCAAAACACATTTGGTTTGGCCAAGTCCACGTCTTCACCACTTCATCTGTCCTATCCCTAATGTGATATATTGCCTCCCTATTGTAGAAGTGCAGTGTGTATTGATCAATCACTCTATGCTGACGTCTGGTCTACGGTGAGTTGTTTAGTTGATTTATTCTCTATCATTCCCCACTGCAGGACGCTTGTACCCTTCGAACTCTCCTGAAACTATTCTCCCCAGATCTCCAGCAAACTCCTTACTGCTAAAATCAATGGCCACTTCTCAGCCCTCATCCTATTTGAAGTCTCTGCAGCCTTGGACACTATCGATCCCTCCCTTCTTGTTGAAATATTTCCTCCCTTAACTTCTGTGATACTGCCTCCTCTTTTTTTTTTCTTTCTCCTCCAGGAGGAATAAAGGTCTTCTCAGTCTGCCCCTTAAATGTGACTCCTCCTCAGGGTACTATCCTAGACTCTCTTCTCCCTCTGCACATCCTAGCTGATGGGTCTCCATGCCCATGGTTTTCTGTTAACCCTGGATTTGTCCAAATCCCTATCTCCAACCCAGACCTCTCTTCTAAGCTCTAGACCTGCAAATCCAACTGTGCCTGGGACATTGCCACGTGGAGTTCCCAATGGGCACCTGAGAAATGGCTTCTCTCCTCTGTGGTGTCCTAATGGCACCACTTTAGTAACCAGGCCAAAACCCTGGAAGTCAATCTGGCGCTTGCATTCCACCACCCTTCCCGAAGGGTCAGTGGCCAGTGGCCAAAGCTCACCACTTTTATCTGTGTCTTCTTGATCCCACTGCTACTGACCTGGGCTGTCACAGAAAGCTCATACCTGGTCCCCCTCCTCCCATGGGTTCTCTTCTTCAGGCCTCCATTGTCTGGCTAGGATTCCCTCCCTTCAACTGCCCTATCATTTCTGCCTTTCTCCATCTCTCCCTTCTCCCTGCATCCCGGGCAGCATGAAGTGCATAGTCTTGGGATCAAACTGGGGCTGTGTTAACTCAGGAAAGTTGTTTCATGCTAAGCCTGTTTCCTCAGTGGAAGGCAGGACACCTTCCTCACAGGGTTAATGTGATTAAGTGAGATACTGTCTGTGAACTGCCTGGCGTAGAACCCAGCACACCGTGTTCAGGAAAGAGGCTTTCCCTCCACTCATATCTGTCCTTAGCCTCTCCCTGAAGTGGCTCCTGGGCACCAGTCCTCTGGAGGGATGCAGCCCTCCCATGGGTTGTCCAGGGATACCCTGGGAGGCCAGTTTGCCTTTCTTCTCCTCCCTCCCCCTCCCTCTCTTCTTCACTCTCCTCTCCTCTGTCCCCCAGTACAGCTCTGCCTCCCGCCTCTGTTTACCTCCCTACACCTCTCTGGGCTAGCTGTAGCCGACTCTGACTTAGCTCCCCTCTCTGCAGTAACTGGCTTGTTCTCTCCTTTGCCCTTTGCCACACGTGCTCTCTCCTTTGTCACACTAGCTCACTCGCCCGCAGTCTTGCCCCCAACCACCCCCACCAGCATTCTCAGTCTCTTCCTCTCCCCTTTATGCCTGGCCCTCCCTTTGCTTACCAAGGCTACCCTCTTCTTCTGCCACTTCTGCTCCAATCTGCCTTTCCAGTCCCCCCCCCACCACACACCCACCCTGTTGTCTTTCTGGTCCCTGCCCCTCCCTGGCCCTAGGACAGGAAGTTGAGGGAGGAGGCCTGGGCGGTGCCAGCTCCCCCAGCCTGCTTCCCTTCTGTACCTCCGCCACTCCTCTACTTCCTCCTGGAGCACCCCCTTCCCTTATGTTCCCCCTACTTCTCCTCCCCAACCCACCTCTCTTTCCTCTCCCATGCTCCCCCTGCTCCTGGGTCCTGTAGACACACAGGCTGTGGTGGGGTGGGGGGGAGGATTGACATCACATTGCAGGCCCCAATGAACAGCCTCGCCCCTCCCCCTCCTAATGAGAACCAGCTGTGGTTCCAGAGGCCCAGATGTGGGGCTAGAGGGGGAGAGCAGGATGGAGCCAGAGGACAGAGCAACAGGACCGGAACAGTGAGGGCACGCAGCAAGGCAGAACTGGGTGGGAGAGAAGTGACTGATCTGAAGGCAGAAAGAAGACAGGTCTGGGCAGGAGGCAGGTGGACAGCTGAGGCCAGATCTGGGGGGAAGGGACAGGACAGACCTGGAAAGGGAAAGAGACAGGAATAGGGAGGAGGAACAAGTGCTGGGGAAGAGGCTGTGAGAAGCATTGGACAGATGGGGAGATGGTGCTGAGAGGAGAGCTGGAGAGAGGATGAGACGGTCTCTGGAGAGAGTCTGGAGTACGAGTTTGGAACTAGAAGCCCTGGAGCAGGAAGTGATGAGGCACAGTCCAGACAGAGGCCCCAGGGACCGAAAGGTCACAGCTGCAGCCACAGAGCTGACCACGAGTGCCCCGGCAGCATGTGTGAGAGCATGCCTGTGTGTGGGTGGGTCTTCAAGTGTGTGCGCGCGTGCCTGCCACTGTGTCTGTGCACACGTGGAAGTTCATCTGTCTGTGTACGTGGGAGGGAGGGTGTGAGTATGCCTGTGTGTATGTGTGCAGGAGGGTAACATGGGAAGGTGCCTGTCCACGTGAGGCCTGTAAGAAGGTTGTCCTTCTCTGTGCACAAAGCATGCGTGTGTGGATCTCTGTGTATGCCTGCATGTGTGTGTGGCAGGGCACAGGGTCCATGGGAATGAATATCCCCATCTCTGTGTGTGAAAATATGCTTCTCTGTAAGGAGGGGTATCTACGTATGTGCACTGATTGCATATATGTTAAAGTAGCCCCTGCTCATGTATGTATGTGTGTTAACTGTGCCTGTCTGTATGTGAGTCTGTGCATCTGTGTATCTGGCTGTGGGTGGGTGTGTGACTTTCTGAGTATGCACCGATGTGTGTCCACTGTGAGACTGTACTGGGGGAGTTTGCATTGGAGAGGAACCCCGCTTGGGTGATGAGGAGGGCAGGGTCTACACAGGTTGGAGAAGGGGCATCTGTCTGGGCCTGAATCCCTTTTCTTCAAGGCTGCTCATTCACCTGAGCTTTTATCTCATACCATTCATATATCCTTTCGTTCAGAAAACGTATTGATCATGTACCATACTCTGTGCTACACAGAAAGGTGAATGAGATACAATCCTGGCCTTCATAGAGCTGACATTCTGTCTCTGGATGTGGAGACAGAGAACCTTAATACAGTAATAAATACATTGACCTCATTGTCCATTATCTTCTCTTCCCACCAACTGAATAGGACCATCTCTAACCCCTTGACCCCTAACCCAGTCTCTAGGCCTACATCCCTGACCTGAGACCCTGGGCCATCCCCGGACACTCAGCCTCTCCCCGCACTGAGTCAGACCTATGTTCACTCCGACCTCCTTATTCTGAATTCCTCTGACCTGTTTACCCCATGTGGCAGTTCCATGAGCTCCTCAGACTTGAGTCCCCAAGGACAGGGGTCTTAGTGCACACAGAGAACTCCAGAACTCTGAAGCCAGGATGAAGGGATCCATCTACCAGATGCTCAGCTCTAGGCTCTTTGCTTCCATTGTCTCTAATTCTCACAGAATCATATGGATTAGGAAAATAACTCAAACTCTAGAATCCCTGCTCTTTTTATTGCCTCACACAGGTGGGGGTTGGAAGTATAAGCGAGAGGTCAGAACTCCCTTGGGAGGACAGGAAGTCCTAAAGCAGAGGTAATACATAAAACCCGAGGACACAGTTCTGTAGCCACAGGACTGACCACAGTGCCTCAGGGACACAGGCTCTCATTGTGTTTGTGTATGTCATCTGAGTTGGCATGTCCACAGACATTTCTGTCTGTGTCAGCATGTGAGTGTGGTGGCGTAGAATTAAAAGGCTCTGAATATGCATTCAGCCCTGATGGCCTCTCACTCTGTGCTGGACAGAAACCAACTAAGACCCTGAACTTGCTGCCCTCAAGGGAGCTGCAATTCAGGGCTGCCGTGCAATTTATCATCAGTGTGACCAACGGCAGTGGGAGCCCAGTAGAGGGTAGGAGGGGCTCTTGCAGGTGCGGGGAGAGAGATGTTGCAGAAAATTCCACAGGAGACAGGACATTTGAACCAGATCTTGAAGTCTGAGTGGAGATGGCCACTTGGAAAGGATGTTTAAAGGATATCTCAGGGTGAGAGAGTAGTACATACAGGGCAAGGAGTGGGAAGGAACTTGGGGATGGCTTTAGTGTTGGGATGCAGGGTGTGGTGGAAGACAGTAAAGGTGGGGTGCACTAGAGAGGCAGCAGGGCTCAGATCAGGAAGATATATTAAGGAAGCTGTACCTTATCTTTTGGGCTAGAAGTTTTACACCTAGTGTCCATGAACCCCCTGAAACTGCCAACACGGTTTGTGTGTATGTGTATCTGCAGAAAGGGACAGCAGTTTTCTGCTGTCAGTAATGGGGAACCCATGGAAGCCTCTCTTCAGGAGTGATTTGGTGAAATCTATGTGGATAGCTCTGGTCAGGTGGAGATGGGTCAGACGATCCAAGCCAGGAGGCAGGGGGAGCAGTTAGGGGCTGTTGTAGGAATCAAAAGGAGAGAATGTTCTCTCCTTTCCAGCACCCCTAGTGCTCAGACTGGGACAGTAGCAGTGCAAAGAGAGAGGAAAGGGCAGACTTGAGACTTGTCTCATTGAGATGGTCAGGTTTTGATAACTAACTGGAAATCAGACTGAAGAAAAGCAAGGGAGCAAGGAGAGCTTCTGAGTGGTGATGCTGCTCACAGGATAGAGAATGGAGGAAGAAAATCAGCTTGAGGAGAGGGTTAGGGATATGTTGTTAAGGAAGTCCAATATATAGCCGGCCATGTGTCTCCAGAGCTGGAGATGGATGGAAATTGGAAAGGCGTCAGCAATTGGACAGTGCATAAAAAATAACTGATGCAATTGAATTGAAGGCACAGGAATGGATAAGATCACCCAGGCAGAATAGGGAGGAGACTTGAAAAAGATGTGGCCCAGGATTGAGGCCTGAAGAGCACCAATTTTTAAGGGATGGGCAGAGGAAGAAGAATTTGTGTAGGAAATTGAGGGGTAGACAGAGAAGTACAATGGAAGCAAGAAGTGGGATATCACCATGTGAAGCCAGGAGGAGTAGGCTCCAAGAAGCCAATGATCAGTGATCCAGTGTTCCAGAAAGATCCAGTAAGAGGAAGATAAGAAAAAAGTGTTCATTGGATGTAGAGCATGGAGATGACCGGAAGTCTAGTGAGAGCATTGTCACAGGAGGGGAAGCCTCATGGCATGGAGGGAGGAGGATGTGAGAAGGGAGAAACTGGGGGAAATGAACCAAGCTTTCAGAGCGGGCAACCTCTCCAATGATTCTGCTCTCCCTCCATTACTAAGGCCTTCATATGAGGCTTGAGGCCTCTTCCCTCTTGAACTTATGCAGTGTTTGAAACCCTGGCTCCCCTTGGCCTCAGAGGCACTGTCCCTCTCTGGGTTTCTTTTTGTCTCCCTCGCTGGCCAGTTAAGGATACCTTTCTCCAGTTGATGGTTAAGGCCAGAAATTTGCCCATCATCCTTGACTGCTCACAATCCCTTCAAGCTGTCATCAAACCCTGCCTGTTCCACCTCCTAAGCCTCCTGCAGACCTATCCACTTCTCACCATTTTCATTGCTAACACTCATCCAAGTCACCATCAAAGCACCACCATCACCTGGACTCCCACAAGTGTATTATAGGGGCTGTCCTAAGATAACGGTCCCATGTGCATACCTTCTGTTTTCCAAAGGGCACCTATCTATGGTGATCATCACAAAATATAAGTCATATCATGGCACCTCTTCTTAAAATGCTTTTGTGACTTCCCTTACCCCTAGAAATAAATCCAACTCATCCATATGGCTTATGAGTCCCTGCCCCATTTCTATCCCCTTCCCCTAGCACTCTACACCTCTACACCTCACACACATTGTCCCTACCCACCCCCAAACACTCTCAGCCTTTTCTTCACTGTAGACCCTAAGCCTTCCCTCTGTCTGTTCCCTCTTCCCTTTTCTGCCCACCACTGCCTAGCCAACACGTACTCATTAGGTAGATCCTGACTTGAAGGTCACGTCCTCAGAGAAGTTCTCTCTGACTCCCTGACTATGGCAAACCCCTCTTCTATATATGCCCTCAGAGCTGCTTGTACTTCTTAGAGCCCTTATCATACTTGTAATTACTTGTCCAATCCCTGGACTGTGACATCCCTGATGCCAGGGACTGTTTCCTTTAGTCACTGATGTGTTCCCAATCCCTTGTTGAATGGAGAAGGAAATGGGGCTAAGGGAATACATATATATTCTTATATATAGGAATTCCTGTATATTCCTGTGCTGATAGAAAGCTCAAGAACATGATGGTTCAAGGTGAAGTTTGATGATTCAGGTGAGGTTACCAAAAGCACATGGTTATTGAGATATTAGTCCTGAATAAGAAGAAAAATGAGAAAGTATTGGCCATATTTTTAAGTCCAGACATGAAAGGAAGGGAGTCCAAGGGCATGAACAATAGGAAAAAACAATCTGCTCGGGGTAGGGTGTGGTTAGGGTGGGATGGGGACCTGCCAGGGAAAGACTGGAATGGGTCCTGAGGAGTTCTGAAGCAGGAGCTTCTTGGGTCTGAGATGGATATATGGCAGCACAAATGCCCTATGGAGGGGCTGAACATGCTGGAGTCTTACTGTGGCTTAGATTCCAGTCTCCCTGGACCATTGATTCCACTCTCCTCCCCCCCCCACCACCATCATGACATTTTTCCTTCTGCTTTTCTCCCAGGTCAGGGAGACTGAGCTGGAGCCAGGGCCCAAGCTGGACCTGATCCAAAGCCTGAGATCAAGCTGGGCCTGGAGCCTGGGCCGGAGCTGGAACCCAAGTCATAACTGGACTGCCCCTGTCATGCAGAAGGAGGCAGGCATTGCGCCTTCCTGCACTGGCATGCAGAGCTGCAGGCCCCTCCCCCTGCTACCGCTGCTGCTGCTGCTACTGCTAGGGGCTGGGGTGTCAGGTGCCTGGGGTCAGGCCGGGAGCTTGGACCTACAGATTGATGAGGAGCAGCCAGCAGGCACCCTGATTGGGGACATCAGTGCAGGGCTCCCTCCAGGCACGGCAGCGCCTCCCATGTACTTCATCTCCGCCCAAGAGGGCAGTGGGGTGGGCACAGACCTGGCCATCGATGAGCACAGCGGAGTTGTCCGTACAGCCCGCGTCTTGGACCGTGAGCGGCGAGATCGCTACCGATTCACTGCAGTCACTCCTGATGGTGCCACCGTAGAAGTGACTGTGCGAGTGGCTGACATCAATGACCATGCTCCGGCTTTCCCACAGGCTCGGGCTGCCCTGCAGATTCCCGAGCATACAGCTCTCGGTACCCGCTACCCGTTGGAGCCTGCTCGTGACGCAGATGCTGGCCGCCTAGGAACCCAGGGCTATGCGCTGTCTGGTGATGGGGCTGGAGAGACCTTCCAGCTGGAGACACGTCCTGGTCCAGATGGGGCTCCCGTGCCAGAACTGGTAGTTACTGGGGAGCTGGACCGAGAGAACCGCTCACACTACATGCTGCAACTGGAGGCCTACGACGGTGGTTCACCCCCGCGGAGGGCCCAGGCCCTGCTGGATGTGACATTGCTGGACATCAATGACCATGCCCCAGCTTTCAATCAGAGCCGCTATCACGCTGTGGTGTCTGAGAGCCTGGCCCCTGGCAGTCCTGTCTTGCAGGTGTATGCATCTGATGCCGATGCTGGTGCCAATGGAGCTGTGACCTATGAGATCAACCGGAGGCAGAGTGAGGGTGATGGGCCCTTCTCCATTGACGCACACACAGGACTGCTGCGGCTGGAGCGGCCACTGGACTTTGAGCAACGGCGGGTCCATGAACTGGTGGTGCAGGCGTGGGACGGTGGGGCTCACCCTGAGCTGGGCTCAGCCTTTGTGACTGTGAACGTGCGAGATGCCAACGACAATCAGCCCTCCATGACTGTCATCTTCCTGAGTGCAGATGGCTCCCCGCGAGTGTCCGAGGCTGCCCCACCTGGACAGCTTGTTGCTCGCATCTCTGTGTCAGACCCAGATGATGGTGACTTTGCTCATGTCAACGTTTCCCTAGAGGGTGGAGAGGGCCATTTTGCCCTCAGCACTCAGGACAGTGTCATTTACTTGGTGTGCGTGGCTCGGCAGCTGGATCGGGAGGAGCGGGATGCTTATAACTTGCGGGTTACTGCCACAGACTCAGGCTCACCCCCACTGCGGGCTGAGGCTACCTTTGTGCTACATGTCACTGATGTCAATGACAATGCGCCTACCTTTGACCGTCAGCTCTACAGACCTGAGCCCCTTCCTGAAGTTGCACTGCCTGGCAGCTTCGTGGTGCGAGTGATGGCCCGGGATCCTGACCAGGGCAGTAATGGTCAGGTCACCTATAGCCTGGCCCCTGGTGCCCACACCCGCTGGTTCTCCATCGACCCCACTTCAGGCATCATTACCACGGCTGCCTCGCTGGACTATGAATTGGAACCTCAGCCACAGCTGATTGTGGTGGCCACAGATGGGGGCTTGCCTCCTCTTGCCTCGTCTGCCACAGTCAGTGTGGCCCTGCAAGATGTGAATGATAATGAGCCCCAGTTCCAGAGAACTTTCTACAATGCCTCACTGCCTGAGGGCACCCAGCCTGGAACCTGCTTCCTGCAGGTGGGTAAGTCCTGCACACAGCGGGATGCTGCTGTGGGCAGGAGTAAATTAAAGGGTCACAGGGGACTTCAGAACAGAAACCAAACCTTGCAGGTGTATCTGTTTATGGTGACTTATGTCAGAGGGTTTGATCCTATCCCATGAGCTCCAAAGTCTGTACAGAGGGTGAGGGCTCATGACAAGATGAGAAAGCAGGGTGCAAGAGGTGGGCCAGGTAAGGCAGTTGAGGGAATTAAGATTGGATCTAGAGGAAAAAGTGTCCTGTGGTGTCAAGAAGGGAGAGAGACTCTACAGAATCTCAAAGCTGTTTGAAAGGCAGAGATGGAGATTCTCTGCACCCATGTGGCTCCTGCTCTCCAAGAGAGATGCCAGCATTTACGGAGCCTTCATCCATTGCTCGGCTCTGCTAGAAGAAACCCCCATCTCCCTCCATGGAGCTGAGCCTTGATGAGACATTTGTGCTCAGGTACAAGGATGAGAGATAATAAGAACTATTAGTGAGATGCCATGTCCAGAGCAGGAAGGCCTCTCTGAGGAGGAGGTGGGAGCCCTGGACAGACTCTGGGAGCCACAGAGTGCCTGGAGGAGACAGAGGGGGCATGAAATTGAAGAGTCAGGCTGAGGTCAGATTACAGAAGTTCTTGGACACCAAGCTTTAAGGGGGTTAGGTCTTTACTTGGAAGGCAAAGGAGGTCACTGAACTTCTTTGAGCCAGAAAAGGGCATGATCAGATTGCCTCATTTTTGTTTTTGTTTTTTAAAGGCTATGTTTTTTGAAAAGTTTTAGATTCACAGCAAAATTGAGTTGAGGACAAAGATTTCCCATATATCCCCTGTCCCCATTCATGTACGCCCCTCCCACATTATCAGCATCCCCACCAGAGTGGTTCATTTGTTTCAGCTGATGAAACTACATTGACACATAATCACCCCAAACCCCCAAAAATAGTTTACATTAGGGTTCACTCCTGATGTTGTACATTGTATAGGTTTGGACAAATGTATAATGGATATATATAATGACATGCATTATGGTATTATACAGAGTAGTTTCACCATCCTAAAAATCCTCTGTGCTCTACCTATTCATCCCTCCCTCCTTTCTACAGATTGTTTTTTGGGGAAGCTAACTTGCTTTAAGGGTGAAGGATGGATTAGATCAGTGGGTAAGTGATATATTCAAGAATTAACTTACCCACTATGAGCTTGGCACTGTGCCTGTCCCAGGGAACAAAGAAAGGACACGGTCTTGTTCCCAGGCAGGTCCCAGTCTAGACAGGGAGACACACCAGTAACTAGTGCTGCATCGGATGGCATATGAGGTGCTGTGGGAGTCCGGAGGAGGGCACCTTTGAAGAACCAATGAGACTTTGCCAGATGGATTATATAGAGTATATGGATGGGGATTCCAGGCCTTCAGACAGAGCTGCAGAACCCCATGATGTGTTCAGGTGACTGCATTGTTCAGATTGGCCTGAACTGTGCTGCTAAGAACTGCAGAGAGCTGAGACAAAATAGTAGAAACGGACCAGATTTACAAGCTGGTCTAGACATTGCCTAATATCCCCTCCAGAGGACAAAATCACTCCCAGTTGTGAACCACTGCTTTGTCTTAAAAATCACAGGGGGCTGGGGTGCCTGGGTGGCTCAGTCGGTTAAGCGTCTGTCGTCGGCTCTGGTCATGATCCAGGGTCCTGGGATCAAGCTCCACATTGGGCTCCCTACTCCGCGGGGAGCCTGCTTCTCTCTCCCACTCCCCTGCTTGTGCCCGCTCTCTCTCTCTTCTCTGTCAAATAAATAAATCTTTTTTTAAAAAAAGATAATTAAAAAAAATCACAGTGGGCTCAATGAGGGGCTCTGGGCAAATCTGGTATGTCTTTTGGGAAGATTGCTTTGGCTGCATCATGGAGTATGGATGCAGGACAGAAAACAGGAGGTAGGGAGGCCTTTTAGGAGACTAGTGCTTAAGGTCTTTACATCTCAGAAGTCCACCAGACCCCTGAGCATCTTTTCAGGGGCTGTCCGTTGGCCTAGACTTTAGGCAGTGCCTGGGCCCAGTTGACGCCTTGCCTTCTGGCTAGGGTATTTGCCTGCCTGCTGCTGTCCAGCTCCCACCCACTCTCCCATGTGTTTACTCTCCCTCTTGGCCCAGGACCAATGGGTGATGGCTTCCAAATTTCTTCCTCACTAGTGCTTGAAGAAAGAGAGTAACTCTCCAGGGGGTTTCCTGGAGTTTTTACTCTTAGTAACTATAGGGAAGTAGGAGTAAAAATGCCCACTGTGGTGTTCATACCTGTTAGAAGTCTTAATATTGGATTCATTCAGTATACATTTATCAAGTATCTACCAAGTGCTAGTCATTGTCTTAGGGACAAAGAATACAGTAATGAATGAGTCATTACCCCCTGCTTCATGGAGTTTATAGTCTAGAGGGGAGATTCTTGTACTAAAAAATAGTTGTACTGCAATAAAAAAAACTTCAATAATGGGGACTTATGTGAGGTACAGATAGCCATCCCCAAAGAGGTGACCCTTAAGCTGAGACTCACAGGCTGAGCAGGAGTTTGTGACGGGGCCAGAGGGTGGGTAGGGGGGCTCCAGGCACAGAGCAGTGGGAGAGCCTGATTTGTGCAGGGCTGTAAGTGGCTCAGTGTCTGTGTCTGGAGTTCAAGGTGTGCAGTGGGAGAGTGGGAGGTGAGATGTGCAGGTAGGTCACACAGTGAGGAGTCAAGCCAAGCCAAGGCGTTTGAGCACTTCTCTTTAGAGAACGTTAAAGATTTTCTAGTAGAAGGGTAATATGATCATATTTGCTTTCTCAAAAGATGCTTTTGGTAGTCAGTAGTGGTTCAGGACTGGGAGTGATTTTGCCCTCTGGAGGGGACATTAGGCAATGTCTAGAGACTTCTGATAGTCACAACTGGTGGGATGCTACTGGCATCTAGTGCACAGGGGCCAGGGATGCTGTCAAACATCCCATAATGCACATGACAGCACCACAACAAAGAATTATCTGGTCCAAACTGTCAGTCCTACCAAGGATCAGAAATCCTGGGGTAGAGGACAGATTGGAGGGTCAGACACCTATGAGAAAGGAATCACAATAGTCCAGGGGAGAGACGACTCAGGCCTAAATCAGGACAGTGATAATGGTGATGGAGAGGAATAGACAAATAGGAGAGATAGTGAGGATTTACTTAGTCTCCAGTTGATTGATATACCGGGAGAGGAAAAGGGAAGAACAGATTTCTGGCTTCAGCAACTGTGTGGATGGAAGAGTCATTAGAGGGGGTTGGAATGATCATGAGTTTAGTTTTGGACAGGTTGGATTTAAGGTGCCTGTGGGACATCCAATTGGAGATGTTGAGCAGGCATCTGGATGTACAGGTTTGGAGCTCAGAGGAGTGGTCTAGGTCAAAGTGCAGACAGTGGTCAAAGCCACGGAAGTGGATCCCTCAGTGGTCCAGAGGGAGCATGCAGAGTGAACGAGGCCAAGGAGAGATTCCAGGGAGCAACAGTGTATGAGAACAGGCAGGGGAAAGGGAGGCGGAGGAATCCGTGGAGGGGTTTGGCAGCGGGAGAAGCAGGAGACACCTGGGAAGGAGGTCGGGACGGGGTGGATGCAGTAAGTTTGTGGCCTGGTAGGAACTTTAGAAAATTCACAGATAAGGGTCTTTATTTTCTCCCTGAAATAGTGCATTCGATGAGAGCTAGGGGTGGGTGGGGACAAAAGGAGAGAGATGAGTGGGAGAGGGAGCTGACCAAGGTTGGCCTGGGCAGCAGGGCTGAGAGCCTGCTGGAAAGGGAGACTGTGCATTTGCAGTGGAACCTCTAGCAGGAGCTGCACAGGGCGGGAAATTCACTTCTGCCTTGGTCATTTCCAGTCACTGGCCCCTACGCCTTTTGGGGTCACTTCCTGACAACTTCCCCTGACCACTATTTATTGCTTTCTTCCTGCAGCAAGTCAGAGGGCAAAGGTCTTTAACAGCTTCTGGAGATGGTGCCGCAGCTGTGCTGCAGCCTGCCTGGATTGATGTGGGGGGATGTTTGTCTCCTGGGATATCTGGGCCCACAGCCATAGTAAAGAGTTGGAGCAGGATCTGTTTCCAGGGTTCAGCCATGGCAGGGTCTTAGTGTCTCTCTGGAGGGTAAACAGTGCCACAAATCACTTCTGTCAAGGGCCTGGGCAACAATTAGAAGTCCTTGGCTAGCCTTCTCTCTGAGGAACATTTTCTGGCCAAGAAGAGGGAACTCTCCAGCCTCCTCTCACAGCATGACATGACCCTCGGACCCCTGTATCCACAGAGAGTACTTTGTCACAATCTACAGCAGTCAACACCAGCTAACACACTGTCAGGGGCCTAATGTGCACCCAACGTATAAAATGTAGTTTGAAGGAAGGTTTTGTTGTCAGGGTAATCAGAATATCCACTTATTCAACAAATACACATAGAGTAACTGCTG